>NC_028358.1:30616741-30645513 GCF_000741045.1 Vigna radiata var. radiata
TAGGCTTTGTGCTGAAAATCTTTTCCTTCTCTTTAAAAAAAAGAATAAAAATATTTTGAAAAGGTTTAAGCACACGTGCGACCGCTCGCGTAGGCCTTGTGCTGAAAATCTTTTCCTTCTCTTTTAAAAAAATATATAAAAATATTTTGAAAAGGTTTAAGGTGTAGGCCTTGTGCTAAAAATCTTATCCTTCTCTTTTACAAAAAAATAAAAAAATATTTTGAAAAGGTTTAAGCACACGTGCGACCGCTCGTGTAGGCCTTGTGCTGAAAATCTTTTCCTTCTCTTTTACAAAAATCAAATAAAAGTATTTTGAAAAGGTTTAAGCACACGTGCGACCATTCGCGTAGGCCTTGTGCTAGAAAACCTTTTCCTTCTTTATTAAAAATACCAAAATATTTCCAAACCATAAGTAATCTTTCTATAAGAACTACGTTGATTTCTTATTTTGAATGAGAATACGTAGGAGCAAGGTCAATCATTTTCGGGCCCAAAAAAATAAAAAAAATATTTTTTGTTTCTTTTTATTGTTGTTTTTGAGATAGTTAAACCTTTTGCAAACCACATCTTTATTTGCGTATTTAATTAAAGGTACTGTCTTCAGGCAGGTGTTGTAGGGTGCTAACACCTTCCCTACACGTAACCGACTTCCGAACCCATCTCTGGTTTTCACAGATATTGTCTTATCTTTTTATGGTTTTTTCCACAGTTTTCCAGAATAAACTATGGTGGCGACTCCAAAAAGCTTTCCTTAAACATGCTTTCCTTTTGGATCGTCGTCCCGTCGCGATTCCGGTTGCGACAACAATGAATCAGTTACAGTAACTGCATAACAGAAAAAAATAGTAAAGGGTAAAGTTTGAATAATACACTAACACTCTGCCTTAATGCAAACTAACGTAATGAAACAACACCAATTTCCTGTTTCAAAACCTCAAACCTGTCTCCAGTCACTGATTTGGTAAACAAATATGCCCACTATTCTTCAGTTCTACAATGCGAGAGTTCAACTCTTCCTTTATTCACCATATCCCTCAGGAAGTGATACTTCACTTCTATGTATTTACTCTGCCCATGACTCACAGGGTTCTTCACCAAATTTATGGCCGATGTGTTATCCATCCTTAGCTTCACAAAACTTTCATCATACACTTTCAATTCTGCCAATAACTCCTTGAGCCAGATACCTTGACAAGCAGCATAGCAACTTGCTACATACTTTGCCTCACAACTCGATAGTGCTACTATGGTCTGCTTCTTCGAGCACCATGAGATGGGTGCTTTGTTCAGAAAATAGATGTATCCCGAGGTGGTCTTTCGTTCCACTGTATCTCCCCCATAATCGGAGTCGCAGTAGCCTATTAACTCTGATCCACCTCTCTTTATGTCAAAAGGAAACAAAATTCCCACATCTGCTGCACCTTGACATACCTCAGTATACGCTTCACTGCAACCATGTGACTCTTCCGTGGTTTATTCATGAACCTGCTCACCAGACCAACACTAAACGCCAGCTCCGGTCTACTGTTACACAGAAATCGTAACGAACCCACCATCTGTTTATACAACGTTTCATCTACAGCTTCCTCTGCCTCATCTACTTTCAGCTTTACATTTGCTTCTAATGGACTTTTAATAGAATTGCATTGATTCATGTTGAATATTGCATATTTCTGCCGGTGCATAACAATTCCAAAATCAGTATGAAAATATTTCATACCTAAGAAATAGCTTAGCTCTCCCATGTATGTCATCTCAAACTCATTTTTCATCAGCACCTTGAATCCTTCTATCTTGTCCAGGCTAGAACCGATCTCCAAAAGATCATTGAAACATCCCAACTAGGGGCTAAAAAAATAACTTCTTAAGTAATGTAATATAAAATTGTTCTCTTCAAATATTCAAAGACTTTATTCCAATAGTATCATAGAAATAAAAAAAAATCAAGACTACATAATGTCGTCCTTACAAAACTTTAAAAAAATCCAAAACATAACCTTTACCAAACATTAAATCTGAAAAGAAATTTAATTAACAAAATCAGTAACATCTCAAGAGAACTAAATTTCCCCTCCTCTCGTAAATTTACTGCATTCCAGCACCATCTGCAACATCATCTACTCACGTACAAGTACGATCATTGTAAGTGGAAACCACAACCACACACGCAAGGGTGAGCAACCAAAAATGACATCATTTTATATAGCATAATAGAACAACATGAACTACACACCATAAGAGGCAAACAACATATCTCTATAGAAAATAAAGTCATAACTAAACCATTCATGAACCAACGTCATTTCCTTGCACTTTGGCATCTCAACCTGTTTCGCAAAACAGGGTAATTCGAGTCGTCCTCCATCGCAACTTCAGACCTACCTCCCTGACTCCTCAAGGACTAACGAGTAAAAACTTCGGTTAGGCGCACCCACCGAGTACTATACTCAGCACGAGCAGAAGTCTTTGGACGAGACATCCAACCCTTTCTTTCCTCTCGCAAGAGGAAGGTTGACACTCGAATCTTTGTCTCTAAGCGAGACCCAACCATCTTCTCATATCGCAATACGAAAAGCTCTCACATCCGACAAAATACAAGGAAAATACATAGATTCTATTTAAATCTCAACTCCATACTCATTCTCCATAATATACATTAACCGAACACTCACTAAAATTAATCTTCAAAATAAGTATACAATTATACGTAATTGAATGCATGCATGACACTAAGGTTTTACTAATTTACAATCCCCGTACCAGTGTCTAATTTACTGCTATTATTATTATATTATAATAAATAAAATAAAACATACTAAGTAAGGATAGTTTTCTAAACTACGCGCACTGCTTTCTAAATTACCCGCACAATATACTAAAACGAAACTAACATTACCAGGAAGCCATAAATACAACAAAAAAAAATATAAATCTACATCACAACCCATTTTATCTAACTTTTCACTTTCTCACACCAAATATGTAACTCCCATGCAAAGTTTTTCCTTCTCTCTCTTCATTGAATATGTGCACACCATATTTCACATAAACAAATTCTCTCACTTTAAAATTTCTCTCACCTTACCATAAACAACCCCTATTCACTCTTTTCCTTCCCCATTCCCCATTTCTTTTCAAACAAACTTATCTTAACACCATCTCCCACTCATAAAATCTCTACCACCGAGATCAAAACTCACTCATGCACACTTCCCTATCACCAATGCCTAAACCAGAAACCTGTTTTGGTTCAACCCCTTTTTTTTTCTACTCCTTTTTCTTCTCTCTTTGAAACTCAATAATGCATCCAATCTTTTATTTTTCACTTGCAGTACCAAAACCGAAATTAATCCTTGCTTCATTTCTCCTTTTACCTATTCCCTTTCCTTTCCCCTATTCAATATAAACTACCCAACCTAAAGCTACAGAGCGAGACATCCATGCATAAGTTTCCTCCCTTTCATCATTTATTGTCACGAAAACACTAACCTTCCATCTCACCTCCTTATTTTCTTTTTCACTTCCCTACCAAAATTTACGTATAATCCCCCACTTTTCTACGTCGTAATGAATAACACAAGGAGGAGAGAAAAGAATCCATTATACAAAATTATCATCACCCACTCACACTGCATGCATACCAAGTTTCTCACTTCCCATACATTTTTCAAACAACGTTAAAACATCACATCTCAACATAAAATATTCATATTCCATTAAAACATGGTTCAAATGACATGCACAAAACAAATTTTCGGTTTCTCCCCTTACCTGGTTTTCCAGTGAACTTCTAAAGATCCTTTGCTTCCCAACGAGATCCAACACGTTTCTCCCACAAGGTTGGTCTCCTCTATTCCCACTTACACCACGTTCACGGGCTGGCAAAGGAAGGACTTGATTTCACCGTCTCTCACTAATTCTCACTCTAGCGGATGCAGAAGGAAAAAAGTTTAGGGTTTTCTCTTTTACTCACACGGTCACAATGCATACATACCTGGCCTAAACTTACCCTAAGGCAATTTAAAAACCCTCTCCTCACAACACTCTCAAATTCTAGCCCAAAATATCTCCGTAATCTACTCAGAGTATCCCCACTAAAACGGGTTCACAATTTCCACTCTTAACCTTCTCTGTTTAAAAAAAAATACCAACCTTAACAGTTATAACCTGAGTGTTAAGAAGTATTAGTTATACCCATAATATCTTTTAATTTAAATCTAAAAGGAAAATAAAATTCCTTACTGAAGGGATATGAGACCCTAATCAAAGACCACCCTTCACTCTCAGATTTTGTTTAAAAAAAACGAACAGTTACAGGGCTCCAAAGTTTACGTCTCTCTGTTACTGGGCAAACCCACTTCATGATCAATCTTTCTCTCTCCACGAAAACCCACATGCAAATACTAAGAATATCAAGTCACATGTTTCTCTCTCTTCTAAAACCATGCAGAAAACAATTAAAAGAAAAGCTAAATTGAACAAACAAAATTACAACTTCATGACTCTCTCTCACCTAAGAAAAAAAATGGCACTCTAAGCCAATCACCTTCTCTCTTAATAAAACCCACTCATTCTCTCTCATCCAAAAGCCATAAAAGAAAAACAATTAATAATTGCACTCTCTCTCTGCAATAATTAATGGCGAAAACAGTAAGCACTACCCTCTCTTTCTGCAGTAATTAATGACAATCCTCTCTCTCACGTCAATGGGGCCCACCTTCATCCAATCAGAAAAAAAATTGCACAAGGAAACTGAGAAAACCTTTACACAAGAATTGAACCAAGAGCCTCAAACACCCTTCCAATGCACACACCACTACACCATTTCATTTCAATTGAAATAATGCTGCAAATGTTAATATTTACTTACTTCTTCACGCATTTTCAAGGTCTTAACTAAAATATAATATTAATTAATTTCTATTTACCTTTCTAACACTATCTTCAAATCAAACACACCATAGTTGAATGCTTCGTACACTAAAATATAATAATAATAAAATAAAGAGATATGTTTATTTTATGCGGGTCTTACAATCATCCACATAAAGACATATTATCATAATATCTCCATCTGAGTCTGCTTTCACATACACTCCATGCTCCACCTTACACTTTTCAAACCCGTGACTGAGAAGAGATGAGTCAATTCGTTTATTCCAGGCTCTAGGAGCCTGTCGTAGACCATAGAGTGCCTTTTGTAATCTATACACCTTGTCCTCCTTATCTCGTTCTTTGAATCCCGGTGGCTGATGCATATACACTTCCTCTTCTAGTGTTCCATGCAGAAATGCTGATTTCACATCCAGCTGGAACATCTTCCATCTCCTAGCACATGCAACAGCTACAACCAGATGGATGGTCTCCAATCTTGCTACGGGAGCAAAGACCTCCTCAAAATCAATTCCTTTCTTCTGTAGAAAGCCCCTAGCCACGAGTCTCGCCTTATGCTTTGAGATGGTGCCATCAGGTTTCAATTTCGTTTTGTAAACCCATTTCACACAATACACCGCTTCCTAGGTGGAAGATTCACAAGCCTCCACGTGTTGTTCTTGTCAATTGATTTAAGCTCCTCTATCATTGCATCTCTCCACACTAATTGCTTTAAAGCTTCGTCCACTTCGATCAGTTTTGCTCCAGCCAACAGAGCCATGTGAATTAGTTCTCCTTCTTCATTAATACCCGCATCAGAATATAGCTGATAATCAGAGAGTCGAGATGGTCTCGTGGTTTGTCTTCTAGGTCTCTGAGATGCTTCGTCTGTGTCATGGTTTCCATCAACAATCTTCTCGGTTTCCTCAAGTGCAGCCTCACTCGTCAAACCATGCAGCATTGTTTTCTTCATGCTTGACTGGTTTTGATTCCAGTTCCAGCATTCGTCTTCCGAATGACTACGTCTCTGCTCAACACCATTCTCTGCCTTCTTGGGTCATACGACTTATATGCCCATGTATCATGGTATCCCATAAGCACCATGGTTTCTCCTCGATATTCTAACTTAGTGCGTTTCTGCTCCATTACGTGTGCATATGCCAGCGAGCCAAACACACGAAGATGGCTAACAGATGGCTTCAAACCAGTCCAAACCTCCCAGGGCACTTTACCTTCAATTTTCTTAGTGGGACACCTGTTAAGGATGTACACAACTGTCGAGACCGCTTCAGCCCATAACATCTGTGGCAACTTCTTCTCCCTAATCAAACATCTAACCATGTTCATCACCGTGTGATTTCTTCTTTCTATCAGACCATTGTGTTGGGGCCTGTAAGGTGCAATCACCTCATGTTTAATTCCTTCATTTTTACAGAATTCATCAAAGGCCAGCGAAGTATACTCCCCTCCTCCATCTGTTCTTAGAATCTTTATCACCTTTCCACTCTCTGTCTCTGTACTGGTTTCGAATCTTTTGAACACCTCTAACACCTCACTCTTTGCCTTGATCAAAAACACTCACATCATTCTACTATGTTCGTCTACAAACGAAAGAAAATATCTATTGCTTGCCAGTGAAGGAACATCAAATGGACCACATACATCAGAGTGTACAATCTTAAGGCACTCCTTCGACCTTTTCATAAACTGAGATTGAAATGAATTTCTTGATTGTTTGCCTATTAAACACGACTCGCAGGCACTATCAGGCAAAGATAATTTTGGCATACCTGACACCATACCCTTTTCACCAAACATCTGTAGGTCTCTGAAATTCAGATGTCCAAAACGTAGATGCCACAACCAGTTTTCTTCTTTCTTCATAGCAACCATGCATTGCATGCTTTCTACTGCATCTAAACTGACTTGGAAGGTTCTATTTCTTGAGATCTTGCTCATCAAGATCAACTTCTGATTTCTGTCATACACCTCCACTCTGTCATTGTTGCCCATGATCACTGTATATCCCCTTTCAACCAGTTGTCCAACACTGAGGAGATTACACCTCATTGCAGGAACGAACAGAACATTGGAGATTACGGCTTGTGAGCCATTCTTCTTGTTAACGACCACATCACCCATTCCTTCAACAATCAACATGCTATCATCTGCAAATTTCACTTTGCTTTTCTTGGTTTCGTCAAAATTCACCAACCATTTCCTATTGCAAGTCATATGGTTTGAACAACCAGAATCCAAGTACCAGACTTTGTTCATTGGATTAGAACACTCAATGGCAGTCATTACCATCAGTGTCAGAGGCTCGGAATCAGAATCCTCTTGTGCAAGGTGGGCTTCTTTACTACGATATTGCTTCTTCTTCTCCTGCTTTCTCTTTCCTGAGTAACATTTAGATGCATAATGGCCCATCTTGTGACAATTGAAACATTCAATGTTTCTCTTGTCTTTCTTCTTTTGCTGCCCATCGGATTTTCCTTTGCCCTCAATAGACTCATTCATCTCTTCTTGTTCTTCAGAGTCGTTACTTTCTTTCTTCCATTTTCCTTTCCCTGGCTTCCCTTTCCACTTCTTGGAATTCTTCTTCCCATCGCCTTTGTAGTGGTGTACTTTCAGAGCCTGCTCATCAAGCTTGAGAGAATTCCTCTCATGCATCTTCATCTCGTGTGCCTCCAATGAACTCTAAAGTTCTTTTATCTTGAGCTTCTCAATATTTCTTGACTCCTCCATCACCACCACGATGTGATCGAACTTCTGAGGTAACGATCTCATGACTTTCTCTACTATTATAAGATCGGTAATCGTCTCTCCGCAGCCTTTCATCTGGTTAGCAACCGACAAAACCGTGTTGAAAAAATCACTCACTTTATCTCCATCACCCATCAACAGATGCTCATAATGCCTTCTCAAGGATTGAAGTTTCACCTTTTTCACCTTTTCTCCTCCGGCATAACACCTCACCAGTATACCCCAAGCCTCTTTCGCCGTGGCCGCATTCTGAATTTTCTCAAAATGTGCATCGTCTACACATTGATGGATGATGAACAATGCCTTATCATCCTTCATCCTAAGCTCTTCTTTTTGCTTCTCCGTAACACCTCCAGCCTCATACCCCCCTTCTTCCACAATCTTACTAACACCTTGATATCGGAACAAGACTTTCATTTGCACACTCCATCTGTTCCAGTTTTTGTCGGTGAGAATAGGAAAACTCGTCGCAGGATGTCAGCCATGATGTCTTTCTTCTTACTGAAGAACTTCTTTCTTGATCACCTTCACTGTCGTAACTACACACTTCAACCACCGCCGTACCACCGTACCACCGGGAAGGAAGTTGCAGTCGCACACCCCAGGTTATCGTAACCTATCTCTAATACCACTAATGGAGTATAGAACTTAGAAACGAAAGATGAGCTAAGTATGTGAGACAGAGAATGAGTGAATAACTCTTCATTATTGAATACGAAAATGAAAAGGAGTTTATATACAGCAAAGAACAACAATGAATCAGTTACTGATAAAACAGTAACTACATAACAAAAAAAACAGTAAAAGGTAAAGTTTGAATTATACACTAACAAAAGAAATATAAATAAACAATAGAAATTAAGAAACAATCATACAAAACAATGAGTGGATTCTAAAGTTTTTTACATTTCTAGCGTACAAAACTCTAAAAATATATTGTACAAAATTCTGAAAATATGACAAAGCCTACAAAATGCTGAAAAAGTTATAATTGTTTATAGACATTTCTCTTTGAAAAAGGATACAAAATTCTGACAATATAACAAATCATAAATATTATGAAAATACAAAAGTTAATATTTAAGAAACAAAAGTCAAACAATAGAAATTGCAAGCATCAGTATCGCTATTAAAAAATTTGCCTTTTGTAAATAATTGAGTCATTGACATTTTTTATTTCAGACAAAGGTTCATTTTAAGATCTTTTCAATTTCATCATCTTCACGAAATTCTCCATTTTTATCATCTTTACGAAGCTTTCCATTTTTATCATCTTCAGATGTTGAATCATCATAAACATTCCAAACTAATTACCAATTTCTTTGGATGTCATTATATTTTTGGAAATTTAGAGAAAAGTCTAACCTAAAAATATAATAAAATAAAATAAATATAAATAATAATTTTTCACACCAGTAAATATCATATTAACTCAAAGCATATCCATTTGTACGGTTAAAAACAAATTTATGAAACAAAGATTTTTTAGTCTAGATAGAATTATATGCAATCAATTATAATTAGCTTTTCATTTCAGGTGTTAGCATCGAGTAACCTATACATAGGCATTGACTAAATCAAAGAGAAACATGCTTATTCATATTGAGAAAGTAGCAAATAGAATTATTAAGAAATATGATTCTTTCTTACTATATGTGTAATTTAATGTGCAAATAAGCACCTCATAGTGAAAATGTAGCAGCCAAATAACATCACTGGTAAATGCATACATATTCCAAAAAATGAATCTGCATAATGATGAAACAATGAGTAATCACTTTAGAAGTTGTCATGCAAAACAATGTGCCTATAAGTAAAACTTAACAAAACAACTCTTATTACTATCAATATTATTTTGGTTATTCATTTTTCAATTTCAGTATACATAAAAATCAACTGAGATATACAAATACAATATATTGATTTCGCTGTGACGTGCTTAAGTTCACATTTTGTGGTGAGTCTGTTTATTTAATTCATTTTTAGACGGAATTTTTAGCCTTAAAAAATAAGTGTATTATTCGAACCTTGAATTAGATTAAACTATTTGGCAGATATGATAAAAATGACTGACAAACTGTAACAACAAAATGGAAATTCATTCTTAGTTAGAAATTCACTACTAACATTACTAAAATATTAGATAAACACTTAATTTTTTTTATGTAGATTGATTTTTCTAATCTATTGTGCTTTACTAATAATTTCTTATTCAATATAGCTTTTACAATAGTACAAGAAATGACTATTATTGTCAAACAGTAATATGGACAGAAAGTACTTCATTGTCACAGCAACTGTTATCAAGTTCTGAACTCAGGTTCTGAAATTTCTATTAACACAATTAATTATAAGCAATGTTATCAAAAAAGAAAAAATTGTAGTTCATCTTATTTTGTTTGAAGCACTTTGCTCTAAATTTTAGTACTATTAAAACAGATTAGTGTATTCAGTGTGCTTTGTATTCAATTTTTGGTTCGATTAAGCCAAAAGAAAACTTTAAAAAGTATTATATACAGAAGTTAGTATAACAAAATAATAGTAATTGTGATAATTTTATGCAACAAAGTTATTATAACAAAATATACTGATCATACATTATTCAAAGCAATACTGTATTTATCATTCATATTTAAAATACAATGTTTATTTTATTTTATTTTTTCTAATTATTTTTAATTGTTATACTTAAAAATAATCATGCACAGGTAAAAATACTAATATATTTGCAGTCGAATAGTTACAAAATAAGTTTGTTTTTGATGATTGAAAATTGTCTGTAATGAATTGGAATGAAATTGTGATATACGATGATATTGTTACAATTGTCCTAATATGCTTATAATTTAAGCTTAGTGTCATATAAAATGGGTATTTTTATCTAAAAAATACAATTAGTAACCCTAGACCATTTTTAATCACTACTTGTGTATTTTAGTTTGATAATTGGTATGATATTAATTTGATTTGATAATTGGTATTTTAGTTCTACTTTAGTGTACTTAATTTTCTTGTGTAATGTTATGAGAGTGCAGAAAAGGCAGGGTTATTTTTGTCAATTTCTTTGAGGAGTTCTACAGTAACTTGGGGGCTTCTAATAGAAAATACACTTCCAGCATTTGTTTTGGGTCTATAGGTTCGGCCCACCACTTCGAGATTGTTCGATTTTGTTTTGTCCGCATTGTGGTCAACGGTCAATGTCATCGCCCAGTCTAGGCTTGTTTACGCATCAAGACTCTTCCCTCTCTTTGAAGCATTCAATTCCAATATACCATACATTCTCTATAATCTTGAGGCTTAGTTAGGGTTTTCTGTCACTGCCATGGATTTCGAGAGTCTCTGTTCTTGCCATCGTTGCTCTCAGCTTCACAGGTATTTTACTTTATTCATCTCCCTCAATTCAAAATTTTCTATAAAATTAACATCTGGGGTGCAAAAGGATCCTCCCCAACAACAGATCGGGTAGGATTTTAGGTGAAGAACAATTACGGCTGGTTTTATATAGTCCGAGAAGTAAAGGATTGATTGAGAGAATTCAGAAGATCCTGTGAAATACAGGTACGCCGATGACCCTGTAAAATACAATATTGAGGATTCAGAATATCACATCATATGTTGCTAATGAACTCGTTTATATAATTCAATTGTAACAGGGAAACAGAGACTTTAGCAACCATGATTTCAGCCACGTCAAGGCACTCCGGGTGGATCAGAAAGACAGTTAATTTTCCCTGCATGTATATCAGAAAGATCAGGAACCACGTCACACTTTTTGAACTAGCAAAGATTTAAGGGCCAAAGTCTCAACTTTTAAACAAATGGATCATTAGCATACTAAAGTCAATATCTTAAAACCATTTTAACAATAATCAATACCCAATACATAAAAGGGCATCTTTTTACCAATATAAAAAGCCAAACCCAGTCAACAAAATCATTAACTTTTTTAATTAATTCTAAAATTTCTTAGAAAATCTATATTAGTTAAAACAAATAATATTATACTGCATAGCATGGTCCCCCTGCTATAAAATACTTCATATATATCATTATTATCAAGACATATATATCATTTACAGTAATTTAATACTACCTAATTAAAGCATCTCAACCATTCGAATTCTGATAGTATTCAGGTTAAAGTATAAATTTTGTCCCTGAACTTTACACCCTTCCTCATCTTAGTGCCCACATGAAAAAAATCCCTACACTTTGGTCTCTACATGAATAAAAGTTTACAAAATGTTCCGTGTGTTTGTTTCAGTATAACAAAGTTAGATTTCAGCTGTAGAGCTGATGTTTAGTTCCAGTGTGAAAAATATGTACAATTCATTTTAGTCTCAACATTAAAGTTAAATAAACCCGATGCTTTGCTATTTACACCTGACATTTTATTTCCTTTCATCCCAACTACATGTATAAAAACAACAAACCATTATACTTCAGCAAATGGCAGATACAAATCCACAAAGAATTTCTCAAGGACCAAAATGTAGATCAATATAAACATTTGGCATATACAATGAAAACCCAGATCTTCAGGATACATTATTACATCGAACACGATTACCTTGTGAAGTTCCTCTTAATTTCCCAACAGCTGTGAATTCCAGTATCCATTCCTTCACAACAGTTAATCCATAATGGTCTTCATCAAGAATCTTCTGCGTCCGAGTAACATCAATGTTCTCATATTGCTGAAATGAGAAATTAACTGATAAGTTCATGAAATTTGAAATAGTTTGGAGTTAACATAAAAATGACAGTTTTCAGAAAATAAAAACGCTGGCTCATCCAAAAGCCTCTGAACATCATAATTTTATAAGAATTTAAATAAATTTTGTGGTAACTATTCAATATAAATAAGCTTTCATCAGTCAATACACCATATTGTATCATTCATACAGACTTAATCATTTATCAAAACTTTACCAAGACCTAAACTCAATTTCCAGAATACTCATGAGAGTCATGCAGCTGTCATGAACTCTTATAGAAAATATAAGACCCTAACTCCTCTTATTCCAAACTACCATCCTTATCCCAAAACATTATGACATGGTTAGTTCCTTTCTGTCCTCTAAGTCACGGTACTATTTCATACTGATCCCACAGACTAATAAACCTCCTTCAATTCTCACCACTTAAACCTCATTCTCTATATGAGTATGTGATTTTAGTAGAGTTAGGATCACTTCATACTCTGGATTCCAACTAAATGCACAAGTCTCATTTAATATGATACTTCTCCATAGAAATGATCATATTCAGACAATTTACACAATCGCAATACATTCATATAACATGATCCGATAGATTTTTTACATTCAAGCCCAAGTTCTATTCAACATAACATACACCATCACAACAACAGGTTCATCTTATCCATTCTCGTCAAACCATGAAAAACGATCATAAAAATTTCATATCACAATATTTATCAGATATGCAGAACTCGATATCATTTATATTGTTCACATTTTCATCATCACTATCATTTCAGTTAGAAGGTAATAAACAAATACATGTACAACAATTCATCAATGGAACATAAAACAATAAATAACTAATTCAATCCAGTCAAATCATAAATCATATTAATGTTTTGAATTATAAAAATTAATAAGCTTCCTTTACCTCAAAATAATTTGTCTAAAGCTAAAATTCTACTGTTCAATAGACTGAGCAATTCCCAACTAGAGAATCTGTTGTAAAATGTGGTCGGTTCAACACGCTCCTCATTGCCTCATCTGCTCAGCATTGTGATCAATTTTCAACCAAACTGACGTTAACTAACAGCAATGCTACTGCTGCACACTTTATCCTCGTATACATATCAGCTGATTGTATAGTGAAGTATGCTGCTTGGAGCTTAAAAGTTGTCCTAGATTCTGTCTCGTCTTATGTGCTTCTCATTTGCTACCAATAGTCGCCACAGGAACATACCCCGTCTCTAAAATGATGGTATCGAATAGGATCTCTAATTACAATATGTCGTTGCTCTAACTTTGCTATAAGTTTTGCAAACTTATGACAATCTCCACAAATTTTTAGGTTCTTCCATATTCTAATAGTTTTTTCTTTAGGAAAGCTCATGATACCAAAAACAATTGCTAGTTTCTCACTGTGGTATCTAAGAGAGTCTTCTCTCTGTTCCCCTTCAAGATCTTGTAGTACAAAATTTGTGTCAGGTACATAACCAGCACCAGTTAGCCTACAAATAAACTGGTTCAACTGTCTATTGATCTCATCTATTTGAGGATGTGATTTATCTCCCAAAATAAAAGCATGTATTTGCTTATTGACTTCAATCCAGCTACATCCAGGTTCTTTCCTTATGCCCCTTATTTTCATAGCCCTCCGAACTTCTGCGACCTCATTCCACCTTTTTGAAGTTGCATAAATATTAGATAATAACACGTAAGCTCCTGTGTCATGTGGATCCAAGTTTAGAATCTTTTTAGCAGCATACGTTGCTAAATCCACATTCTGACGTGCCCTGCATGCATCAAGCAAAGTCCTCCAAGTAACAACATCTGGCTCACAATTCATTTCGTGAATTAACTTAACCATGTCATCAAGCATCCCAGCTCTTCCAAGAAGATCAAGCATGCACCCATAGTGTTCTCTTTCAGGATCTACCCCATACAAGTTCTTCATAGATCGAAAATAGATCCAACCTTCACATACTAGCCCCGCGTGACTGCAAGCAAACAGAATCCCAATAAATGTAATATGGTTTGGTTTTGGACCCTTCATTTTCATGGACTCAAATAAATTGAGTGCTTCCATACTGAAACCATTTTGGGCCAACCCAGCAATCATGGTGCTCCAAGAAATTACATCTTTCTTGGTCATCCGATTGAAAATGAGCTTTGCATCCTCCAAACTACCACACTTACAATACATATCTAAAAGGGCATTGTTGAGGATAAGATCTTGGTCAAACTTTAGAACAAGAACATGGACCTGCCTCCCTAACTCCAACAACGACAAACTAGTACACGCTCGCAAAATACTAGTAAGCGTTGACTGATCCGCCCGAAAACCTGCTCTGCTCATGCTCTTGTAAAGATGCAAAGCCTCATCCCCATCACTGTGCTGAGCAAATGCAGCAATAATGGAGTTCCAAACAACAGAATCTCCGGTGACCATCTCACGAAAAACACTCAAAGCTTCCGGCAACTCCCCCAATTTCGAGTAAACATCAATGAGCGCACTGCGAACAAATACATCAGACTCCAACCCCACTTTCATTATACAAGAATGCAGTTGTTTGAGATCAGACAACCTCTCACACGCTCTCAAAACAGAAGAGAAAGTAAACATGTTAGGCATGACTCCATCCCTAAACATAAAAATCAAGAGCCTCACGGCCCTGTCATTGAGCTTGGCATTAGAGTAAGCGGATATCATAGTCGTCCACGATACAACATTTCGTTCAGGCATTTTATCGAACAATACATGTGCTTCTTCCAAGAGGTTGAATTTGACATACATATTGATGAGAGTGTTGATCAAAAACGTTTTGGGGTGGTACCCATTTGAGAAAATGTGGCGGTGAACACGTTTTCCTTCCTTGACAGCACCGTGAGCCAAGCAACACTTGATGAGCTCAGAATAGGTGATAGCGTCGGCCCAAACTCTGCGTCTTTCCATGGCATCCAACACATGCATGGCTCTAGGAAGGTCTCGTTGGTGACAAAAGTTGAGTAGTGATTCTGTCTCTGTGAGCACAGAGTGTGAAGATACGAGAGAGGAGTTACCGCTATATGAACAGTGATGATGCAAGGTGGTTGGTTGCAACAATAGTAAGTGCTTTGATTTTTGAACGCTGCAACCGTAATTATAATTAAGGGCACTATTGGAACAGAAAAAATACCTGCCTCCAACGTCAGTGTTTCTACGGCTTAACCCGCCGAGAGAACTGAGCACTCTGAGCAACGGCGAAGCAGAATCGTGGGCGGGACGGAGCACCGTGGGGTGCAGCCGGTGGATGCGCGAGGATGCAATGAGCTTCAACATTGGCTTCGTGAATGGGATGAATAAAGGAATGGGGCTTTGAAAATAGAAGGTTGGTTCGTGCCCTAGCTAGGTTGGATAAGATTTAGGTGACAAAATGGGATTTTACACTGCGCAACACCCGCCATTGATGGTACGAAGAGGGTTGTGTTTTTTCATCCAGATTTCGTAAATACGTCAGTTACCATTCATTCAAATACTCTGCGAACGCCGCGAAGAGAAAAATAAAAAATCAAATAATGATTGTTATAATTTAGATCACTCTTTTCGTAAAATTCTTGTATCAGTTTATGGTTTATTCCTTGTATTTTAGTTTTTGGCAATTTACATTTGTTAGTGATCATTTCCATCCATCTTCACCTTTTTTATTTTACTTTGTTATCACTCCATATATCATTCCATTTTTATATACAAAATATATGATTAGCAGAAAGAAATGTACATGTTTTTTTTTTATTGAAACTCTACATCAAAATACAACAAATTAAATATATATATATATATATATATATATATATATATATATATATATATATATATAATTGATCAAAAATATAAATGGTTTATACATTAATTACATCTTAATTGTGAAATCCAAAAACCAATACACTTTAGATTGAAAAAAATTAATTTACTATTTGAAAACTGAATAATATCGAATCAAAATCTTTGAGGAAATTTTAAAAATTTGACACCATAGATAAAATTACGATAAAATAATAATTTTAAAACATATTAACTTCTTATTTGTTATCTAGTGCAATAGTTGAATCTTTAAAAGGAATAGTTAGGTTTCTTTTGTCCAAAGGTGACCAAACAGTCTAACTCGTCAATCTATCAGGAAAAATATGGATTTGTTCAACATATTGAACAAATTGAGTTGACTAGCTCGTATTAACCCAATTTGTTTGGCTTGTTAACAAGTTGAGTTGTATAATGGGTTGGCTGCGAGTTGGTCGCTTAACTTGTTTGTAGAATCCCAAAACAACGGTGAGTACATAGTGTGCATAGCAAAATTCACATTGTTTGAACTAAACGAAAACACAAAATAAGAAGTGACAAAGCTTCTCCTAAGTAATGATGAAAATCACAAAAAAACAAAAATAAATGTTCAGGACCCACTGTATTTCCTCCAAGGAAGGTTCTGTTGAGGCTTTAGCTTTCTCAAAATGACTTTGAAATAAGTTTCACGAATTTGAACAAGTGTTCAAATAAAAACCCTGAAAACAACAACGGAAACAATTAGAACAATTTTTTATTAAACCCAAAGGAAATGGTTTGGACTAAAATACTGCTAAATGCCCTTAGAGGAATAAAATACAACTCTCAACCCTTTACAGTTAAGAGTAGTGTTGATATTAGAGAAGGATGGAGACTTAAACTACAAAGATCCAATACGACGAGGATCAAGCAGTCGACGTTAGTGGTCATAGTGGATAAGCGTTGATTGGTGTGTAAACGTGCGATTACTCTTGTTATCGTGTTGATGATCAAGACCATTATTCGTCGAAATCAAAGATTGATTCAAGAAGGAGAATGAGTTAAAGATGGAAAGGATGAAGGTGGGATTGGGAACCCTATTAGTCACAGGTAACAATATTATAGAAATAAAAAAGGACAGGTTGGCCCATCAACCCTTCAACGGATGGGACGAATTACATTTTTTGACCTGTGTTGTGTTAACAAATTAACTCGTCCTATTTTCAATGGGCCAAGAATCGGTTAAGCCAAAACGAGTTTAGTAGTTAACGTTGGTAGTCGTAGTGGACGAGGGTTGATTGGTGTGTAGACAGTGACAATTCTTGTTATCATTGGTGATCGAGACTTACTGTTTGTCGTAGAAACAAAATATAAAGATGGAAAGGATGAAGAAGGTGGGAAAGGGTTTGTGAAAGCCTAGTTAATCACGATTCATGGTTTTTCAAGAAAAAAGAAAATGATTGGCTAACTCGTCAACTAGTCTAAGGATGGGATGAGTTACATTTTCTAACCGTATTATGTTAACGAGTTCATTTTCAACAGGCTAAAAATGGGTCTAGTGATTGACATTGGTAGTCACTGTGGATGAGAACTAGTTGGTGTGGAGACGTGCGAGGACTCTTGTTATCACCGTTGGTGATTGAGACCTACCAATTGTCAGAATTGAAGATTGATTGGAGAAGAAGAATGAGGTGGAGATGGAAAGCCTTTGAAAAAGGTATGTAAGGGCTTATGGTAACCCAATTAATCACAAGTCACAATTTTTCAAAAAAGAAAATTGTTCAAGGATGGGACAAGTTACATTTTTTTAACTCATGTTGTGTTAACGGACTGATGGCCATAGTGGATAAGGGTTGATTGATATGTAGATGCAAGGCGATTCTTGTTATCGTCGTTGGTGATTGAGACCTATTGCTCATTGGAATCGAAGATTGATCGTAGAAGGAGAATATGAGTTGAAGATGGAAAGGATGAAGAAAGTGAGAAAGGTCTTATGGAAATAGTTAATCCCAAATCACAATTGCCAAAAAAAAAGGATGAGATGGTTCGTCAACCTATCCAAGAATAAGACAAGTTACATTTTCTGACGATCTTGTGTTAACAAGCTAACCCGACCCATTTTCAACAGGCCAAAAACGAGTTGATCCAAAATGGGTATAATAGTTTATGCTAGTGATAATAGTAGATAAGGATTAATAAAGTATATAGTATAACGACTCTTATCATAGTTACTAGTGATTGAAACCTATCATTTGTCACAATCGAAGATCAGATAAAGAAAAGATGAGCTAAAGATGAAAAAAATAAAAAAGATGGAAAAAAGTTTATGAAAGCCTAATTAATCACAAGTTACCATTTTATCCAAAAAAATATGGACTAATAAGAACGAGACAAGTTATATTTTCTGACTTATGTTGTATTAATAGGCTAGTCCAATTCATTTTTAGTGGACCAAAAACAATTTAGACAAAAATGGATGAGATTATTTTTTTTTTTTGTTTTCCCTTTACTTCTGTCATACTTATTTTCTCCTTGTTACCATTGGTTACGAAAATGTTAACTTTTTATTCACTGAGTATTATGTACAAAAATAAATAGAATTGGACATCTTTTTCAATATCTAAATTTATTTAATGTGGACTATTATTACTTTTAGGTTGCAGCGTTGTCATTCTGTGTTATTATTATTCTTGGTTTAGTAATTTCCCTTTCTTAACATTTTCATAAGGATTACAGCATATTCATAATGTTTTCAACCTGGGTATTTTTTATTGAAATGGCTTATTCAATTGTAATTGGAATTATTGGAAAATACCTGATCAAATGTTTTAAGTTTTCCGAGAACAAATATCGAGTAAAATATCAAGAAAAAAAACTTACAATTGAAATAACATTGGTTTTAAAGTATCTTGGAGTGGTGTTATAGATTTTTATTAAGGGTTGAAAACAGTATTACAGGTAGCATATATTAAACAGAATTGAGTGAACTTAGCAGCTGAGGGGTGCGTAAAGTCATTAGAAAAGCTTATGGTGTTTCCGTTGTTGAATAGTTTGAAATATTGTTTTTGTTTTTGGAGTTTTGAATGAGTTTTGCTTATTATAAATTATTGATGAGAATTGTTTGTAATGATTTGGAATGAAATTGTTATATATTACATTGTTGCAACTGTTCTAATATGCTTATAATTTAAGCTTAGTGACATATTAAATGGGTATTTTAATCTAAAAATTGTAATTAGTAACACTAAACGAATTTTAATTTTTAATCACTACTTGGGTGTATTTTAGTTTGATAATTGGTATTTTAGTTTTACTTGGGAATAATTAATTTTCTTGTGTAATGTTACGAGAGTGCAGAATGCAGGGATATTTTTGTCAATTTATTCTTTGGAGTTCTACAGTAACTTGGGGGTGGTAATAGTAAAACACCCTTCAGCATTTGTTTTGGGTCTATCGGTTCGGCCCACCATTGGTGGTTCTTTCGAGACGGTTCGTTTTTGTTTTGTCCGTGGTCAACGGTCAATGTCATCGCCGAGTAGAGGCCGCGGAGAAGGCACGGTTGTTTACGCATCAAGATTCTTCCCTCTCTTTGAAGTATTCAATTTCAAAGTGATTCCTATAGACTATACATTTTCTATAATCTTGAGGCTTAGTTAGGGTTTTCTGTCACTGCCATGGATTTCGAAAGTAGGAGGCTTCATCTGCTAATCTCTGTTCTCGCCATCGTTGCACTTAGCTTCACAGGTATTTTACTTTATTCATCTTCCTCAATTCAATTTTTTTTTTTCCATAAAATTAAGATCTGGGGTGCACGAGGATCCTCCTCTATAACAGATCGCAAATCTCTGCAAATTCGATACAGTTAATGTTGAGGTGGGGTAGGATTTTAGGTGAAGAACAATTGCGGCTGGGTTATATCCCGATTGATTGAGAGAATATTTCCATAATTTTATCAGTGGCATGAATTCTAATGAATTCCCTGGACCTGTTGTTTTTATGTGTTTTTCTTCTTGTTTTTGTCATAACATAGCAGAACAAAAACAAATAAACGACTATTTTTTTTTTTCAGAAAAGAGGTAACTTCTTCAATTTCATCCTTGACATATTATCTAATAACTACCTCCTCTCGTAAAGGGTTCATAAACTGCAAGAGAAAAGGAAAATTATATGAGTAATCTCAAGTATTTATAATCTTGCCAATTGATCTCTCTTAAACTGAAAAACCCTTCAAATTGATCTCTAAACATTTGTAAAATATGCCAACTTGGAAATTAAGATGATTGATTGATTTGAATACTTGAAAGATGAAACTTATACGTAAGTTATTCCTTTCAGCTGAAAAGTGCAGGGAACTTGTTGGAGAGGATGGGTCATCCCAGAGTGGAAAGTTTACGATCTTAAATTGCTTTGATATGGGTTCTGGAACTGTAGCATGTGCTGTGAAGGAAGGTGTGAAGCTCTACTTTTACAATATCAGATCTTCTCATGTTGAAAGAGCAAGGACCAGTGCAATTGAGTCTGCCCTTGTTCATGCTGTTAGTCAGGGGATGTCCCCAACAGATTCTGCAAAACATGCACAGAAAGAAGGTAAGAAGGCAGCGAAAATGGCTTCCCGTCAAGCCAAGCGGATTATAGGTCCCATCATCTCATCTGGATGGGATTTCTTTGAAGCTATTTACTATGGTGGTACTTTGACAGAAGGTTTCCTCAGGGGCACTGGTACTTTGTTTGGTACTTATGGTGGAGGGTTCCTCGGGGAGCAAAGGCTTGGTAGATTTGGCTATCTTGTTGGAAGTCACATGGGCAGTTGGGTTGGTGGCAGAATAGGACTGATGATTTATGATGTTGTTAATGGACTGCATTTGTTGTTGCAATTTGTTCAGACAGGAGAAGTTGTAGTTCGCGAAAAATCTGAATCATCTGAAAGTTCCTTTTTCGGTGGCGAAACTCCTGTTTATGACACCTCTGAAGGCTCTGGATTATATGAATCACCTCCCAGTGATGAATCATATGCGTACGAATCACCTCCCAGTGAAGAATCCTACGCCTATGAATCAACTGATCGTCAGAGCTATGAAACATATAGAGATTCTGAACTGTGATGTGATGAAAATGTGATGTTCATATACTGGTATTTGCTCAAATTTTTGGTCAGCTCTGAAGACTGTTTCCAGTGTTGGCAGATCATCCCACGAAGAATCCAATGTCTAAGAATCTACTGAACCTCACAGCTATGAAACATATGAAGATTCTGAATTTGGGTAAAATTGAAGTTCGTATATTGGTACTTGCCCAAATTTTAGGTTGATTATTAGTGTTTTAGTTCAATGTCTTTGCTTCAATGTATCAGGGATTGCTAACCTCTGGAGACTCTAATAGTGCTCCACTTCATGTAATTGGGGAATACTGTAGGTCCCAACTTTTATGCTGAATATATCTCTTGCCTTCAATTTTCAACTTTTATGCTGAATATTACACGTTACTTTTATACAGAAATGAGTTTACATTTAATATTTGAAAAAAGAAATAAAGGAGAGAACAATACATCCTTGCTGCTTTGAAATTATGTGCAAAGTATTGCCACATTTGTTATGGAATTCTCTAAAAGGTTATAATGCATGTAGATCTGAAACCGAAGATCAATAGGACGAAATAATATTTTACTATCCAGTTAGCTTTAGAATTTAATTTTGGTTGTGATAGAATAATTTTAAGAGAATTATGGAAGAAAAATAAAATAATTTGTTCATAATTTAAGTTTGATTTATGCAGTTAAATATCAGATTTTGGTTTAATTATGAAACTGATTTGTGTTTTTTCATATATATATTTTTTTTATCTTAAGTTTTCCCACAAATACTTAACAATTTCTTTTGTCTGCACTGCCTATAATGATTGTGTCCTTAGTTAGATGTAGTTTAGTGACAGATATCTGTTATTTAATTTCTGAACATATAATCATACATTTTTTGTAATCTTACAACATTTTCTTTAATAGAAAAAAAAAGGAGTCTTAAGTGCGATATGACATTGGCATATAGAGTCATTATCACATCAATATGGGGTTGTAGAAGTTAACAAATATCATTATATAGATAATATAATTATATTTGAATATATTACACTCTAATTCTATCAATTCTCTATAATTTAAGTTAGTAAAGATGCACTAATTGTTCAATTTTTTAAATGATAAATAATATTATTGTTCGTAGGAAAAATTATTTATGCAAATGAATTATATTATCAATAAATTTAATTATATATAATATATAATGTTACAGTTACCTTTTGGCATTAATTTAATTATATTCACAGTGTAGTTTTTTAATACTATCATTTAAATACGCTAGGTTTATTTTTTAAATGTTTATACGGTAGGTTATATATTGATTTCAACATATAGTTCAGGATTTCTTATACTGATCTTATAAAATAATTAAATTTCGTTTGTTTTAAAGTTATATGAACACAATGTTGATTATTTTTTTATTGTTAAAATACAAATTTTCTTAATTTCTACAAATATTTATTAAGACACGAGTGGAATATTTTACATGTCACTCATGCTCCTATCAATATATATAAACTAAGCATGAGGGTAGCATTTCAATTTTAAAACCACGTGAAATTTTTATTAAAAATATTTTGTATAATTTTTATTATTAAATATTTTTTTATTATAAATAATCATTTGAATTTAAAAGGATAGTTTTAAAAGGATAAAATAATAAGATAATTAGTAGTTTATAAAATAATTAAATTTAAAATAATGGTTATTTAAAAGGTAAAAATAGAAATAGAAATATATTTATTTTTGTTTAAATTAATAGATACTTAAAGAATAAAATTGAACAAAATATTTTAAAAAAACAAATTTTATTTATATAAGCATAGATAACTTTTCAAAAACAAATATATTATACTGATTGTATTGAGACAAACTTGAAATAAAATATCTAATGTTTCATTGAAAAATATTTTTTTTATAAATAAAAAAATAATTTCAATATTAAAAACATTTTAAAATAGAGGGGATATGTTGCTTAAATAAAAAGGAAAAAAATTAAGAAAAAGGAAATATGTCTAATTGCAATTAGTTTATCATGATAACTATCAGTAAATGAACACGAGGAAGGCTAATCATTTGGATTCTTTAAATGTATGGTTCTTATCTTGATTATGGAATTTATACACATAAATATAATTTTTTTCTGTCTATCTTATCTTGAAAATTAGTCTTCTCTAAAAATTAGTACTAATTCAATTTCTTAAACATTAATCAAAACCAACAAAAAAGCATCCCATAAAATCAAATATTAATAATTTGTTATTTGATTCGCACCTATACAGACTTTATTTTAAAGAAAAATTAGTACA
Organism: Vigna radiata var. radiata; assembly: GCF_000741045.1. Taxonomy (NCBI): domain Eukaryota; kingdom Viridiplantae; phylum Streptophyta; class Magnoliopsida; order Fabales; family Fabaceae; genus Vigna; species Vigna radiata. The sequence continues at coordinate 30,640,262 of NC_028358.1, forward strand.
AAAATAAATTATACAAGCTAGCATTGTGATATATCATGCTATTTGTGTAATTTGTCAATGATATATACAATTTTGTTTTTTACTTTTTTTTGGTTTAAAATTATAGCAAGAAAATTATTTATTAAATATAATATAAAGTGATGTGTTAACATCTATAAGTACTTTATAATTATAATTTTTTTAATTAAAAAAATAGTATTACTTTATATACCCACACTCATTGTTACACTAATGGAACGAAGGAATATCACTATTTTTATTTTACATGTTAAACTATGATCTATGAACTATGATATATTTAAGCATAGTAAAAAGAGACTTGGAAAGAGTAATAATATGTGATTCGGGTATGAGATCAAGTCAATTCAAATATTTATACAATTGTCTTTATTCCGACCGTTTAGAGGGCACTAGTGAAAAAAAATACCTTTTTATGATGACCTATGACGAATAAAAATTATCTATCATAATAGCTTGACCGGTAGCAGTAATCAAAGTAAGACATATTATAACGTAGTTTTATACATTAGTCATAATATAAAACACGATGACAAACTTGTAAATAAGTTTAAAACATATTATAATGTAGTTTTGTATGTCGGTTATAATATAAAACGCAGTGACAAACTTGTAAGTAAGTTCAAAATCTATTATTACGTAGATATGGACACATGTCATAAGGTGTGGAAATTTTTTAATGTATTATGACTGCGTTTTAGAAATCAATCATAATATCTCTCTGCCTATCTGATTTTTCACATTTCCCTCTCTCCCTCTCTTCCTTACTAAACCGCACACTTTACTCCTCCCTCACCATCACCGAACCACATCTTCATGCTCTCTACTCCTTGAGAGAATCGGGACACCAAAACCTAATCTCATTCGAAGCATTCTCGATTTCGCATTTGCTCCTCACCGAACTACATCTTCTTCGCTGCCTCGAGCGTCGCCTTAGACACTAAACCTCATCTTACGCTAGGTTTTCCTTATCTCTCGCCTTTTGACCGATTGTGTACGGGGTCATATTTCCAACGACCGAAAATACTTAGAAACCGAACGGTCTTAGTGGACAAGCAGCCCACTATAGCGCCACATTCTCACTAGGCTCAAGGCCCAATTCATAAAAATATATCATTCAGATATATTCACCAGATATATCTTGCGAAGATATTATAACAGAGATATGTCAAGTAAGATTATATTTTATTCTGTTTATATTACTGTTATTGCTGTTAATATTATATCAATCCAAAGCCTATAAATAAAGGCCAGAGGATTCCAAACAAGGTACGCTCTCTGGATACACTTCACTCACAATTCATACAGCATATCTCTCATCTCATCAATTCTCTTCCACAGAGAATTCTCTATACACGCCTAACTTGAGCGTCGGAGTGCCTTTTCAGGTACCTCCCCCCCTCGGTCAAGATTACAAGATCACCGGACGGCTGAAGTCAACAGGAAGACGTACGGTCAGAAATCAGAAGAAGCGGGTAGAAACACAGAAGACGACGTCATCGAGGTTAGTACTTCGGTCCCAGTAAATTTACACCGTAACATTTTGGCGCCCACCGTGGGGCCGAGCGACAGACCCAAATGACGACCACGAGAAGCATGGAGGAACAACAAAACACCATAAAGATGATCAGAAACAAAGACAAGCGCTCGGTATCAACATCGCTGCTTCGAATCAACACCGGAAATTCTCAACAATACAAGGACTATACAACAAGAATCATCGTCTCTACAAAAAGTTTCCATCAACAAGATAAGTATTAAAATAAGACTCGAGGATTTATTAATTTATTGGTGATTAATATTCATAATTAACTTATCCGGGATCAAAGTCCAAAAACGCACTCAACATACGTGTATATAATTGTGTGTACCATCCTAAATCTATTTTGCTATCACGGCATAATTCAAATCAAGATTTATTCCACAACAAGATTTGTTTACATATATTATATGTCGCAACCGATTTTACTTATTTATATATTTATAGATATATAAATATGTATATCTCAACTGGTTTCATTTATATAGATTCAAGATTAATATCTTCTCGGATATATGGATATATTATCATGGAAACTTTTTGACAACAAATGGGGATACATATATATTATCAGAATCAACAAATGGCAAAAAGATCTTTTTGCTCTCTTAAAGTGTATTGATGTTGCAGCTTTTCCAACTACTTCCACCTACTAACCAATTCTCAAGTGCGCTAATCTTCAAAAGTGAAACTGCACCGCGCCGCCGCCACCGTCGGCATTTGGATAGTCGTAAAGAATTCTCAAGTCAATTACCAAATTGAAAGCAGCATATGGAACGGAAAGAGGGTTACCGCCCGTCATCGAAAACCCTTTCGATCATCAAAATATCATAAAATGCCTTTTCAAAACATCAATTAAACTTCCCAATGGGCATATGGAGATGTCGTACACATGTTAATCTCACCAAAACCACCTTCACCGAAAAGAGAATCCGCAGCACTCGCAGCATTCTCCGCGTCGTCTGGTCCGGTCTCCGCATCATCCGCAGATGCCATCGACAACCACAACGTCAGCCTCTTTCTCCTCCTTTACCTCCACTGCCATTGTGGGCTAAGGGGTTCTCCCCTTTCAGATTGAGATAGTTCTTCATGAAGAGAGTTGGTTTTTTCTCTTTCCGGTAACGCAAGTCAGGCGTTTTTCCCGAGCGGCATCTCACTCTTAACCAAAACATGGTCGACCAAGAGCTCGGCAGCAGAAGCACCATACGTCGTTGCCGCCATTCATGGCAGCCTCTTCAGCACCCTACCTTCTGGTGACCTGCCAAGGGAGTAGCTCTCTCCCTTCATCCGACAGTACGCCGTCGTCACGGTTGGACACCGCCGTCGTCACGGTTGGACACCGCCATTCTGTGTGAACTTTCCCCATTACAATCTCAGTACTCTCAGATTTCGAAAGGAAACAGGTAAACACTAACACCATCGCCTAGAACAAGGCGCCCCTTTCGGCAAAGCCTGCAGACGGCCACCATCAATATAGCTTTCTCGGTGACAAAGGCGTAACTCTCAACGCCTGCTCTCCGGCGACGTCGACGCCCGTATCGCAAGAGGAACGTCGGGATCATCAAAATCCCCTTTAAACGGGTTCAGCCCATTCAGCGAGGACCACTCTCGCATACTCCGCCGTGACCCTTTCTCTCCTTCATCTCGGTGACATGCCCCCCTAGTCGCACGGTTTCCTCCGCCATCGCCTCCATACCCCCCAAAAGGGGCTTTTCCTCCGCCGGCCGCTCGTTCCACTCGAGCGTTCGCCTTTGAGTTCTCCTGCCACCGCGCAATTCCTCGACCTTCTCCACTCAGTGTTGATACGACGCCCTTAACATTGTGTGCGCTGGCAGCCATGGCAAAGCTACTCTTTTTCAAAGACATCGCTAACACACTATTAACCTGAGGGTTGTCATGCGGGCGGAGTTCGTCTCCATCTATGATCTGTCATCGCGAAATCTGCAGAAAAAGGAAACCAAAAATCGCCCAAATACTAGAACTATGGATTATGTATAGAAGAATCTCGTACACACAAAGACCACGATGCTTCCATTACAGCCATCATCGGCTTACTACTGCAACGACAATTAGAAATCCGTGACCAGAGACATTACTCACATTGGAGATGATCATCACTCAAACGATGTCGTCAATCGGCCCAATCCTCCCCAACTAAATTGGCTTTACAAACGGCTAGCAATAAAAAATTATTCAACAATATGTGCCTCTCGGGAATCATCCAAGTGTTCTTGCTCCCACTTCTTGTCCGAGCAAATATCCAATAGCGAACTATGCAGGGAATCAAGAAGGTTCCTCCAATTTTGATGATGGAAAAAGTGGTGGCAAGCAGAAAATCAAGCCCCTCATCTTCGTGGACAATCATGATTACTGGCCACGGACCTTATTCTGGGTTTCACCCATTTTTGACGTGGTACACTCTGTCGGTGCTGCCAGATTCAATCTCAGCTGGGCAATCCCTTTAGCATGCCCTTTTTTCTTTGCCAGATTCAACCATCAATAATGATAGGGCCAAGATCAGCGTTTAATATTCGCCCAAAAGCAACTCGAAGATGACCGCACGCCCTCGCCAAATGCGGCAGCCAGTACAATCTCACCATTCGCGGCATTCTTCGCGTCATCCGGTCCGGCTTCTGCGACGATCACCACATCGTCCGGTCTGTGTACCGAACATTTCGGCGTCCTTTCAAAGCTGGCTTTACCCAACAACCATTTTATCTCATTAAAATATTCAATCAAGATCAAATATGGGTCCAAACCAGCAAAGCAGAGCATCAAATTGGGTGTCTCACCGAAGACCCTCAGGACGATTCAGCCTCCACGTCATTCGCCAACACCATTCGGTTTTGCCTACGCGGCATCCACCACGCTAACAATCTTCTTCAATGTGTGGAGCTCCTTCAACTTGCAAATCTTTGCACTTCAAATTAACCATAGCCATGAGACATTACACTATGTTGAAATTCATCAAAAGAAGCAGAGAGTCAATGATTGCTTCCACTATCATAGTCAAGATTCTCAAAAGTTAAGAATTGCTATCCACCGAAGTTGTTGGAGCATCGGAGTTCGTCTCTCTCCACTGCCAAGACCTTTCCCACCTGCGATAGCACCCACGGACAAGTCTTATTCCCTAGGCCGGTCGGCTTTGTGACAATCTATTTTTAATTATCTAACTTGATAAATGCATTAGTTTGTCTGACTTTTCTTTTTCTCACCATATGCAATTCGAGTTGTTATATCTCTTCAATGCAGATGACAAGATCTTACACACAAATCATTTGGCCTACCCGGAGCTTACTATTAATCAAACCGAACGATTACTAAAGCGGTTACATCTTAGCCGACCGGTCTCAATTATATCTTCAATATTATATCTCTTACAGATTGCTAAAGCAATTACATCTCAACCGAACGATCTCAATTATATTCTCGATATTATCTTGACCATACCACTTCCTAATAAGGATTCTTCAGATGGTCAATCATAGGATTACAAGACTCTAAAGCAGTCATATCGGACCGAACGGGCCCGCCTATATATTTATCTTGCAGAAGCGATTACTAAAACCGTACAATCTTAACCGACCGGTCTCAATATATCTCTCATATTATATCTTTTGAAGATTGCTAAAGCAATTATAATCTTAACCGACCGGTCTCAATTATATCTTCGATATTATATCTCTTGCAGATT
>NC_028358.1:30647125-30701683 GCF_000741045.1 Vigna radiata var. radiata
TCCACAGAGAATTCTCTATACACGCCTAACTTGAGCGTCGGAGTGCCTTTTCAGGTACCTCCCCCCCTCGGTCAAGATTACAAGATCACCGGACGGCTGAAGTCAACAGGAAGACGTACGGTCAGAAATCAGAAGAAGCGGGTAGAAACACAGAAGACGACGTCATCGAGGTTAGTACTTCGGTCCCAGTAAATTTACACCGTAACAGATTGTTTTGCCTTTTCCTTCATTTTTCACCGATTGAGATCATTTTCTATCTATTTACATCGATTAAATCTTCGTTTCAACCTTTTCCACCGATTAAATACCTTCTTACCTCAAACCTTAGAATTTCCTCAAAACAAACCTTCATTGTTGCATTTATGTAGGTTGTTGATGTTGGAGAAACGTTGTCGTTGTTCATAGAACTTCAAACCTTAAGTGACAGGACACTGATGAAGTTGGTGTTTGATCATGTTGTTCATAGTATAAGGCGCATGAACCAAAATCACAAGAACGAAGCCAAGAACCGTGCGCTTCAAAATGAAGCCAAAAACCTGGGATACCTGCCAAAGGTTTTCCAATACTTAAGTCAGCAAATTGTCCGTACGGGATTTAGAACAAGGGTGTTAAATGCATACTAAATGCGATCACCTACCTCTTACTTTTGACTTATATTTATAGTTTTTGAGATGGATCTGGGATTAGTCACATCTTAATATCAACCCAATCTCAGCCCATTACCACTAATTATTATTTACCTTAATCCTTGTGGATAAAACTTTTCTATCGAGTATGGTCGGACGTCCTTGGTTCTGATTGTTCGGTCGTACCTGTTAGTCCAGCCACATCCATCCACTGCTTACCCATTGCTTACCCGTTTCCCCTTCTGTAGAACCGTCCAACTCCTTCAGTGTGGGTTATTATGTAGGGTTGTACGGTCTTACCGTACAATATGTGATTGTTTCATGAACCAAAGCCATATAAGGATTTTAGAAAAATTGTTTTCATTTCAATAATTCTACACTGTATTAAATAATCTGAACATTAAACACAAAGATTTAGTAAGACGATATACATTGTTAAACCAGAAACAAGTAACATAAAAATTTAGTTTTCACCGTTAGTATTGATTTTGAAAATATCACTAAAAATAGGTAAAAATTAGTTTTTAAGTAAGTTTTTTTTTTTTTTGTGTTAACTTCTATTAGTATGTATTTATTTGTGAATGTGTACATTACACATATTTGTCAAACGATTTTCTTTTGACAAGATTTAGTGGAAAGAAAACTTGAAATAAAAATAACGTTTGTTGTAAATCTCAGATGAAGATGTATTAAATTGTAAAGTTGTTGGAAATTGTCTTTTTCTTTTAATGTATCGAAGGAGTGTGTTAGTACAAAATTTCATCCTTTACTATTTCTTTTTATTCTTTTGAGTATTTCGTCTCCCTTTTTTTACATTTCATACATTTATTTCACTTTTCTGTACTTTACAAAATATTCTAAAAATTTGTATCGTGTTTTCTAATAGTAGTAGTAATGGGATACTTTTCAATGGCAAACTAAACAAAAGTAAGGAAAAAACTAGTGAAAGACAAACCTCCAATGGGATGCTAGTAAGTCAAATCTCCAATGGCAAACCTGTGAAAACAAAACGAGGGAGACATGTTGGGTCTATAATAGGAGGAGGTTACCTATATAAAGGATTGACACCACTCTCTACCCAAAACCTTTTATCTTTGAGTGTTCCTCCCTGCACCTCACCTCCTTCTTCCTACACCTCCAATTTTACCATTTTACCCTTCATGTCAAAACCTATTTAATGATAACTGAAATCTCTTTCTTTCTTTAGCATGTCAAATTGAAGGAGCACATCAGTTGAGCCAAAAATTGATTCTGCAACTGCAAGTGCCAACCTTCTTTTCCCAATGGCGTCATTGCCTTTCAAAAGTAACCAAGTAATATTGTTATTTTGCTTTGCTGATTTGGAATGGATCAAGGCTTCTGCTATTGAAGGAACAGTCTCAGACTGTCAGGCCACATTCTCCTACAATAGTTTACAAATATGAGTTTTTTGCAATGTTTTATCATCAGTCACAAATTACTTCATGGTTACTTGGCTTTTGTTTTACTTTGCGGCAAAGTGTAGGGACACCGATCCTCATAGTAGGAGGTTTGGACAAAGGGAGTTAGAGGGCTTGGTTGAAGGTCTCAAATGATATTTGAGGGTGGTTGAACCTGGATGGATGAATGTGATTTTTTCTTTCTTTTTTCTTATTGTGATGCACAAGTAGCAGCAACAATGTTTCAAAGGTTCTTTATGTCTTCCACATTTGCCATCGCTGTTGTCGCCATTCTCTAGTTTTGTCACCAGCAATGTGTCAAATGTGTACTTCATCAAAAGGTTGATTACTTCTCATGTATATTCTGAATGAGGGTAGTTCTTATGTATATTATTCATGGAATTGTTGAATTAGTTCATTCAAATATGTGCTGGTGATGATAGTCACAAATTACAAGGTTTGGGTAATGAAGAATGGTAATCGAGGAACAAGATTGGAGGTGGAGCAATGTATTCATTCGCAAAAAAAAATCTTTACCGCATCTCTGAAGTGTGGCTTCCTCAGCCGCATCTGCCAAGTGCGATCTGCTCATGCACCTCCACTTCCTCTGTCGCGTCTCCTAAGTGCGGCTTCCCTTAGCCGCATCTCCCAAGTGCGGCATCCCTCAGCCACATCTCCCAAGTGCGGCAAAGCCGCACCTCCCAAGTGTTAACTGCACCTCCCAGGTGCGGTTCTGAACCCAGATCAACTCCCTGTCTCAGATGCAAATAACAACTACCCTAATGCAGCTTCAAGAATAACAACATTTAACACAACAAAAAATTTACAAAACCAACCTGGACGCCTGCCGAAGAGAACCCCTGCTTGCGGTAAAATTAGGCAAAGGAGAAGAAAGAAGAAGGGGGTGTAGGATTTTTAAGATGTATGGGAGGTGCAGGGATAACTGTTCTTTATCTTTATATAAAGCATGTTGGGTCTATCAAAGGGGGAAGATTACCTGTGGGTTACACAAACACCAATAACATATGAACCCAACTATATAAAGAATTGATACTATTATCTACCAAAAACCTTAAGACAATGGGTTAAGGAGTCTTTCATCTTTATATAGTATTCTACTTTCTCAATTCTATTCAATGTGGGACTCAGACTCACACTTGAATTCTCAACAAGATAACCGTGTTATGTACACACGAGTAAAAAATATTGAAATTAACACATGTTGAGGATGTATGCACTATGATTCACTACAAAATCATAACTTATATTTTAGGTGTCTAAATATAGGCTATGGTTGAATCATATATATATAATACTTATGAACTTTGAGTCTAAACTACGATTTTATCCAAATCATAAAGTATATGTTGTTAATAATTTTAAAAATATCATCTTGTTTTTATAGGTTATGTTTTTTTTTTAATTGTAACTTATACAAATTAATTAAATGAAATATTTGTACTAAGTATTTTTAGTAATAAAGAATTGATGCGAAGTTTTAAAAAAAAGATATATATTTGTGTACTGTTAATATAGGTCTATGGTATTCATTACTGGACAAATCTTATACCAATAATCAGTAACAAAGGCATGTTTGCTGTCAAATTATTCAACTATTTGTTTTAGCTTGGTGAAATATTACAATGGCTAGGTCTTTTAAACCTTTAAAAAACAATATCGTGTGAAAAAAGTAACTCACATCTTCGAATTCCATTTAAAGTGAAAGCTATTTTTTATTTTATTACAATTTCAAAAAGTTATTTTGTTGGAATGATAATTATCGTTTTTATGCCTTTAAAAATAAATTCTCAAAATATGCAGTTGTCAAAAATTAAATAAAATAATAAATATACAAGTGATATCTGATTTTTTTTTTTCATCAAACAAAGTTGTCTGACATGATCCTTAACAACAAATTAATAACATCAAAAAAATTGACCACTCAAATTTTAGAAAATTGAAGTGACGCAACATTCGACATATATAATAAATGAGTCGAAGTCCTAAACATTATCATTACCTGCCAACACAAAATTACACTGAAAAGAATGTTTCTGAAATGTTCTTTTTAAGTTACAATATCACAAGATTAAAATATATGTTAATTATTAGATTAGAAATCGGTGTGGACATAGATATTTCTAGATATTGGACGCACAATTTCAAAACAACCTTTTATTTGAAGAAAGATCGTAATACCTGGAGTTTGAAATTGATCTTAATGGAATAACAGTATTTCAAAGAAAATATATACTGGAGAGTTCAAGTTTGAGCCATTAAAACGATTAACACATTGCATTTGTATCGTCACCTGCAACATCAATTGCCAACAGCTACACAAAGTTGAACAAAACATGCAAGACATAAATGTATAACATATATATTGTAATAAAATAATGATTCAGTAACGTTTGATCGATTATCGTTGTTGCCTATTACTGTTGTTACACTCTTGCACATATACATTGCAGCATTCAAAAGCAGATTCAAAAAATTTAACATTTCTAGAGGAATACAACGCATGAGTACGAGGTAGAAGTAACAAAAATCAACAGCGTATGCACACATCACTCGAGTACGAGGTAGAAGTAGCAAAACTCAACTTGGTGGTTCATTTCCAGTGCAGAAATAAACTACATAGGTCCTCTACCTATGGCGCTGCCACTCACACCATCCATAATCGCAAATCGCATGTCTTCAGATGGTTTCCAATGCCGTTTCCTTTGGTTGATGAACCAATTGTTTATCTGCTTTTGATCAAGTCCTGTCATTTCTGATAGTTGCACTTTCTCCTCCTCCTAACAAACAATGTTTCAACCCATTCATATCAAAATTTCCCAATGTTCAGACAAGCTTCTATCAAATCCTCACCATTTTGTGCTTATTTTTTGCAACCAACATTTTCAAGTCTCAACACAAGTTACAAGACAGTAATATCTGTTCTTATGTCAATGAAATACACAACAGAAAGACAGTGATGATATTAATGTGAATTACCGTAGGATAAGGCCACCTATAGTGAGTGCTCCACCAGTCCAAGAGAATCCTCCTTGCCTCCTTTGGAAGTTTACCCTTTTTCCTTTTCTTCAAAAATTCCTTTCTTAAGCTGCTAAGATAACCACCATACTTACGAAGGAGCATTTCTTTAAGCTCTTGATCACCGGGACGAGACCCAGAAGATTCGACACCTTCCACTGCTTCCATCTTCTCCCAACTCAATTCATCTTCTGATGTCCCAGCCGCCTCGTCTGGAAAAAAAATGCAGAAACATACAAAACAGATATTACATGTTATTAAGAACTACTTTTACCACTTTTTTGAAGACGGAAAATTCCTAGTTTTTTTTTCGTAATGGTCAACTAGCCATGGACAGAGAAGGAGGGCGGTTAAACTAGGAAGGTGCAGTACAGAGGAAGATGAATGAGGGTGAAAAGCCAAAGCATGAATTAAACTTGAGGATGTTGTAAAAATTTGGCTACAATTATTAGTGTCAGTACAGGAAAATATACACCACCCCAATTATTACGAGCCAATGTCATGGCCTTTCTCATCATTTTTGTTGCTGTTTTTTCATCTCTTCATGGATTTGCATTAAAATGGTCCCCCACTTCAATATGTTTAATTCGAGACTGACTACACTCATTTATAGAAAGATCCACAACACGACCCTTTCGCTTTCGCGTACGAAAAGAAAAACGCATACGGTCACTTTCATAAATACATACTACACTTCCTCTATATACAAACAAAATCAAAAACCTCAACTAAGATTTTCGGGTAACTATCCCATAATATTGCACCGTGCAAAAACTTAACAGTCGAAACCTTTCCATTTTCGTAACTTGGATATGTAAGGACTCCAGAAGCCATAATATCGCAAATTCAGTATTGGAAATGAAAAGATTCTTGCAACTTTGACATGCACAGAAAACTAAACATAATAATGTTATGTAATCCTACAAATATTCATAGTGTTCTTTGTTCTAAAATCCTACAAATATTCATAGTGTGCTTTGTTCTAAACAGGAAAAGTAAATACATCTAATGCTCCAAACTTCAAAAACATTTAACACTTTCTTTATCTACAAAGTTGGAAGATTAATATTTAGTGCAGGAATTTAGAATTATTCATTGAACTCTTATCATCTCAATTCGTATGATATTGCATAACTAAATTATTTAATTGTAGGATGTAACAAAAAGATGAGCAGTAATTGTTAACTAGGAAAATAATATACTTAGACAAGTTCCTGATATACTATAAAAAAATAGACAGTGACGGTTAATTATACGACCTAATTTATACATGTGGAAATCTGATTGATCAACAGCTCCAATGCAATCTCCAAGCACAAATAATACATACATACATACATAAATATATATATTTTCAAATACTAGGTACACCATCCATGTATTACGTCAAGATGTAAAGCATTGAAACAACTAATGAGTATGGGCTAGAGACATTGACTACCACAAGACTTAGGTGAATCCATGCTAGGCTATTAAAAAATGCTAGAGGGAGAATGACATTAGAAAAATGGAATAATGTTAAAAGCTAAGAAGACATCAATGTACCCCACCATTTTTTTCTTTCCTGATAAAGGTTTAGGTGAATTTGTTCCCAAGATTCACTAAGACCAAAACATGTATCAACACTCAAAGAGTGTTTACAGATATCCCATCAAAAGTTTTTCTCATCCACATAAGGATTTTAAAAAACAACCTTCAAGGACATGTCATTGATCCTCACCAGCCGAATCATTGTTGTCAATTTTTCTTCCCAGTAATTCTTTATAGTGTCTATACAATCATATTCTATCCTATTGTTACGACATTTTTGTTCTAACTGTCTGTTTCTTTCACAGGATATCACTGGTCTATTTATCACTTTTCTCTATATCATTTTATCTTTTCTTCCATTATCTCTTACCTCCACTCCAAAATTAGGGTGAATGTTAGTTATGTCCTTTTTTCAGTGTGCAGTTCCATGTTGGAGTGAGAACATATTTACTTGGTCATTTACACACTCCACACAGGACCAACTTAAAAAACGTCGCAAATGAACTACTTTTGGAGGAAGGATCCAATTTTATTTAACTGGAGTGAGAGGGTTGTGACGTGGGCATCATAGTAAATAATTTAAATTTAAATTCATTAAACAAGACAAAATCCCACTCCATCAACGTACAAAAGAGGGTAACTTGTTGGTCTTCACCTAAAAACAAAACATGAATACAATATAATAATGATTATAAATGAAAAAAATGTCCATAACCGTGTTCTTTTCACACAACACCATTTATACACGATGTGTCGATTGAACATGCGAAATCAAATGTTTGTTTACCTGAGGGGTTGTTATCCAGTGGCAATGCAAGTGTTCCCTTACAAAGATTGCTGAGTTGTGATTCGATACTACACAAAAACAAGGTCGCTTCGTCGAATGGCTTGGACAACTCCTGCTTGTATCTATGAAGAACTTCGCAGTATGATTCCTAACATGCGTTGCAGCAACAATTAAAGTCTTCATCCCAGCACAACGTGTCCCTCCCGAAAGAAATTACTTTAAGATAGAAAAAGAAGAATACCATGAACTCGTCAAGCTCGGGATCATCTCCTATCTCACGAAGAGCATGCGTCGGGTGGCTTTCACGGGCTATTTCTTCAAGAAGTGAAGCAAGTTCTGGCGGTGCTCCAACCTTCCAACAGTTAAAAATCACAACTTCCATTTATTCTTAATATTCACAGCAGAATTTCTGTAACTTTGGCTGTTAATATCAGGCATACAGATAGAGAGAGAATAGAGCACAAAGAGAAGAACCAGAATTAATTGAAAAAAGGAAAGAAAAGATAATTGATATGGCAGTGGCATAACCTTTCGGCATTCTATGTAAGCAGATACTAGATTTGGATAAAGAGGGTGAGTGGCGATCTGGGTCTTGATGAACCGTTCCGACATATCGGAAGTTTCTGGCTCTTCTAGCTGAAGGAAGTTATTGGCCACAAGTCCTAGATTCAATTCAGATGCGGCGGCGGCGGAAACGCTGACGTTGACTCCTCTAACAACATCCTCGGCACAAGATAGGAGGGAGTTGAGCTTGTAAAAGTTTTCCATCGATATCCTCCTAACTACTCTCCACTGAAAACCACTCTTCTCAGTCACCAACTATATATATATATAAGAAGAGAATTTGCGCAGAAGCAAAGTTTAAAAAGTAGAGGACATGTGAGATCTAGCAGGCAGTGGAAATGATGCAATAGTTTGTTGAAAGTGAGAATATAGGTGGAAGTATGAAGAAGCAGAAAGGGGAAGTTGTTTCTTTTTTGTGTTGTTTGAGGTTGTTTTTGTGTGTTGTTGATGGAGTGATGCGGTGAGAGAGAAGGGTAAGGGTAAGTGGAGTTGATGAAAAGGAATGATGGTGAAGAAGGGGAAGAAAGTGGAGCTATTACGGCACCTGGAAAGGGACGAGACCTTGTTTTTCTTTTCCAATAAAAACCTGGGGAAAAGGAAGAAAGGAGAAGAGAGAGAAGTGAAACAGTAGAATGGATTTGACAAGGTTAAGGTGTGTCTCTGCAAAGACATAGGCATGTAGGTGATGTATAGGCCGTATTTGTAGACGTCAGTCACTGATTTTCACCCTGACGTGACATATCGCCACGTGACTAAATTTGATTGGTGACTCTAATGTGTGGGGCCACCTACCTGCATGCAAGTTTGAATGTAGCTATTATCATCATCTGCTTCTGCTAATGATTCCAACCTCACACACACGCTTTCTTCTTCTTCTTATTGTTACGGCTTATCAGTAACAGTAACTATTCTCAGTTCCACTTCTACTCCTTTTATCAAGAGTACTCCCTAACAATCACTTTCTTCACACACAACAACAAAAATCGGTAATCTCTCTCTTTATATATATATATATAGTTTAGTTCCCGTTTTTAAAAATGTCAACCTACAGTCCCTATAATATGAAAAATGTATCAAATCAGTTCTCATGACAACACTTAATGAACAATAAATCACAAGTTTTCATACCTAGGTATCCAATATTTTGTGATTTATTAACGGAAGGTGTTATGAACAGCAGATCACTTAATGAAAAACTTGTGATTTGTCAACGAATAGGACTGTTTTGATATATTTTTCATATCATAGGAACTAAAAATTGACATTTTTAAAATCAAGAACTAAACTGAACATCAGAACTTAACTTACGGACAAAAAAAGATTTAAACCTCTATATATATATATATATATATATATATATAAACTTCTTTTAACTTTTACTAAATTATAAAAAATAATAAATGTAATATTCAAATGTATGTCTACTGAGAAACAATTTTTGTAGGGTACATAGTTAGTAAAACTTGTTTTTTCATTGGTTTTTCCAAATAATTTAACAATAATACCGCATTTTTTATGTTCATTATTTAACTATTAATGTAAATAAACAGTTGTAAACTATATTAAAGTCTATTAATATATCTTTCACTTTTATTGAGTACGAGAGAATAAATTCTATATTTATGAATTTGATATTTTGATGAATTTTCAAATATAAATCTCCTTCACTTTCATAATTAGATATTTTTTTTTATGAGTAAAATACTAACAAAGTCAATATAATATTTTCACCGAACTATCATTCAAAACATTCTCAATATCACATCAAATATCAAATTTTAAAAATACTTATTTTTGCAACTCTGACTTCCATGTTGATGAGCAGGAAAAACTAAATTTTATTTATTTATTTATTTAAATCATTCAAAATTAAGAAAGATATCCAAAATTTTAAATTAAAGTACACATGACTTTAATGTATTTATTTAGATCAAGTGTCGTTAATCCGACTGGTTAACAAAACGAGATTCTTAATTTTTATGAAATAATTCAAGACTGAAAATAATGATTTATTTGGACAAGAATATTGTCACTTGAGGAATAATTATCTTTCTTAAGTAAAATTTTGACAAATACTAGGTTAAGTTGCAATTGTATTATAGTTTGAACGAGAATTTGCTCTCTTAAACGAAAATTTGTCAAAAATTGGATTAACTTGCAAAGATATTATTTCTTGAGTGAGAATTTAACAATCATATATCAATATATATATATATATTTAAGAATGCAATTATAATTTATTACTTTTTATAGATAAAATTGGAAATTATCTCGCTTAAAGTAATTTAATTACTCTAAAAGAATTCTAAACTTTTCATTATTTTTAAAAAAATTATCCCAACACTATATGTTATCATAAAACATTTTTATTTTTTATAAAAAATTATACTTTGATAATTTTCCATGAAAGAACAATATTAATTATGAATGACTTTTCTTTGTTTGAAATTATATGTTATTATGATAATAAAAAATAAAATTGCTATTATAGTTATAAAATTAAATTTAAATAATTTTTATTATTGTAAATATTTTATATTTATTTTGTATGTAATTTTTTAATTAAAAGAATTGTTAAGTTTAAAAATATGACTAAATAGTAAAAAATAGTTAAACTGATAAAATAATTATTGTAATTTATAAAACTATTATTTAAAGAATAAAATTGAAAATAAATATGGATAAAAAAATTGAATCCTCTTTATATAGGTATATATATTTTAATTTTAAAAAATTATTCAAAAGATAAAATTTAAAAAAAAAATTCGGACAAATTTTCTTATAGTAAGTTAATATATAAGACGAGAGGAAGTTTTTAGTTGTAGATAAAAGAATGAAAATAAGAAAGAAATGAAATAAAAAGTTTCATACTTTCAATTATTATCACTCCAATATCTATCACCGTGTTTACAGTGAATGTAACTAAATAATACCAATATTACAAATTTGTATTTATAGAATTTAATATGAATTTTAAATTAATACTGATTTAATTACAACTAGTTAGTAATAATCTAATTTAGACTTAATATAATATTTTTAACATTAATTTCAGTTTAGTCCAAATACTTTATTACTCATCCGATTCTTTTAAGATTATAGATTAAGAGAATCAATCGATTCTTAGACTAAACGAACGACCATGATATATAATTATATTTTTTTATCAATAAAAAATATCATTGGAATTTTTTACCACTAGAAAAACACTGAAAGTAATGCATACACTCAATGGTGGTAAATTGAGAGTTTGACTCTTTTTTTTTTTTCATTTTGAGATTTTCTTACAAAGTAATAAACATAACAAAATATATATAATTCGATATTTTAATGATTCTTTGTACCAATTTATTTTAGGATAATGATACATAGACAACATTTGAACATCAATCATATGTGTCATTGTGTGATTGGTCCAAATGACACAATGACACCACTATGAATCAATCACACAATGACGTGTATGATGATGTTCAAATGTTATCAAAAAATGTTGTCTAAGTATCTTTATCCTTTATTTTAGATGATGACATTTACTAAAGAAATTAAAGTTTGGCCTAAATCGTCTAATTAATGGTCCTTCTCCTTTTCTACATTTATTTCAAATGCACGTGTATTTGTTCTAACTTTGCCCTTACCTAATTACGTTTAAGTTCATTAATTAAAAGTTGAAACGATATCGAAACCATAAATTAAATATTTTTCGTGTAAATCAATACACTTTTTTTTCTCTTCTTCTCAGGAAACCAATTCTATCACCCACCATAGACACTGATTCCAATTTTATCTAATAACCTTTGGACATTTCTAAAAGTAACTCATTTCTCTCTATTTTTTTTTTTTAAGAACATTAAGTTTTAGTGTTTTGAAGATTTCGTCTTACATCGAACTTGTTAAACGTTGATTTGAGATAAAATAAATTTATAAAAAATTTAAATATATAAATAAGATTAAACATTATTTTATAAACTAATTTTCTAAAATTAATTTTGATTTAAAATCTATTTTTAATATAATATTAAAATCATCTTAAACTTATTCTAATAATATTATTTGTTAGATGTATATAAAGAATCTTATAAACTGATAAAATATAAGATTAAGATATATTTATAGTTTAGTCTTTAATAATTCCTTATATTATAACGTGAATCCAACTCGATAATTAATCAGAAAAAACTTTGATATATATTATATGGTTATATTAAAAAGAAAAATATTTAGTGTTTTGGATACGGGTTCACATTCTTACTCAATTATTTGAGGATTCTTCTCATCCAAGTTATGTTATTCATTTCCTGTTTTTTTATCTTTTACATGTGAAAGGGTATATGTAAAAGCTAGTCTAACTTTCAAACAAGTGATTTTGCATAATAATATTATAATAAAGATAAATAATCAGTTAATTGTCAATCATTCAATCCTTAAGACCTTGCTCACTTGACTAAATTTGAGAGAGAGTAATTGAGTGAATTTGAGAATATTTGAAGATAAATTTTTTTTTGTTTATTTGAGTGAATTTGGAGGTAAACGAGAGTAGATTTGGAAGTAAAGTTTATGAGAGTTAGTGTAGGATTTAATTTATGTAACAGATTAAAAAAAATTACTTCCAAATTCACTACCTCCAAATTCACTTAAATAAAATAAAAAAAATTATTTTCAAATTCTCTCGTATCGACCCAATTACTCTATCTCAAGTCCATAAATGAACAAGACCTAAGTATTCTGATGACTACAACATACATTTATATTTGTTGTTATAAGAATATGTTCCTCCACCTTTGGAGTTAAAAGATTGAGAGTGAAATAATATATTTTAGAATCATAATATATTAACAATTTTTTGACAATAAAACACATGTTACTATTTTATGAATTTATTTTAAAAAAATATTTAATCTGTTAAAAAAAATTCCTATATATATATTTGAAGTTGGTTATAATTGGTGAGATGTTGAAAAGGGCTAAAAGGTAATGAGGGGAAATGTTTAGGTGAAAAGGGTGAAGTTTTGATTTTAGCATAATGAGATGAAACATTGAGAGGTTTTTAAGATAGGTGGATGTGTTGAGAAAGAGCAGAAGAGGCATTATGATTACTGAGATTTTTTGGTACAAGAAAGATTCTGAAAAAGAGCTTAATAAAATTAAAGTTAAGAAGACATGGAGTTCCCCACATTTTGGAATACAGAGCATACACTGATGTCTCTATTAAGACTTCTCTCCATTTTCCACCGCAGCTTCTCCTTTCTCAACCCATTTCGTACTCCACTGGGCCCAACTACTTCTCAAAAATTCATTTTTATTTTCAATTTTTTTAAAATTTCTCTATTTCAATTAAATCATTCTCATGTCAAATCAAATTTAAAATTATCAATTATTTTTATCTTCAAACTATCTCTTTCGCTACTTATTAAATTATAAAATTATTGAAAAATGACTTTTATAAGATACTTTTTTATGGGAGAAAAAGTGATATCTCTCTAATGCAAAAATCATAACAGAATTTATAAATTTAACATCTCATTTATATTTTGAAGTTTTAGAAGGTTAAAAAGTGAACTTATAAAACTTCTTGTTTGAAATAAAAATTGCAAGAGACACTGTAAAGTTTATGTAAAATAAAATAAAACGACTTTTGGGTTGAATTATTAAAATGAATTAAA
The DNA here is from genome assembly GCF_000741045.1 of Vigna radiata var. radiata. Taxonomy (NCBI): domain Eukaryota; kingdom Viridiplantae; phylum Streptophyta; class Magnoliopsida; order Fabales; family Fabaceae; genus Vigna; species Vigna radiata. The sequence continues at coordinate 30,660,750 of NC_028358.1, forward strand.
ATTTGTAACGAGACTTATCTTATGTTCGAGTTGAATTGACTAGTTAATCTATCTATAAATTTAAATATTAAATTATATTAGTAAAATTAAAATTGTAATTGTTCTCACATTTCTAAATGTAATGTAATTCAATTGTATTGTAATTTTGTAATTTTAGATTATATTTAGAGTTTAATATTATTTTGGATTGTATTTAGATTAAATTTTATTTAAATTTTAATTAGAAAAAAAAATTGTAATTTTTTGGAAATAAGACAAAAAATTATACTTAAATGAGTTAATTTGTTTAGCTTTAGTTCGGATTAGACTTAAATTTTTTTTGCTTAATATCTCTTTTCGTCTTTATTTTTCTCAATTTTGTTTAAAATGATTATTGGGTATTCACGTAATTTTTATTTAATTTAGTTATTTTTATTGATGATATCTAAATCCTTAGCAACATAGTGTCCACGTATGTCATCGATGAGACCTATTCCTTTTTTTTTTTTGACGTGGCTGCTACATTATTCCATCCTCTTCTCAACACATAGAAACTTTAAACAACTACCATGACCTCCACCACTATTGGTCGCACCACCATGATCACCTGTCGATACGAACAATCACCCATTCACTATAATAACCATCACAAATCTCCATCTTCTTCAGGCTTTTAGCCATCATATTGTTCACAACGCCACATCAACATAATCAATTGAATCATATTCCTCAACGAGAACCCCAAATTGTGAGTCACCACGACAGTCATCAATGCGCACTATGAATCTGGAAGAATGAAAGAATGAAAGTCCTAAATCGCTCCATCACGAGAATGGGGAACAAACCACCACAATAATGAGTAACGAACCAACAAACCCTAAATCGCACAATAAAGGTCATAAATCACGCCACCCAAATCAAAACAAGGACTTGAAAATTGCAAGCACAAACACGACACCACAGATCTCCAAGAATGAAAGCCATAAATCGCGCAACGAAAACCCTAAATCATGCCATTATGAGAATGAGAATGAACAATTGCGAGAATGAGGAATGAACCAACAAACCCTAAAGTGCACAATAAATTTGGTCCTCTTGACTGGTGCTGCATTGCATTCATAATAATAATATTGGAATCTAATACAATCTTACACCTTATTCACTAATAGTTTATGTGGATGAGTTATTAACTACTTAAATGCCAAAAAACAATCGAATTAAATAAACATTACAAAAATTGAGACTACTTTAAATATTTTAAAAACTTAAAAGACTACTTTAAACAAAACTCACAAAAATAAACTAAAAAAAATATATTAAGCCTTACTTGATAATAAATAAGTCAAGTTAAATGACTTGATTAAGTGATTTACCTAACTTATGATGTAAAGCGAAATCAAATGTAATTACATGTTTTCCAACTCTATATTTGTGGATGAGTTAAAAGAGGATTAATTGCACCTACATTATTTTTTAAAATTAGAATTGCATGAGGATCCAAAGAAACAAAGTCGAATAATTTGAATTAGATTAACATGGTTTAGTTGGTTCTCTGTGGAAGCTCACTTATTATTTTTGGTTTTATATATATATATATATATATATATATATATATATATATATATATATATATATATATATATATATATAACTTTTGATGAGTTTAATTACTATAAAATAATTTTAGAAAAGAATGTATAAGAGAAGTGTTTGCTGTCATTTGTTTTTGTCTAAATTTGTGGTCATTCCAATCCTAACTTTATTATGAGAAGAGTGACGAAAAGTTCAAAAGGTGAAGCTCATCCATAGGTAAAGTCGATGAGAATATCTTACAAGGATTGATATTTGGCTATATTACAATATTCTTAGTTTTAGACATTCAAATAATACAGACAAAAATTCTATTAATACTGTTCACTTTTCTTTCCAAAACAATATAATTCTTGTAATTCTTTAAGTTGTTTCACTTCTATTTAAAGCTTTTTACAAAGGTATGAACCCTTAACAAAAGAGAGAATCATGCACCTAACATTAAACGTGCTTTGATTTTCAGGCAAAACCAGTAGCTTCACGTTGGATGTCCAAACTAAAATATGTGACTCATTAACAAAATTATTAACAAAAATAAATACTTAAAAATATTTTTTATCATAACCAAATAATTATATTTTATCTCTAAATTAATTATAAACTCTTATTTTTAAATCGGTTTAATTTAAGTCTAAAAATATCAAGTTCGTTCTTCAATTTTTTTTTAGTCTTAATCTGAACATGATTTGAAAAATTAATAAAATTATATTTTTTTATTATATTTTTCTTTTCATTAAAATTGAAACTGTTCCTAAAAATGATTCGTTTTGTTGGTGCAATTAACAAAATCTTAGTATCAATATTGTTGAAAAATCTTTGATCTATTGCAAGAAATTTAAGGAAAAAGATTAAATTGTATTAATTTTTCACAAATCAATACGAAATTATATAAATTTTCACAAATTAGGACTAATTGGAACTAAAGAAACTAGAAGACCAATTTAATATTTTTGAACAAAAATAGGAATAAAATGAGTAATTAAATCTTTTAAATTTTATGAATTTAATATAAAATGTTAACGTGAAATTGAATATGTCCTGCAAAAACTCTTATCAATAGTTCTTCTTAGGTAGTTCAACTTTCAAGTGAGATGTCCTAGATCCAAGCCATTTTAAGAAAAAAATGAAGTGTGAATACAAAGGACACTTTGATACCATGTCAATTAAGTCAGTTAAATATGTAACATGATAATAAATGTTATAATAATAGAAAGTAATTAATTTACCACGATTACAATGTTATTTATATTGTGTTTATGAACTTTATTTGGATACACATTACAAGAAAATTCTTGAATAATAACTAATTTTAATGACAAAATTTACAATGACATATTTATAAACTAAAAATTATTGATAATAAAATTGTTTCAAAAAATTATAATTGGTATCTAAACTGGTAACTAAAATAGTTTTTATTATGAATTGATCTCTAAATTAATCATTAATATTAACTATCAAGGTTTTAACTAGTAAAGAAATTAATTTTTAAATTATTTTCTAATTATAAAATTGGTGTATAAACATAATTTTTGTGACTAAAACTGATTATTACCTTGATTAACTCTGCCTAATTTGCTAAGATGGTTTAATTATTACCTTAAATTAATCATAATTTATCAATGTTATTATATTCTTACCAACATAATGGGAATGGAAGAAAGAGGAGTGAGAAAGACAAGTTTTGAATGATTTGTTTTTGGTTGGCATCCCTCGTTAATGATGTCTACTCGGTAGGTCCCTTCCACCATACACTTCTTTTCCTTTCTATTTTTTTCTGTTCTTGCTTTACCCTTTTCTCTTTCTTTTCTTCTCCCATTTTCCCTCCTTCTTTTGCCATTTCCATTCAATAATTCCACCAATCCAATCACTAATTAACTAAATTATTTTATTTCCATCTTCAGAAATATATACACTTTTATTCCATAAAACATTAATATATGTATGGGCAAAGATAACTAAATAAGACAAAATCAATTAAATTTATTATAATATAAGGGTTCTTTAAACTCTATTTTGATTCAGATTTAAGTTTATTATGTGATTTACTATAGAGACTTTCTCAATTTCCATGTTCCCATGTGATATAAAAATATTTTAATTGGATTAACTTTAAATTTTATCATCTTAATATGATAGAATGACCACTAAAACTATTCTAATTAAGATTTATTCCTATTATGTCACTCTATGTTTAATCTCTTAAATTCCAGCATAATAGGAATAACTGCAGTTCTCCATAGTTCAAAAGGCAGGAAGCAAGTTGCAGCAAACATGGCTAAATTAATTGAGACAACATCTAAGGTTTTAATGCTCTCAATATAACACCACAACATATAGGGTGAGTTAGGTTAAAAGGATGTTTGAAGATAGAAGAAGAAATAATTGATATTATTGTTTTCTATCTAAAAGAGACAAATAATAGAAATATTTCATTAACAGAGATGGGACTTTCATATTTCTTTATTATTCTTTATCTTTTCTCTTCAATCAAATTATTCTTTTCACTATTTCTATATTATCGATTGTCCCTTTCTATTTTTAAATCAATTTTTTTTATCGATTTAAATAATAACGTATTTTGGTGCATGGGCACTTTGTTAGATTTTATTACCTTTTCTTAAACACTGTTTTTTTCTATTTTTATTCTACTAAACTATCTATCAAGTTTCATACTCTATATATATATATATATATATATATCCAATTTTAATATATCCACAATTTCTTCTCCCACCTGTTTATTCCAAAATTCATTTTTATACATTCTGAAAAAATTCATTTTAAAATGTATAGCAAATTAGACAAGAGAGGAAAAGATTCCACAACTGCAAAGAATTCCATAGAAACTGTTAGGTCAATCCTTTCAAATTGCACAATATAATCTTCCAAAAACTTTAATCACCCCCAAACATATATTTTAAAAAACATCTAAATTACCACAATAAAAGACTATGAGCAGAAGTATAATGAAAATTGTTTAAAATTATTGTTTTTACTGTATAAAAATCAGAAAGAAAAAAAGAAGTGAACTTTAAGTTGCAGACTGCACATGATCCTGATCTTCTTTATGCATGCATTGTGACAGATTTTGACTTGGTGAACACGTGCAACCAATAATACCCCTCCAAGAACAGGCAGTGCCCACGAGAGTGTTGCAGTGCATTAATCACTGGATTTACAAAAAATAGCGAATTGCAGTGCATTTGACTCCAAAACAGTACGCAGGACAAGCATGTTGGCCCCAGAAAAACAGTAACAGACTCCATATCATAAAGGCCTTAGCTTGGAAGAGTACAGTAGATAGAGAAATTGTCGTTCTACAATTATATTTATCACTGAAGTCAAAGTACTGGGATTTACCTACTAGTCCTTTACAAGGACTGATACAGACCCTAGAAACTGATGACTGCAAGAACATTTAACATTAGAACTATACATAACAGAAGATGTAAGCATGGAACACCTAATCTAACACCCAGCAGCCTTGAGGAAATTGTCAAAGGGACTAGCAGGAGGTAGCCTCATGGGGTCCCTTGCCAGTTGGCCATGCTCACCACCGTTTCCTACCTATAAAAATAGTAATAAGTTAACAAAGTCAGCACTGCATTTAAAGAGTTGGATTCTTTTAGAACAGAACTCAGTAATCTTTAATAGCACAATATATATTTGGTACATTTAAGTTTTTTCAAATTTCAATTTCAATCTCTCTAATATTTTTTGTTCCTTCTGCATAACTTTTAATCCTTGAAGTAGTGTAGACAAAGCTTTGTCAAAATGATGAAAGGGATTTTAGAATTAGAGGCTAAAAATAGACACCTTTTAGAGGAACTGATAAAAGATCAAACCTTCAAACTTTTAAAGAAACCAAAAACATTGTTTACCCTTTTCTAAACTAAGTGGAATCTTGGCAAATAATGATTGCACCATCCAGTGTTATCAGAATCTGAACAAACCTTTTCAAGGGCTGAGTTTCTAACATCAGCGATTGCCAGAAACGATTTATCAGCTGCTTGGATGTAATGATTCTCAAAGGCCAGCCAATTTGAAAGCTTCTTCCTTGCACATGTCCCAAGTGATTCACACTGGCTAGCTATGGCGTTGTATGGTAGGGGCGAAGTAGAGACAGCTGTTCCTGCCACTTGACCAGCTACCTCTAAAGCCTACAAACAGTGGATAGGTTGTTGAGCTTGTAGGAACAGTTATAAAGACGAACAATGAAATGTATGCATTTCAATTCCAATTCCATTTCCATTTGCATGCATTGACTGAATAAATAGGAATGAAAGATGGGAAATCATTTCACTTAAACTCGCCCCACTCCACTCTTTGGTTCATATGGGAAAGTATAAGAGAAGAAGGTAAAAAGAAAGAGAAATGGCTTCTTATTACCATAAATATGCATATAAACAGTAGCACCAATGATACCTTTTTCTTTTCAATTCAAAATGCTAGCCTCTCTCTCTCCCCGTTCATCCAGAATTGAAAAGAATACACAAAAATGGCTTGTACACATGCAAGACAAAGAACGTACCGATTCCATAAGTTGTCCAATGCTGATAACATGAGGTGCGGAAGGGGATAAAGGCATCTTTGGAATAAATCGAGAAAGGTCAGAGACAGACGCTTCACTGATTGTGTCATCTTCACCAGCTGAATTTAAGGGAAAATCCTGCATACAATCAAACATTAAAATATTGGTATTAAACTTCCATTTCATGTTTACAAATAAAAAGTCATTCTCTTTTTATAGCCAGGAAGCTTTCAGTCTGCAGTGGTCAGGGCTAAACAATCAAACCCATGATATCAAGCCATGGCCAATGACATTTGTGAGCAACAAAATATAAATGTCCTGGAACACATTTTGAACTGTTTCCATACGCGTGCGCATATAAACACCCTAGAACAGAAAGGACAACATCTTCGTGCATGGAATAGATATATTGAGACATCAATCACAGAAATAACATACCCCATCAAATGACAATGACTCCTGGGAATGAAAAATTATTTGATTTTGATCAAGCATTGACTGTGGACCATACACGAATTCTTCATCAGGCTTGAATGTCTCTGACAACAGCATAGCCAGTTCATCTGCATCCAGCTTAAGAAACAGAACAGCACCAGAAAGTGAGAGAATGTTGGGTTTATGAGCAAAATATGATCACTGAATATAATGTAATACCTCACTAACGTTAGATAAATTATGAACCAAAGCATCCTTTATGATCTGGTGACATTCACGTATTTTGTTCTGTAACTCTGATAATATTGAACAGGCTAACTGATTATCAGCAGCAGTACCGTATTCTCTCACATCCACATTGATCTTAGCATATACTTGACAATCATCACCGATGCTCAAGAAAGGATCAACCTGGTTATAAAAAAGCAGGTAGTTGTCAAGAATCAAGATGTATACTTTAGACTATGCATAAAAATCATGGCTTTCTATACCATCAAAATCAGTGGAGTTCCTCTAACAAACATTAAAGAGTAGTGCAGCATCAGAACCACATTAGTTACTCACATTAGACATCGGCAATGATGCAAAAACTTCATCCACATTATGAATCTGAAATATTTTACAGGCAAATACCAACATGCCAGCAGACAACACAAATACAGATCTCTGACAAGCTGGGGGCATTATTCCTGCAAGAACAAGTACAACAATTTCACATCTTTCTCTTTTCCTTAAAATTTACGAGTCCTTTGAAATTATAAATAGTCCACATAAGGAAAATGCATATCATACCATTATTTTGGTCCAGCAACATAGTCCAGAGAGACAGAGGAAGCTGGAAAAATCGAATCACTAGGTTATCTCTGTCTTTCAGGTTCTGCAACATCGAATTTAGAAAATTACAACCAGTATAATATTTATGGAAGTATGTTACAGAAAGTGCAGTGAAGATTGTGATAATATTCGGTTTACTTCGTAAATGAGAATTCAATATTTGCCAAGTGTAAAAGCATAGATATATTAACCTATACAGCAGGGCAGTCAGCAAGTATTAACATAAGAAAAATGGAACGAGACCAAATTTGAAGAGAAAATAATTTAAGATGACAAGTTCAACAAATTTCTGTTGTTTTGATAGCCTGCTGACATTATACTTTTACCAGAGTCAAAGTCACAGATACTTCGGTAAATTAATGTCACTTACTCCTATTATCCTATATTGAAGATTGACTTTTATTATCTATCCAGAAGCAGAAATTCAACATAGATGAAACTACTGGGATACAAAAAATGGCAAAGACACAAAGTGATAAAAACACATATAAAGTTCTACCTTTATGCGTAGAATTATTAGTGTCAATATGAATGAGTGAGCTATAGCTTCAATGTTTGAAGGTAAATTATCAGGAAGATTGGCTTGAACCCAAAAGGCAGAAAGCAGTTGCGCCATTTGATCTTCAGTTAGTTTCATAACATACGGTTCCTGAGAGCCCATTCAATACCAAAACTTAGTAGAAAACAACATTTTACCCAGAATACCACAATTAAAACCTATTGACTGAAACCAATTAATTATTTACCGTGTCAGTCAAACTAGGTGATCCTGTAGCCCTGTCAATGATAGAACTGAGTTTGTAAAAGTTAGGGGAATTCTTTAAGCCACATCCCTGCTTCCAGTCTTCTGCTACAATATCCCTTTCTTGGAAACCATCATGAACAGTATTCCCATGATTTCCTGCCTTGATGCTCTCTCTATTTCTGCGGAGTTTTTCAAGTAAAGCAGTAATCGAAGCAGATGCAGACACAGAAGCAGTATGAGAATGCCTTTTGTTGTGTTGATCTAGGTATCTCGACCGTAGAGAGGAAATTTCATGCGTATGGAAGGAACTTGGAAAAAGAAGAATGCAAAATATAAGGTGTGCTCCGACACGAGCCTCCACATCTGAATGCAACATCACTTTTAGGAGTTGCACAAAAAGAGCTTCGGGAAATCCCTAGAAGGAAGCACCAAAATTTGATCAAACAGATATATTCAGTATTCCAAAAAAGGTTCAGCTATTCGAACTTCAAAGTTATAATCAAGACAACGCCACTCCTCTCCCTCCCTAACATGTAAAACTTCAGTAGTATATATAATCATATTTTGTAAACTATGATACTAGATATTCTAGCTTCAATTCACAGTCGACATAATTTGCTATAAACACTCTCTGATTAACAAGCTCCTGTCACCTGCTGTGATTGTAAACGAGTTAATGCTAAGGTGACTGCACGAGCAAGGATGATCAAAGATCCAATGGTTGCTCTACCAACAACACCAGATGGTATATTTTCTAGGGTAATCGCCATGAGGTCAAAAAGTGGCTGGGCATCAGTGACCTAACAATGAAAGAAAAAAGGTAGTTTAGTAGCTTTTGAAATGCAATGACCAAATAATTAATAATGTTTTTTTGGAGGGAGTAGAAGGGCATTTATGAGCCTACCCCGTTGGCAATTTCTAGTAAGCAGTCTTCAATGGAATTTTGAAGTGAGATATTTAAGTTCAACTCTTGCTCCCCAACAAATTCAGTGGAAGCTTGAAGGCTTTTCCTAAGATGTCTGCAAAGATCACCAACAAAACCTATCTCTGCCAAGCCCCTCCCAGATCTAATTTGCATGGCTAAAGATGTGGCAACCTGAACAACGCAAGTCTTAAGTTGAGGATCATTCACGACATTTTTGTGGTCCAAATGATGTATCACAGAAGCCAAAATTAAGCGTTGATTCCCTGTTGAAAAAAAGTGAGAAGAAAAACATCATTATGGAAAAAGAATAGAAGATTTCTATAAAGGACCCTGATATAGTACTGCATATGGTTCGTGGCAGTTTCAAAATAAAGTCCAAATGCTTTTAAAGGTAAAACATGAAATTTGACAACATATCCACTGGTTGATCTATTTCTGAAAAGTGGTTGTCAAAAGTGATGAGAGGAATAGTACCTGAGTTCTCCATGAAGTAGGCCATCCTGGATAAAATTATCATTGCTAACCCTCTCTCAGGAGCCCAATGTTGTCGAAAGTCAAAGTAGACAAGCATTGGATCCAGCACACGACGCACAGTTGTGCTTTCCTTGGCTAATTCAACCATTCTTTGAATACATATCTGAGCCCATATTTCTGGTTTTTCAATTTCTTCTCTATAATAAAAAGATAAATTAAAAAGGGAACCAGAGAGTGATTAAAAGCAGTGTAACAGAGTACAACATATATAAATGACCTACACTTTTTCATAAACTGTTGAATAACATATACCTAGTTAAAAGGGCAGGATCCTTTATTTCAGGTCGTGGCTGTATGATCAAGCAACTAGAGCGATTGTCATTAGTGCCAATAACTGAACCACCTCGACCTTCACAACGGACAACCTCATCCACCCAATTATGATGTGCCTCTGCCCTGACATCAGCATCTTCATTTTGTCTACTCCACTCACAGTTATCTAGAGTGGCATGAACAATCTGCATTTTCAACAAATTAGTAACAATATACAACCGTAGAGGCAGACAAACTCACTACACAAAATTCAGATGCGCATATTGATCAAAGAAAATACAATGTAATTGTAGCTACATGTCTGTCAGCTTTAATTCCTACTACCCCATTAGTGAAAACATCAAGCTTTCATGACAAATGGCTATTACTTTTTATACATGAAATTGAAAGCGTCACAAAACCTTTGACGGGTATAAGTCCCAGATATCTTCTCCACCCAGAAAATTATTTATCATATTTTCACCTCGTTATTAATTTGAAATGTTCCATTTCCAACAATTAAAAGGCTAAAATGATTTCAATGGGGAGCATCTTTAAATTTGTAAGTACCTCATCAAAATCTTCAAAAATGTGTGAAAATTCAGCCATAAACCAAACCTGCCAAGAGGAAAGAAGATCAGATAAATGATGAATAGACCGCAACCGCGAATTTTTATGGGAAAATAAATATTGGAACGCAATTAGAAGCCGATGAACTTAAAAATGTAAAACATCATGAGCACAAAGCAAATCAAAATGAGGCACAAATTACCATTGCTGAAAGGCACTGCAAGCTTGATGCCCTCAAGCAACGCTTTTCACTTGCTTCACCTTGTTCCCTTGATAGCATGCATACTTTCCGCACCAACTTTTCTATGTTATGAGTATATGTACCATCCACCTGTTTTCTCATTGTGTCAAAAGCATGAATATGCATCATAAATTAACATCAGCTCGGCTTGTTTATAGTTCGGAAGAAAGCAGACGGAAAACCAATCAATTAGTCTTTATGAGAAAAACCAAATGTAATACCCATGGAAGGACTATAGTCATCATTAAAAACAGACAAATCCTAACTCACTAGCAAAAGCTAGTTCAAGTGCCTCAACCATGGGACATGTTAATACGCCCCGTCACACTAAATAAGTTTTAATACCATAATAGAGACGGAGGTTAGGCTTAACTCACTCCCAAAAGTTATCTCAAGGAAGGAGGATTGACCAAGTCATATTGGGAGTATTCCAACCGTATCTCAAAACCAGTATGAGACATCTTATAAACTGTCAACTCACTTCCAAAAATCGCTAGAACATACACTAATATTTAGTTGTATATAAAGAAATTCTGTCTACCTTTTTCTGTTTACAAGTACACAAATTCAAGCAAACATTGATCTAACGCAATTACAATATGCACAAACAACAAATGCAAGCAGACAATGTGTATCTTAGAGATTTTGGATTGTATAATTCACCTGACAGTAGATGAACCTTGATAAGCACTGGCAACCAAGTGTCTGGATGGTCTCATCCTTAGAATAGCTCAAGAGCTCCGAAATTACATTCAGTACATCGACAGCAAAATATGCTCTGGAATATGCAAGAGGAAGATATATATATTTCAAAGATGAATCACAAAAACACTAACCAGCAGAGATCAATATCCTTATTATAATGCATTAATGGAAAGAATCCATAACATATCAATTGTTTGATAATGAGGAAACATACGCTAATCAATCATGAGAAACTTACATCTGAACCTTACAAATGGAAAGCAACTTGTTGAATGATTCCATTATAATATTGACCATTTTGATGTGCTCAGATTTAAGTTCCCTGGTGCACCGTTCTTCGAGATATTTTGCTATCTAGCAGAAAAGGCAGAAATAGTGAACTTCAACAATTTATCCTTCCTGATTTCCTATTTGTTTATAGAAGTACACACAAATACACATGCGAAATAGAATAATGAAATACCTTTGGAATCCGGAAAGGGTTTCTTGCAGCATATTCACATAATTTGATGATTTTCCTGTCACTTGGAGGTTCATCCTGACAAAAGTTGTTGAAACATGAATACAGTGACTGGATTTCTACTTCATGTACAAATGAATGTAAAGTCAAAAGACATTGACATGTAATGAACTATATTGATTCATCAACAAGCATGCTGAGTTCTTGATAATTATAACAAATTCTTTGCATCGAGAACAAGGGATAACTGAAAACAACAAGGCTTCCTTAGGAACTTTTAGTGCTATTATCCAATCAGAATTGGAGTTTCAACTCAGTAATTTAAGTTGAACTTAAATGAAAACCTTTATTAAGCAGATGACCTAGGTGAAAGTACAATTCTAACAAGAAAACAACATTAACAGAGCCTGAGAAACTGTATATAAGTTTTTTCCAAACAATAACCCATAGTAATGCACAGAAGTAACAATATGGTTCAATTTTTATGCTTCAGGTAAGGGAAACAATAGCGTTCTCATTCCAATGGAGATATAATGAATATGCAAATGCTAGATTCCACAAAAGTTTGTTTTGTAAGTGGTCATAATGGGAAAAAACAAAAATGAGCCATTGGCTAAAGCAGCTGCAATGGTGGAGAACAAAAGAGTTTAATGAGGTTACTGGTTCCAATTTTTTGGAGGAAAAAGTGTGTGATAGGATAAGAAACTAACAGGGGACTTAGGGAATATATCAGCAAGCAGTTTTCTGTATCTTTTGACCGGCTGGCGTGATCTTGACCTCAAAGCAGGACAGCAAACACACATGTTCCCACATGCTGGAAAGATCTTCCTAGAGATGACACCCATTGCCTGCAATTCCAAACACGAGACCAAAATGTAGCCAAATTTAGAGCAAACCAAGCTAGAATACCCGACAAAAAAAAATCCAAAATCAACCAGCAAAAACCAAAAGCCCTAACAAGTCAACCCAAAAAAAGAAAGTCAAACAAAAACAAAGAAAACTGCAACAGAGCCAGGATCCAAAATACACACTCAGTAACACCCAGAAGCCAAAATGGAAGAAGCACACTGAAACCAAAACGATTTACACAATAAACAGCAACAAACATGCCCAGTTTTTCAAAAAGCACAAACAAGAGAAAACCAACCCACGAAGAAAAGAATAAACAGAGCAGAAACGAACCGCATAAAAAACTTGCTAGTATTAGCAGGAAAAAACCAGAATAAGAACCACCAAGTTCTAGAAAACTCCAGAGAAGACAGCAATCGACAATGAAAAGTTAGAGAGAAGAGAGAGAACAAAAGCAGTACCTCACTCAAGATCTGGGAGCGGAAGGTGAACCCCGACGCTACAGTGAGGACAATGGAGAGAAGAAGAGTGAAGTGCAACGAAGAGAGAAGAAAGATGGCGCGTTGGCGTAAGACAAATTAAGGTGTGACTATGTCGTGTCTGTGTGCTGGATTGGATGCGGAAGATCACGTGATTGTGTCAGGTGCAACACAAATTCAATTTCCTTTTTCTTTTTCTTTTGCTGTAAAAGCTATGTACCTATGTCCCTGCGCTTTCAAACACTGTCAGAACTTCCAAAACACACCCCACAACAACAACTCATTTTTTTATCCTTCTTCCACATAATTTCAAACACTCTCTTGCACGCTTCTAAAAAAAAACCTGTTTTCTTACAGTTTCAAACTGTTCTGTCACAATTTTTTCCCTGGTCAACTTTATTTTGAACTCTCCAGGAATTTTAGCGGTAAGTGGACAACACGCGCAACTTATTCAAATCAAATAATATTTTTTAAGTATTTCTATTTATCAAACACTTAATTTGTTGTCTGTCAAAACATTTATTAAGGTATTGAAATTTATAAAAATTTAGCATGTTGCTTTTAATGATTCGTTAGAGATCAAAAGATGTTGTGCCACATGATTTGAAATGTTGGAACATAGCGAGGCATATCTGGTTTGAATAGTCATTGAGAATATATATATATATATATATATATATATATATATATATATATATATAATAAAGTGCATTTATTCCTCTGCGAATATAATAATTGTTATTTTTTTTATTATTAGTATCATCGAAGAGGTTCTTGACTTATTTGGAAAACGGCGATGTATTACAAACATCACATGAACATGGACTATGTTGATTTGTTTATTTTGGATATTAGACCCACCAGCTTAGGTCACATTATGAACATTTATTTTATTAATTAAACTTAATGTTTTTTATTTCAACTCTCGTGAGTTTTTATTTAAAAATTGTTATTTTAATTTTATTATATAGTTTTTAAGTAATTATTATTTTTATATTGCATATTTAACCATTAATATTATACTTTATTATAAAATATTTTCAACTAAATTTAGAATACAAGAAAAGTGTCCCAGTTAGGTAAAGAAAAGTAGAAGTGGACAAATAAAAGAACAATAATAACGAAAGTCTACCTTGTGTAAAATGAAAAAAAAAAGACAAAATTTAATAAACATTTTAAGGTAAATTTTGTATGTATGTGTATAAGTTAAAAGTGAAAATTGAATTACTGTTACTAAATACAAACATTGTCACAGTGCTCAAATTACTTATTCATTACAAAACATGTTCCTCAATTAAACTACAATGAGTACAGAACTCACTTTTTAATGCTTCAATTGATTTAATGTATATAGTTGTGGATTGAACAGAGATATTCTAATAGAAAAAAAGGTACTTTTTCTCTCACATGCCTATGTAAAAGATGTATTAATTTTGAAGTCAACACTTTCTAACAGCAGTCATTTCATTTAATTCAGAACTAATGAGTAATCATGGTGCATAATTACCGTCATAATGAAAATCTTATAATTATAAAAAGCAAATAAGATTATTAAAGTTGAAGATAATGCTATATGCTACAATATTGTTTAATGCTAAAGAATCTTTTAACCCATAAAAATTCTGACGTATTTTATTAATCTAACTGTATTGGATTGTATTAAGAAAATATTTTTCTTTTTTAATAAAATTATTTTTTTTGGGTAATAGTTTAGCATAAATTAAGTTAATTATTGAGTTATAAATTAAATTACTGACAAAATAAGAAAGTTTTTGTTGACAAAGTGGTGCTTGGGTTGGGTCCAACGGATCCTACTTGCGGTTACTTTAATCACCAAAGGCTGACACCATACGGGATTTCATTACTCAAGGTTTAATGCATTCATGAGTGTGTTGTGGGCTCCATATTGGGTCCCATAATAACCCAAAACACACGAATTCTAGACCGGGCCAAATGGTTTTTATTTAAACCAGATATCTTAACAGGGCCTTCTACCAAATGGTCCCAATATTAATACGACAGTTTGAAACCTGGCTTTCCATCATGTGTGAAAAGAAGAGCTCTTTGTAAGATTCTGGCTAATTCAATTAGTATCCACTAAAGTTGTTAATTCGGCTCGGAAGGGTTGGTTTTAACTCATGAGTCATAGTCAAAAAGGCCATAAGGCCATAGGATCAAAATAACAATAAAAGCTCCATAGATCAAGGTAAACTCATGGATGGATATGTTGTAGTGATACTAGGTCAAGATAGAGAGGTTAGATCAAGATTAAGTCAAGTAGATAATCCAAATTGGGTATAAGACAAACTACATTTAATAAAACTAAGATTAGTAAAGCTTGAGTCAAATCAGATACATACACCTCATATTTAGTTAAGCCAATCAAATTCAAGAGATGAGAAAAGTCAACCTATGACACAGGTCGAAACAAGTCATCTCATGTAAAGGTTGAATTGTGTCAACTAGGCCGTATCTAGTTAGTATGGACCCAGGGTTGAGTTGACAATCCAAGTCGAATGTCATGCTAAGTTAGTTAGGATCAAAGATCAAGTTGAGTCAGCAATGATCAAAGTGAATCGGTGAATTTTAAAGGTTGAGATGGTTCAATTTGGAAAAAGGTTGAATAAAGTCAACCCAATAGAATGTTGAAACAAGTCAACTTATGTCGAAGGTCAGGTCATTTTGAGTGAGTTGAACTCAAGAATTGAGTTAAGTTTACTCAAATTAAAGGTTCAATTAAGTTGAGCAACTATGGATTGAAGGTTGAGTCAAATCAATTAAAATTGAAGATCATGATGCTTTTGTCTTAGGATGAAAATCAATTGTTAATTGAGTTACAAAAATGTGTTCAACCGGTCCAAACTGAAAATTGAATCAAATTAACTTAAATTAAACGACTTAAGTTAAAACTGATTATGATCATAAGCCAACTTGATCATTGACATAAATTAAAAGTATTGTATTTTGAATTATTTAAAATCTTAGATCAAACTCATTTTCATCCTATCTCTAATCACCTCAATAGATAACTTTAGGAGTTTGTGAATTTTGATATCAACATCCAACTTTAGGAGTTTGTGAATTTTGATATCAACATCCTCTTCTCAGAATAAAATATCATAAAAATAAAAAATACAGTTGAGAGAAAACGTAAGTAAAATGAATAGTATATTATAAAAATAAAAAATATAGTTGAGAAAAAACGTTAAGTAAATTAAAATGAAATAACTACTGCAAAACTAGAAAAAGTAAATTTAAAACAGTAACATAAAATATGTAAAATATCACAATTTATTACCCATCAACTTCAACTCAGTGTTTATTTCATCTTTGTATTCAGTTTTGTTGTGAAATTTCGACATGTAAAGTTCACTTTTTCTTAAAGAGATTTGGAGGCTACTTCCAGTGCACCAAATTAAAAGTAAGGAATTGTACCATACTCCACTCAGTTTCATCCTACCTTCTTTGATTACTTCCTCCACCTCCTCTTTTTCTTCCTGCACCCCCATAAGTTTTAATATCCCATTTTACCCTTTATTAAAAAATATTAAAAATCCCAAAACCCTAATCTCATACATCTGTTACACAAAATTGTGGAAGATTAAAGACGAAATCTCACTCTTGTGATAAAAGAAATTTTGAGAAGAATAATCTTGAAAAAATATTGTTTAGCCCATTTAAAAAAGAAACTTTTAAAACGGATGTTACTAAAGATATTTTTGAATATGAAAATACTTCCTTAACATTCATTTCCAAATAAAATTGTTTTTGTTATTCTGAAAATGCCTTCACAGTGATTATGAAATATAAAAAAAAATATATTTCAAAACGTATTTTTGAATCTGAAAATCTTTCGAATCTAAAAATACCTTATTGAACATCCATTTCGAAAGTTTTTCTTTCTTTTATACATAACTCAAACAACTTCTACCAATGGTTATTCTTCTCCAAATTTTCTTTCTTCAATCTTTCATCTCTCATCATAAGAATGGAGATTTCACCTTGTATCCTACACAACTTTGTGTAAAAGAAAATAAGAAGGAGGAAACTGCAGAACATTTCGCCACACAAGGAAAGGGAATGTGAAATTATAGTTTTAAGGTTTTCAATATTTTTAATAAAGGATAAAATGGGGACATTATAACTTATGGGGTGCAGGAAGAAAAAAAAGTGCACAAAGTAGCAGCCATTTTCATTTTGTGTATTTTCACGTAGCAAAACGTAATGCATATCCGTGTACATGCCAACATAAAAATAACATGTTATAAAAGACTTCAAATGTTTTTAATTAGAAAAAAAAAACATTTTTTAATGATGGATCAAGCTGAGCGTCAATAACGCTCAAACATTTCAATTTCAATAGCATAATAATTTACAAGTGCAGATGGTTGCGTATAGGAGAGGATCCACCTAGGAAAAATAACATTAGAACATACAAGTGAAGATGTCACTGTCCAAGGCAGAACTTTGATCGGAGGTTGTCTAGAATCTCTGCATACTCAATTGGTGTTGCCTCACTTTTGAACACTTCATCCCAGATCTTGCGTATGTCTGCACAAAATATAACCAACTTAATCAATCAGATTAAAACTCCTGGTAACGAAAACCATTAGTTCGAAATAGCAAGTACCACCATAAGAAACTCAGCAACCAACAAGATATACTCCATGATTTATTAGGGTTAGTTACTACTACCACTGATGTGTGAGTAAATGTAACCACATTCATGTCTTAGTTTAGGTCATTTGCATGCATAATTGCATTCATTGAAGGATTTAGTCATGGATTATCTTTGTTTCAGATCATACATTGGCATTTTGTGTTTTTTGATGTAGATTGGTGATTCTAAGTGCCTAAACCACATTTTTGGAAGAATTGATGGACAAGATAAAAAGATGAATCCAGAGAGTTCAACAACGCATCTGGGGAGAATTCCATAACCTGTGGAGTTTACTGAAGTTTGCTTCAAAATGCAGTGACAAAACAGAGAGCTCCACAAGTGAGTTGTGGTTTCTACCACAACCAGTGGATTCACGTCAGGATTTGGCAAGAGGACCAGAAAAGAACACAGGCAGAGTGGGGAATTTCCATGGGCTGTGAAAGTTTCCAGGAGCAGTTATTGAACAGTTATTGATCTCTTTTATGACTGATTTAAAGAGATTAAATTAAAGGAAAATTGGAGGAAGTTGAGGAAAAAGAAAACCACTCTCCTAAAAAGGAGGAATTAGTGGGAAGGAGAAAAAAGACGTGGAGGGGGAGACAAAAAGGGATTGACGCACAACAAAGACTTCTTCTTCATCTTCTTCTTCTGCAGCTTTTTCATATTTTTTTGTTTTTGAACTTCCTTTACATTATGCAGAACTAAATTTCCTTTTGTTAGTGGATTGATGTAGTACTTTGGATTATATTTTCTGAACCTTTTCAATTGATGTCAAGTTTATTTTAATTATCCCAGTGTTCTATTTATGTTTTTATGTCAAATCTATGAGCAGTTTCACAGTTGGGAGATTGGGAATTGCTTGCGTTTATAAATAGAACAGATTAGATGCTGTCACAATTGGGAAATTGGGCAGGACTAGTTAGTTTGAATTGAGATATGATTGTTCTTCATGATCTTATTGAATTTGTAATTGGCCTAAGGGATTGGGGATTCAAATTCAAGGGATACGTTTGCTCACTAAGGGATTAGGGGTAAACAAGCTCTAAATAAACTCAAGTGGATAATTATAATTTACACATCGATTGAAAAGGGGAGGAAATTATATGAAAAGGTATGAAATCAATTCTCTAACATTGTTTATACTATTTGAATTTCCATCACTTGTTTATGCTCATCATTCTACTTGACAAACTTTGTTACTCAAAATTAAGTAAGTTAGTAAATTGGTACTCAACTCATTCAATCCCAGAGGACGATATTTTGTTACTATATTTTGTTACTACAATACGATTGGTACACTTGCCCAACGTACATCAACCACAGACCCTAATATTACCATCTCTCGTTTATTTTATCTACATTTGGCTTATCCTCACAAAGAATCATAAGTTGTCTGATTCAAGTTACAGAATTTTCTACTGCATTTACAATACAATGAAATGGGTTAACCTTTACTTTTTCCTGCTGAAAAGGCATTACACATTTTGTATCTTCGTTCCTTTCTTCTCTAACCATCTCATACTTTAAACTAGAGACCATTATTATCTTTCCACTTTTTTCTACCTTGTTTATGTCCTGAGAACTTTAAACTTTCAATAGATTTCGGAAGGCGTGGCAAAAGAAACACTCAGAATTTTTTTTACTGTTATAAAGAATACGTACCATCCTTATTTGTTGATGAAAGGCACATTACAATCATGTCAAATCTTGGAACTTTGATCAAATGCTCTATATAACTGACAACCAGATCCATGTCCTCACTGCCAAAAGAGCAAATTCACTATCACAATTAAAGCTCACAAAGGAGTCAAAACAATAAAATATTTTTTCCTTTTATAGATGACTACTTACGTGAAAAAAGATGAAAGACACTTGATGATGTCAACGAGTACGGTAGAAGATAAAGCATTTTTAAATATTTTCGGTAATTCACGGGGAGATATAGCCTAACATACAAAAAAAAAAAGTTTATTACAACATGAAGCAGAGCACTGTACACCAGAAATTTAAGCATAAAATGGCACATCTTGTTAATAATTCAATGCCAAATATGCTAGATATGGACAATATAATCAAGTTAAAAATGAACCAGAAAAAGTAGTACACCTTTAATAGACGAGCCTGCAGAGCAAGATCACCTGAAAATGATCTCCATGAGACCTCAAACTGGTACGCAGTGGTTGGTGGTGTTATGTTTTTAGCAGCTTCAGCCATGGCTCTAGAAGCAGCACGAGAAGCAAGCTGTTGAACAGATGCTTTCATTTCTGGCTTATTAATTCTGTGATTTCTCTGTTAAGAAAAAAAATAAGAAAACAAATTAATGAAAAACGGGAATACAAAAAGGAATATGCAGTTATGCACAATTACTAACATCAAAATTCCAGAAGCACAAAAAATTGTAAATATACCACACACACAAGTCGTAGAGGTAAAACCAAAATAGCAATTGAAAGCGAACCATGCTTGGAGACATCATTAAGAAGCCCCAAAACTCTAAAATCCTATTTTATTTTATTATTTACTGAGAATAAAAATAAAGTAGCAAAATTACAGAGTGGTGTTTCAAACAAAGATTCAAAAGAATAGAATGTGGATAATTCATATTTAAATAAGAACTCGTGAAGAACACAAAAGCATTATTTTTTTAAGGACAAGAAAGAATAAATGTTGTTTCCAACAGGACTAGGATATGCTGTGGAACTAGATTATTTGACATGAAGGAAGGATTTAAGATATTTAACCTGCTCCAAACTGTTACTTGCAGTCAAAACTTTCATAGAATCATCACCACCTTGTGCTTGAGGCCTTTTTCTGGTTATTGTGTCTCTGCTATCGACCTCCTCTGTTATAAGTGATTCTTTAACAGGTATTTGCTGCTCATTAACCTGTCAAAAACATAGCCAAACTTTAGGGTGAACTACATTTGCATGAAAAACACAAACAAAGTACTATTTAACACTCTCATCCATAAACATGACGATATATCTTGAAATGTGATATTGAAAACTCTAGTGTTTTCTACCTTTTTATGATTAATTTCAGCTGGACCGGACTTTTGAGTACCATGTGAAATGGGGTGGATGCTACCTCCGTTAACTTTTTCCTCTGACTTTCCTACTTTTTGAGTTCCCTGTACAGTGCTTCTCATAGCTCCTGTTGCTTTCTGAAGAATATCCTGGATAGAGATTTGAAAAAAGAAAGAAAAAACTTTAATCTATGCATTAGAGAACCTACAGTGGGAAATATACACAAAACCAAAGTAGCTAATAAATGACAGTGCAGTAAATCCTAGTCTCTGATCCATACTCTCTATAACTAACTTTCCCTCTCTACCTTCATGCGTTTAAATATGTAGACATTATCAACCAAATGTCTGGAACTGACTACATGAACTGGCCATAATATGCGCTCACAAACATTAATCTATGCAGCGGAGAACCTACAGTGGGAAATATACACAAAACAAAAGTAGCTAATAAATGACAGGGCTGTAAATCCTAATCTCTGATCCATACTCTCTTTCTATAACTAACTTTCCCTCTCTACCTTCATGGGTTTGGATATGCAGACTTTATCAACCAAATGTCTGGTACTGACTACATGAACTGGCCCTAATATGTGCTCACAAACGCCAGTCTTTAAAACTTACCATTTTCCATCAATGATTTATGTCAGTAGTGGGAAACGGTTATATTATATCTACTCAGATTTTCAAGCAGCAATATTTTCTTTTCACGAAGACTTGTCATCTACATTCTTAACGATTTCAATTTTTGAATCTCCATTCAAAAATCACTATTGTCAAGTATAGCATACCAGCATTCTATCTCTAAAGTCTCGTTATACATCATAATTCATTTATCTGTCCTGGTTTTAGTAAATAAAAGGCCCTGCCATTTTATAACCTTACTTCAAGGCATCGATTCATGTGATTTTATGCTATCTCAACTACTACTAAATATACTTTTCTTTTTTGCTGTTAAGTGCCAGTATGTAAACTGGTTATAGGTTATGTACAGTAAGTTCAAAACTAATATTTCCATCCCATGACTTACATAGGCACTCCTTAGTGTATGTAAATTAAAAACACTAAGTCATCTAGCAATACTACAATTAGTGATGTACTTACTTTTTCATACAAAGATTTAGCATCGGCATACTGTTTCTTGATTTCTTGATTGTTTGGTTCCAACCTCAAAGCAAATTCAGCATCTGCGATTTAGCAAATTTGAGACCCAACGAATTCAAAATCATGTGGTTAATGGACAAGCGCAATATTCAAGTATAAACACACCCTCCATTGATTCTTTAATTTTCCCAAGTTCTTTTCTAGCTGTTGCTCTTCGTGAATATGCTTTTATGTAACGATCATCAAGATCCAAGGCCTCTGTGCAGTCATCCTCCGCCTCTTGGAATCTACTGACACAAAATAGACGAGGAGGAAAACATATTAACTTAAAAAATGAAGTTCCTTTGAAGAGAATCAGTGAGTTGATAGACCCAATAACAATTCACAATAATTGGAAAGTTAACTTTCTTTTATTTAAAATTCAAGTATTGATAAAATCCAACACGTTTTGAATAATTTGATGAGTGAACCAGACAGAGAAACAGTGAGTTGATAGACCCAATAGCGATTCACAATAATTGTAAAATTAACTTTCTTTTACTTCAAATTCAAATATTAAATACGTAATGTATGCTTGCCTTCTGAGCTTGATATTGGCCATTGCCCTATTTGCATATGCTACAGCTGTTGGTGATAGGGCAATGCTCCTTGAATAGCAGTCTCTAGCTTCCTTAAATTTCTTCTGCTTGAAAAACTCATTACCCTGTAAGATACAGAGAGATTAAATGGTCAGCATCACGCAGGACAGCACCACTAAAATCAATATATGATATCTCAACATATCAATCCCAAACTCGTCATCCCGAGACTGAAACAGAGGGAAATGAAAAAAAATAAATTTACCAGATCTTTCTCAGAAGCAGCATCAGGAACATCTTCAGGAACAAAACTACCATGCAACCGATTCAAAGGATCACTAATTTTTGAAAAATCGTACAATCCTGGAGAATTTCCTGCATAATCAAAAGATTTAGTATCTGCTTTTGCTGCCTTATCCACACCCACAGGTCCAGTAAGTCGAGAAGACGAAGAAGCTTTTGTGAATTGCTGTCAGAATATCACACATCACGGATGCATTAATTCCTCAACACATTCACAAGCACAAACAAATATAGGACATGCAACATAAGCAAAATCAAGGCGGTCGTTTCCTTGTTGTAAGACCATTTAAGTAAAAGAAAGCATGGAAAATTAAGAGAACCTAGAACAGAAATTACGCTTCCAACATTCCACAAAAAGATAACTCGTCATCGTAATTCATTTGAATAAAAGGTGCAAACTTCCGCCTAGTTATTGGAATCCATAGTTCGAGCTACAAAATTAATTATTTTCGTTCATAAATGTCCATTGTTTTCAGACAGCATATTCAGAGTTCACATTGCCTTTGTACCACAAGTATGTAAACAACAAAATGTAGCCCATTAAAAAGCCTCCTCATACAATGAACAAAATCTCCATAAGTTAGAAAACAGTATCACTGAATTCTATCATTTGATATAAAAGACGAAGTAGTCAAACAAGGTAAAACAAAAGTCTCGGTTCTTCAAGATACATGAACATTCATATTCCATCCACCACAACAAAAACAAAATTAAAGAGGAAATAAACTGTGAATAACAAAGAGGCCGAATTGAAGAATCATAATGCTTGTAGAAGTATACCCAAAGTTCACAGATGGACGATGATAGAAAACTTTGAAGGTTAACATAAAATTACCAACATTTTCCTTTTGCGACTTCACTGTTTGTGTTTTATCCTTTCTAGAAAGTTCCCAATCCTGCAAGTCGTTCAGGAATCCCTGGAAATCCTATTAAATGTGACAACNAAAAAAAAAAAAAAAACTAAAATCAGAAAAAAAAAATATATATGAAAAATGCCAAAACAGCACCGTGACGAAGCTACTATACCATGCTGAGCTGATGAAAAACCCTTTACGCGACCCAGCAGACGCAGCAAGAACACTGTATATGTATTATGTTTTATACAACAACGAAGACGATTCGAAGAAGAACTTTCGCGAGTTAAGATTACTATGGGCCGGCCCATCGGCCTAAACCTTTTAAGGGAGTTACCCCCTGTACCTCCCCAATTCCAACCCCATCCCTCCAATTTTTTTGGATTTTTTTTTAAATACAAAATTAATCTTTATGTCTTTTATTTTTATCATTTTACACCTATTTACTAAAGTTAACTTACTCTTTTACAGTCTGTCTCAGTCAAAACACACAGACTCGAATTCCTCTCCTTCGTATTCCCACCCCCACCCCCACCAAAGCTTTTGAAACGCTCCTCCTCCAAACGCTCTCTGCAACTCTCACTCTCCCATTTATACGTTAAAAATATATTTAAAAATAATACATCAAAACATATAAATTCCATTATTAAAATACCTGAAAATTAATATAAAAAGTAAACTAATAAAACAAATCTTAAAAATAGAATGGAAGGTGGGAGTTAGAATTAGGGAGGTACAGGGAGTAACTCCCACCTTTTAATTGCTAAGTTAGTGTGGGCTAACTGTTTGTGAGGCCCAAACCTTTATCTTGTACAATCAGAGAATTAGAAAATTAGATAGTTTAATATCCTTATTTGTATTTTTTGCTTCATTCATTATCTTTATATCTAGGAAATTTAAAAATTCGATAATTTAAGTATTTAAGAAATTAAAAATATTATAAGATGAATGTTTTAATGTATGAGATAATATATTTGAATATTTATGATTTATTAATTTGTGACATTTGATAAGAAAAAAAGGAGGAGAATGATTGAAATAGAAGGGATGGTCCTACAGTGGTCAGTGGTCAGTAGTCAGTGGTCTTTTCAACATCATTTCTCCTTTCCTTTGAATTGAATAATATGAATCTCCTTTTTTTCATTTTGACACCTCACTCTTTCTTTACATTCACCCACTCAATCTTAAGATAAATCCACACTCACACATTCAATCAGTCACTCACCACTCACTCTTTTCTTTCTTTCTTTCTTTCACTCAAATCATGTCAATCTTTTTATTTATTTCTTTTTCTACCTTTTAATAACTATTCACCTTTCTTTTTCTCATAAAACCTTCTTCTTAATACAAGGATATTTCAGATTAACTACTTTTTTATCTTGAGTATAATTAACTATCTTTTTGTCTTAAATATATATTTATAGACTTTAGAACAATTTTTTATAATTAACATCTGTGTAATTATAATTTAATAGTTGATAAACATGTAAAAAAGTTTGATTAATATTAGTAAAATTATTAATTGATCAATGATTTTTATTAATGACATTCCAATTTCTAAGAAATTTTAAATGAAAATAAAAATGTAAAATTTTATTAGAACAATTAAATTGCTTAAATTAAATATGACTAAATTCTATTTAAAAAGCAAGAATTTGAAAATTTCATATTCTTATTAAACTCATGTTTTACTTTTTGACGAGAAGGTGTAAAAGGATATAATAATAAATAAAATTAAAAAGGTTTGGATTAGAGGACAGAAAGCGCGGAAAGCACGGGGGAAAATTTATGTTGTTTGAAAGTGTAAGGCCCACAATAGTTGGATGTAAAATCTATCGTACCACGACCCTGTCGCTCCAATGCTCCTAACTACTGTTTTTCTGTCCTCTGCACTTATGTCTTACTGTTATTAGGACGATGATATTTTAACAATATTTTTTTATAATAGAATACGTGTTATTATTTTATTGGTCTTTTTGAATTTATATTTAAAAAATATTTAAAATAGAACAATTACAAACTGTCACTTATACGTTGTTAAAAAGGTATTGTTAAAATGACTTTTTCCGTATTATTACCACTGCAATTAATATCTTAAATTTTATATATCTATTGCATGTATTGCGCCACTACGTCCTACTTACTGTTTAAGTTGACGCACTCATAACTATCACACTTATTTTCATATCTTTTTACTTTCTTTAACAAACTTTTTTTTTTCTTCTATATATTCTTTAATATAACTTCTCTATTATTTTAAAAATATTTCCTTATGTTTTTTGAACCTTATTTTATGTATACTCGCTTTATGTTTGGGCAGACCCTACCAACAGACAAGACCACATGAGAAAATAGTTGCAGTGCTATTTTGGTTTAAGCTATAGAAGTACATCTTACTTGTTTGCCACAAACTTTGAGAAACAAAGGATCAAAGAATCCTTTGTTTAGCAACTCAAGACACCAAATCAAACTACAACAATCCTTGAGTTGAGACAATATGTAAAGGTCATTATTGGTTTAGCATATCACTAGCATTTCTTTCCAAATAGTCATCAATAAAAATATTACAATATAAAAACATTTGTTGTGTAATAATTAAATTTTATTGTAAAGATATTATGTGTTTATATTAAGTGATTCAAAAGAAATGTAATCTTTTATGAGTATTTTTTAAATAATAACGATGTCTCTAAAATTAAATATTTTATAGCCAAATTATTGTACATATTAATGAATAATAATAGAATTGACACATTTTTATATTGATTTGACATACAATAAAATAATAAAATTATGTAAATTTTTGTCTTTTAAAAAAGAAGAAAGTAAAATATAATAAAAGATAGTACCAAATAAATATTAAAATTTTATATATTTCAAATTATTATTATTGTATATAGAAGTAAATGCATGTCACTGTAATGTCTTTTCATCTTATAAACATAAATTATGGAGTAATAATAAGACAACACATTTTTACATTTATTTCACATAAATAAAATAATTATAAAAAATGAATTTTTGAAATTTAAAAGAAATTAAAAAATAAAAAGTAATGTAAAAGTATGATTATGTTGCAGCAAAATAAAGGTAGACGACTGTCTGTAGCTTATCTAAGGCTACCTTATGTAAACACTCAGGTTTTTAAGCTGGACGCAGCCTATATCATAGCCTACGTGGGTCAACCTTGGAAATTTGCATGGGTCAACTATTACTTTAAAATACAGTTTATTACAACGGTTATCGAATTTCACTCATCTATTTTAAAGAATGAACTTTAATTAAGTTCAGAATAAAATTTTATTTCAAGACTACAAAACCTAATAAGTAACCTCCATCAGTTATATAATAGATTAGTAGGTTAAAATCTACAATCCAATTCATCTTATTTACAAAAGTTAATGGTTGAAGATGGTGATATCTCTAACTTATAGTATATTTCAATATTCTATCATATATATATTGTGATTGTTTCTTAATAAATATAAAATAATCTCAAAAATTTCCATGAAATTATAATTAGGTTGCATACAAGAAGAATAATTTTTAATTTTTGAGAAACAAATAAATCCTTTAACAAATTCGAGAGTTTATGTAAATTCGTGAGAGTCGAGTAAACTCGATTTGTAAACTAAGTCTACAAAATCATATAACCTCAAATAAATAAAATTTATAGATATATTATTCATAAAAATAAATAATGTAAAATATAAGTTTTTGGATTATTGTGATTAATTTTGATGCATTTCATTAAATATATAATAAAAAAGAATTGGAGCACTACCATGAAGAGAGAGAGACACAAGAGATATTGACAATCAAGTCATGAAACTCTAAACTCAAACGACCTAGTTTTTTTTTTAATTTTCCCCCTTTCAAGCTCGTATAATCGCTCCAAACTCACGATCTACATAAAAACCGAGTTTACTTCTGAGTTAACTCGAAAACTATGTCTAAAAACGTAAATTCGTACGAGTTAATTCGAGAATTTGATAACCATACTCGTACTTTTATATAAAGACAATACTAAATTCTATTAATAAATAATTAAATATAGATATAAGTTAGGAAATGCTATTACACATAAGAAAAGGTTGATTGAAGAAGAAAGGATTATTTCCTAAATTTACATGGAAGCTTATTAGCCAGGCGAAGAATTGATCCTAGGATGAAGCATGGTTAGCACTTGCAGGCCCTCCAAGAGTCAAAACCAAGCCTTGAAGGTCGCTCCTCATTTCATGCTCTTTGGCTAAAGATGCAGAAGTTGGGCCTCTCATCATTGCTGATGATGCTTGAGCTACCACAGGTTGCCTGAAGCCATGGCATGGCTCTGTTACTTGCTGCGAATCCTTCACATCATTTCAGTTCATAAATGGTTCAGTAGAGGGAAATCAACAACACTTTCTTTACTACATAGTTTTGTACTATAAGTATGTAGTATAAATAGGAATCAAGTTCGAAAAATATTGTGTGATACATCTAAATTTTTTAAATTTATTTTTAATATTATCCTTACCTACTTTTTTATTCTATTTTTTTTAATAAAATACAAAAATTTATAGTTTTATGATTATTTTATATTTATATTCTATATTAAATAAATGTAAAAGTGTATTATGATATCACTATTCTTCAAGTTGAAAAGCTTACTGGTGCAAATAAGACTCCTCTGAAAACTCTTCCATTAACTACTGCAGTCATGAGTAAACCTGAATCAAAGGCTCCATCAACTTTTCCCCGAACTTCAGCACCGATCTAGGATGCAATACCCAAAGTGAAATCACCATTAACTAAGAATAGCAAAAGAAAAGGTCAAAAATTTGAAAGTAAAGGACCCACCAGGTGTTGAGTGTGTCGAGGTACTTTTCTATCATCATCAATGTGAACATACTGCTCTTGTTTTGGTTGATGTTTCATGGGAGGGACACTTCTCTGTGTGAGATTCTTAAAAAATGTGGTGTTACTTGAGTCATTGTCGAGCTGGCAATAGCTTGGACTTTTATTCATCTGTTTGAACCATTGATACCTCTGAGAATCCATGATGGAAACATTTGCTTTTTGAGCTGGAGTCTGTTCTTGATCAGATTGAGAAGGAGATGAATGCTGGGACAGTGAAAGAGAATGTTCTTCTTGTTCTGATTCAACATCCCACGCCTTTGCCACACCGATTCTCTTCCTCTTGTGTTGTGAACTGCCTGCATGGAATCACGTAATAGTGCAGAAATTATTATCATGCAACTATATAGTTAATAAAATCTCACTTGTAAATTAGTCAGAACTGTAGTTAAAAAATTCTTAACTAACCTGAATCGATGTTACAAGGTTGTACTCTATCCAACACAATTTCATTAGCCCATTTTCCTATGGCTTCCATATGGTTTTCCGGCCATGGAGTTGTCTGCTTTAAAACACAATGTTAGTAAATAAACCATGATATGAACAAGAACTTGAAAGAACATCGCAACAAGAGCTTCTGTACCGAGTTGGTATCAGTTCCTCTAGGCATGATCCTCTTTTCTTGATTCCAATAAGTTCCAAAAACTTTGCACATGGAAATGTTGTAACGTCCATTCGGATGCTCTGCTCCAAGATGCAACACTAGCAACTCGTTCAAAGGACGTTCGTCTTCCCCACACCTGTGAGATATCAGAAAGAAAATCTCACTCGCACAGGAGGAAATAGAAAAGAAAATAGGAATTGTCACTTCACATTTATTAAATTGAAGTAAATGTGAACCAACCAACCCGCCATATATGGCAATATCCATGTCTGCCACAACAGCTGTGTGAGAAAATCGCCCCTGTGGCGGTTGACCACGAAAATCAAGCTGAGCCCACGAACAGGTGCAGATGTCAAACACCCATATGTCGTTGTAATAACGTTTATCTCCCACCCCTCCAATGATGTAGACCTGTAAATCATAAAAATTTAATCTTTTTTCAACAGTATGGTGCAGGGTCTTTTTACTTATCACATCAAAGTTAAGAATTTTTCACTCTAGTGCAGCGTTCTCTTATAAGTTGTATTTTGAACTAATCTTTTAAGTAACTAAACATCATCACAGCTGAAAACTGATGCAATGTAAAAGAACTTGCCTTTGTACCAATGCTCACAGCAGCATGACCTGCCCTGACTCCTGGAGAAGATCCTTGAATTTTCAACTGTGATAAAAATGCAAGAAAAGCCTTTTGTTTTAAGTCCCAGAAACACACCAACAAAACAAACTATGAGAGAGGAGAGAAAACCATACCCTTGACCAAGTCATCGTGTCCATGTCAAGCACATTAACATCGCCCTGATACTGATCACCACAGTCTCCACCATACACAAAAAGCCTGTTCCCGATTGCAAGAGTGCTGTGACTGTCCCTAGGGACAGGCAAATCGCCTTTTACCTGAGGAGAAGTCCACCTCATGGTTCGAAGGTCTAGAACATGCAAATCATTTAAATAGTTTCCGTCACCTTCACCACTGCCACCAAAAATCACTACTCTTTCATCACCAACTAGAGTAGCAGTGTGACTTTCCCTTGGTGAAGGAGGAGTCCCTTCACATTTAGGACGAATCCACTCTTTGGTAACAAGGTCCAATATATGAGTGTCATTCACCTTCTTTAACCCATTGGTGCCACCGAAAACTATCATTTTATGCCCTACAAGAACAGCACCATGGCTATCTCTAGGACCTGGCTTTTCACCCGTGGTCCCAAGCTTGCTCCAATTCATTTTCACAAGGTCCAAACACAGAACATCTCCGAAATGCAGCCCTCCACAACAGCCCTGGAATGAGTACACACCCAACATTTTGTTATTCGGAAAGAAATTTAAAGCAAACATTTGATAATCAGAGGTTAATTATGCTTAACAAGTTAAACGAGAGTTCTGCAATGATTAAATCATTCATCTCAATAGGCTAATCAAATAATTAAGAGGGTCTCAGGTTACTATGTAAACACTTTTCTGGTGCATGTTTTATAAGTTGAGAAACATAACGCAAGGAGGAGAAAAACGAAATGTGTACATAGTTATATTAAGAAAGCAGAAAGTTTATTGTCTCCCGAACTTGTATTGTCTCGCTAATTACAGAAAGAAAAAGGAATTCAGTCAATTGTCACCAAGAAATATAAGCAACAAGAGAAATTCGGAAAAAACTAAAATTCAGAGATGAAAGTGTTTTGGTTATTAACTAAAGATAGCTATGAAGCAGGAAAGGTGAGAAAGAAGTACTAGAAGCTTATGAAATTAATAAGTACATCACAAAAGTGTAAATTCCCAGCAGTGAAGAAGACATTACAACACATCTCTTAAATAGCAGAGCTCCAAAAAGGTAAGACTAATGAGAAATTCAGACACCATAAATGAGGCCAACCCAGCAACAAACATCATGAACAACTCAGAAGTTAATACTAGGAACTGCATAAAAAAAGAAAAAGACATTCATTCTGAATAAAATACAAGGGATTTTACTACTCGTACCCCAAAGACATACATAAGCCCCCCAGAGAAACAAGCAGAGTGCCCCCATCTTTCAGAAGGATTATAACCCAAAACCTTTGGATACAACCACATTGCTTTCTTCTTGGCTGTTTCAGCAACCAAAGACTCCATCTTTCTATGAATGTGTGTGTGTGAGGGGTGTGGTGACTGAGTAAGTTTATGGTTTGAAGTAAGACTTAAACACAGTGCTTGACAAAGATGAAGAAAGAGGAAGAGGAAGAGGAAGAGAAAAAGAGCAGAGAAAGAGAGAGTCAAAAGAAGACATGAACAAGCCAAGTGATGTATCAACTATCAATGTCAATGGACATGAAAAGATGGGCGCTTTCAAGTCCAAATCACTGGCAACCAACAGCAACAGATGGTTGTTGTGAAAAGAACATTATTTTTCTCTCACCCTTCACATTTAACATTATCATTTTTTCTTGTAAAGGTTACATCACTCACATACATATATGTAGTCTGGTAATCTATAACAGTGAAATAAATAAATGAAGAAAGCTGATTCCTAACATTGACGTAATGGAATCAACATGCATGATATAATCATCTACAGACACCTCTGTCATATGATACTATAAACATACATAAATTCTCTCCTTAATTGGTTGGATAAGCTTCATCAACATTAATTAGTGGTGTAATATCATGGAATGTCACTGTTGAAGGGAAAAAGACACTCTTTTAAAATGAAGTTAGTTGTTAGTTTTCTTCTTGTATATATATATCCATTACAAAATTATTTATTTGCTGAGTATTTTCTGCTCTTAAATAGAATAATTTCAAAAAGAAATTTGTTTAGAGTGTAGTTTGTTGCTTTTGATACTTTATAAAGATGAAAATGATGGAGTGTGTGGGGGCATAGGGTTGTTGGGAATGGCAAGAAGGTGTTTGGGGTTTGAGGTGTTTGAGACATGATAACATAGCAAGGTTTGACAGACAGGGAATTGGGAAAGCAATCTTAACTTGGTTTCCTAAACAAACATCATAAATAATGTGATTTATGGGGATTGATGTAGGGTTTAGGCTTTAATTTAATTGTTTTTCTCTATGTTTCATGGTCTCTCTT
The DNA here is from genome assembly GCF_000741045.1 of Vigna radiata var. radiata. Lineage (NCBI taxonomy): Eukaryota > Viridiplantae > Streptophyta > Magnoliopsida > Fabales > Fabaceae > Vigna > Vigna radiata. The sequence goes on from NC_028358.1 coordinate 30,692,967, forward strand.
ATCCAAGTCCCATGTGGGGCTGTAGATCTAGAAATGTCTATTTTCAATGTTGTTTGGGAAAGTGAGGTGCTTTCTTTCTTGGTAATTCCTTGTTTTGGGAAATGGAAAGGTGTTATAAGTTGGTTACCCCTAAAAGATTCAATTTTTATTTTAAACTTTTTAAGCTGGTTTGTAAGACAAACTGAAAATGAATAAGCTCATTTTTTTTTTATTATACTGGAACCCTAACTTCTCCAATTATATTTGAATATAGATTTTGTGTATAATTTATGTAAAAGAGATAAATAAGAATTAGAGATAGTAAAATATGAAATAAGGTACTTGATGTAATGAAAAAGCATAGAAAATCCAAATTTCTATAAAATGTAAATATAAATAACATAATAAATATATATTATAAAGGTGTATATGATTTTTTTGTTAAAAAAACACTAACTTTCAGTAATTTAGATATTGGTTATATTGTCATGGAAAATCATGAGAAGAAGAAAGATAGAAACAATGTTATATTTTTATGAGAATAATAATATTTATATTTCCAAGAATCTTACCACAAACCTTCTTAGGATGACCTTCTTATGAATTTTTTTTGAGGCAGTATAATCTTTAAAACTCTTTTTTATAATTTTTTTTATCATTTTAAATAAAAGTCAGTTTAATTATTATAATTAAATATTAACTTAATATACACACGAGAAAATTTTAATGGTATAGTAAAATAGACATAATACTTCTGTTTTGTTCCCGAAATTTTTTATTATTACTGCGATAGAAAAAACTTAAAAATTAATAAAATGTCAAGTCATTGATGATTACATAACAAACCATAATTTCCTTCTCTTTAACTATATAGAAAGATATATATATATATATATATATATATATATATATATATATATATATATAACTTTCTATATATATACATTTTTTTTTCTTTCCTTAGTTGTATATTTAGTTAACTTTTTGAATATGAAATTAAATAAGGTAGAGAGTTATTTATCTTTTAAAATTAAGTAATGGTTAATTTTAAAACAATTATTTTTCTTAAAAATTTTAATATCTTATATAATATTTAAATCTGAAATTTAGGTCTGTACTTAAAACTAGTGTATTGAACACGCAACTAGAAACAAAGAAAAGAAAGCGGGAGAGATTACCAATAAAATTCAAACTGTAACTAAACCAATGCCTTGAGAGTCAAAGTCTTATAATTCATAGTAACTTGAGCTCACCGAAATCTCACCTTTTATTTATTTACTCCACATGATAACTAATGTTATTTCATCACCATCAAGCATAAATTAATATATTTTTGTATAATTTTAAAAAATTATATTATATATTATTCATAAATATAAAATTTCCAATTTTTATGTTAAAAAAAGTAAAAACCTGATTAAATTGGTGATTGATTCCATTCTTGGAGAAAGGGACCATGGATGACTGATATTTGCGTCCAGTGATGCCATATGTTCTTCCTTCTCACACGCAAATAATAGTCAAAAAATAGTCTAACTTACTGAGTAAACACGGCACTTGAAAAATCTAAATTAAAAATCTAAACAAATTTGGGCCTTATGTTAATGAAACTACAAAGCCCATTTAGTTTTAAGCTTCTGAACTGTTTTTTCCTCATAAGGTTTTTATTTTATAATAACAAATGTTTGTCTTTATTTGTTTTGAAGGAACTTATTTCCATTTGTGATGAATAATTATAGACATCAAATCAGAATTGTTTTTGGTTCACAGAGGAGTGTCTGTCAATCATTTCCATTTTCCATGGAAAGAGGTTGAAATATTGCAGTTGTTTAATAAAAGGGAACAGTGAACACTGGAATGCACCTTTTTCGTTCTCAATAATGGACTATCAACTTTCCAAGAAAGGGAAAAGAGAGACAGAAAAATATAGTAAAGGAAATTTGATTGCGACAACTATTGCAAAAGCCGAAATGTAACTAAATGGACTTGCTATGAGGTCACACTCCATGAACAGATATATCTTTCCTGAAGAATCTAGGTTAGGCCATTAGGAGAAAACACTTGTGTGTTGGCTAATAAGGAAGATAACATAATCAAACTGTAGGTGATGGAAATACTATATCAAAGCATGTTGGATTATTTGGATATTCAACTGTAATAAAGTAATTTTAAAAGCACAAAATTGAACAGAATTGAAGTTTAGGGTTTAAGTTGGAAGAAATATTGAGATTTTTTTAGTGATACTTGATATTCTAATTAGTGAGGTTTCAGTGAAAAATGTTCAGTTGATTTAATTTATAAAGATATTCAATAGAATATGAGAATTTGATTTATTTTTCAAAGATCTTTGAAAAATTCCATATAGATGGATTATAAAATATTTTAATCTAAATATTTATTACATGTCTCTGCCAGAGACCTTGCTTGTATTTCAATCAAAACAAATAATCAGTGAAAATGATGATTTATTATTCCTAAAATAAATATCAATCCTTTATTTTTAATTATTATCTTTTTACATGCAGCACATAAATTGTCCAGATTAAAATACATTTAAAGATAAAATCAAGAAAGTATAACATTAAATCAAAATTATTTTAATTTTTAAAGAATTGTCAATCCTCTTTTTTATTTTAACTTATATAAATTAAATATCAAGATATGTTATCATCTATCATTGCCTATAGAAAACCTATTTTACCAAATTTAGTATTAATTTCAGTCTCGGCTCATTTTAACAATATGTTTAAGTACAATGGGCTTTTATTTTGAAATATTATCAAAATAAATTCTAAGAAAATTTTAAAAGAATAAATATTATTTTTAAGAGATCAAAACATGAAGCTGAACCACTTTTAATGTAAACAGAAATATTTTAACATTAATGTTTAAAATTGGGCAGAAGAATTGTATTGTGTGGAATTTCACCAAGTATCATTAAACCCTATAACAAATCACCGGATAAGTCTGCTCAGATTTTAAAAGAACTTAGCAATGAATAAATGCTTTGCAAAACATTTTTTAGTGTTGAAACTATGGCACCTAACTAATTAAATTTCTCATGTACACTAATGGAATGTTTTACACATTTACAGAACTACAGGCAAAATCAACTATTAGTTCATACAATGAATATCACTGGCAAGGTGAGAATAAAAACTTCCATGTATTAAGTGGATAATACCCACCAGGCTATATTTTGATTCCTGTCCCCGTAGAAATTAAGGCATTTAATGAAACAACTGCATTGAAAGAAAAACATTGGTCAAATAATGTATTGTAAGACCAATGTCCAGTAGATCCTAAAGTGGATCTCTGGCTAAGTCAACCAATTTAGTCATACTCCCAAAGAACAGAAATAAAATCTCAAATTTATCACAATGATTCTTAATACAAGACCAAACAAGTTATATCCTGGTTTACATGAGTTAATGTCGGACCAGGAAAGGAAACAATATGACAAGCACCACACGTGGTTCTCTCCCAAAGGTTTGTGTCATAGCATAAGGAAACATCAAACAAGGGTCAGCACTTCATGAACAATTCTAGATAGTAAGACAGAAAAATAATGCTAACAAAAGATGAGATACTAATATAGAGAACTGACACTTGCACGCACATCAAGATGAGGATTATAAGTGAATGGACAATTTTGTTGCATTTTAGATGGTAGGATATAAGTCACAGAAAAAATATGCTTGTAAACTGCAAATGATAAGTACAAGGGATACTTACATATTTTTCAAACTGAGGATCATAAGAAAAGAGGTTCTTTTGTTCATCTGTTGGATTCAACAGCCATCTACAAAACATCCATGCTGCACCAATAACTGATAGAAGAGACAACAAGGCCAAGCATCCAAAATGAGAAGGATCATTTGCAATTATTGCAACACCCAGCATTATGGACTCCGCCAAACTAGCAACAGCAATCTCTGTCGTTCCAATGAGATTTGCTTTGGATGATGGGATTCCTGTCTGGATAATCTGTGCCCCTACAACATCATATGACATGTGTCCTAACCGTGATAAAATCTGAACAGACAGAAGCACAACAGTTTACGTTAACAAAATTCAGTTCAAATAAATTTGAAAAAAGTTAATTTTACATAAAAAAATCCAAAAGTCTGAAATTTTCAAAAAATAAATAAATATTGTAATTTAGGACATCTTCCCGAGTGTTTCCTCTCCTGTTGACTCATACCAACTTCTGCTATCTTAACAGATATTCAATGACCTGTTGGAACTTTATTCAAAAATGATATTCTGTCCTCATCTTATATTAATGAAGGTTCAGACACTTATACTTTTGTGACTTACAATCAGAAATAAGAAAGTAAGAAGAGGACTCTGATGAGAAACTTACAATCAGAAATAAGAAAGTAAGAAGAGGACTCTGATAAGAAATCGATCCACTCAAGTATACAGCAACAGCCATGCTCAGAAGTAAAGCTTGAAATACCAGTCCAACTGCCCCAGCCTGGTACAGAGAGAAAAAAATCTTAATAAAAAAGAGTGCTCAAACTTTCCCATATGCAAGAGTAAAATAAAAACGTTAAGAGATATAGAACAAACCTTTAAAATGCCAAATTGTTCGACCAGAGTTGAAGACACAAATGTTGCAGCAACACCCATGACAGCACACATTCCACTGAACCCTCCTATGATAGATGGATGTAAGCCTGCATAAATATTGAAAAAAATATAAGGAACTAGCAACAATACTACCAAAAAAATCATTCCCCCACCCTAAAATAAAGGAGAAGAAAAGATAAATTACAGTGTCAATGATAATTGGTCTAATTATGAAAGAATGATCAATGGGTAAAACAATTGTGAAGACTACAACAATGAACCTTAAATCAAAATGTGCTTCCTGTTCCCGTCGGCCTTTCTCACCATTTGTTACACAGCATTCAATTTAACATTCACAACAGTATTAAAAGACATCAATTGAAAAAACTCCATTTACGAAAGATGACAAACGAAATCACTGAAAGAGTTAAAAATAAGAGAAAACGAGGCATAGATTATGTAAGTCAAAGATAATAAAGCACAAAATGTTTGTCATACTAAAGAAATAGATAACCCCTGCCAATTATGAGTTCATGATAGATGGAACATTTTGAAAACCTTGAAATCAGGTGATTCACTATATTATTAATGCTATTTTTAATGCAACAAATTCTGTGTTATATGTGAAAGAAATTTCCCTAGATTAAAAGGGTACCATGGAGGAAATTGTCACATACCACGCTGTGTTAAAAATGCTGTCAACAAACTGCCTGGCGTGAGAACAACATTAAAGTAGAGGAGCACCCATGCAAGACTTGCAGGAAGAACAGGTTGACCCAGGTACTCCTTCCAGCCAAGCTTGATTGCTTCCAGACCTTTGAAAACTGGTTCACCAGCAGATGGAAGTAAGTATATTTTAGATACTCAGAGAAAGATCATTCTCAAAAGAAAGAATAATATACCTATACTCTTAGCATCTGTTCCAGAGTCTTCAATAAATGTTCTGCAACAGGTTTGTGAAGGTTTTGGTCTATCAAGAACACCGGTAGAAAGTTTGTTGGTTAAATAAGTGAAAATAATCTGCAAATTAAGAAGGGAGAGAGAAAATGAATTTAGCTTGCAAACTATGGAAGTAATAGATCAAGAAGAAAGACAAAGAAATTACTGTAACTGGCAGAAGCCCCATCATTAAGCCAGAAGCAACTTTTAAGCAGATTACGGGATGAAATTTAGATAGAAGGAATCCAAAGAGCAATGCCCCAGCTATCTGTATACAAACATTTCGTAAGTTTCCAAGACAAATAATATAGTTGATATTTCAGAAGACGGTTTCTGAATATTTCACTGAAATGGAATGGTAGCAAGCTCTGTAACACCTGGAAATTTATAAGCTAGCCTATCAACTTAAGGCAAAATAAAAGAAATAAAACAAAATAATTACCTCACACAGGAGATCAATTCGATTTAGAACAGCATTTGCCTGTGCAAGTGCAATAGGCCTATTCACTCCTGCCAGCTGTTTAAAAGAAGCCACTGAGTATCAGAACAAGATTAAAATTTAACATAGGGAATAAATCACATGTCAAGGGAACAGAAGAAGCTCCCAATGAATCAGAATGACAATACCAACACAACCCAGTCACGCTCATTTGCAACTCCCAAAGCTACACCACACAGCCTCTCTATAGCCCCAGCTGAAACCAATATGAAAAACCAAGGACGTAGAAGCAGACTAGACAACGAAGTATGTCGCACAGAATGGGCGTGAATAATCATTGCCGAAGATAGTAACTGAGCTGCTGCCTGAAAAAAATAGAAAGATCGATCCCTTTTAGCAAAAGAGCTATATCTTCCTTTATTTTATATAGGTTATCAAACAACTTGCCTGAACGACTGTTAAGCAATTATATGCATACATTCTTGGAAAATGATCCATAACTCTGCCAACCAAGGGACCACCAACAATTATAGTCACTTTGGTGAAGAAACCCATCACAGCAACCGGCAAAAGGCTCGGATGAATCAAGGCAATAGCAGAAGGCCAAGCAAAATTCCAAAGCTGCTCCACTACATTTGCAGCTATGCAACTAGCATAGAAAGCTGAAAATATACAATCTCTAAGTTGAGAGCAGCTTAGATGATTCAACATCACAGCATCAATAAGTATAAATGGAAAAGCCACGGAATAAAATCATTGGACAAGATAGACATCAAACAAATTCCGAGACCCGGTTCACCTCAATAAAGATAATAACTGCAATAAACTGTATTCAGGACAGTGTGATGTCAGGCTCATAAGAGTGCAATTGAGGTTAAAGAAAATGTTCCATGAAGTCATATGAAACCAAAGAATAGACATGTCAAATATCTATCAATTGGAACCGGCCCAGGAAATAGAAAGTTTTTTAATGTTTTCCATTCCAAGAGTAAATTAGGGGATTTTGGATGAAGAAAGAAAACTCTAGTTAGTTGTTTAAAAAATCGGCTTGATTGCCGTCTACTAAAGTTGGTCGCCAATGTTAGATGTTAGAAAACAACCCACCGTGTAATCCAACCTGGTGAGCTGGGGTAGCAGAAAGGGCATGTTGCTCCTCCTCGGACAAAACCTATAGAACACAGCATGGGAAGATGAGAAACAGTGAGCAATGGTCATCAACACCCTCAAACTCAGTAAAGAAACCTACCGGCAATGTTGTCAAGAGAGTATCTACAAATGTGGCTTCAGCTAGCAAGTTCAAAGACTCGGTCTCAAGAATATCAGTTTTGAGGTTAACAAATGGCACCGGACAGAGAGGTTCAACCACCCCTCTTCCCTGACCCTCATCTTCATCGGTGGTCACATGATCCAAATGCACATCAGTATCTGTCAACGAACACTTGAAACCAAAACGCGCGAATCTAAAACCAATACAAGAGAAAGATAACGAACATCCATATTAAAATTTAATTCGGAATCCAAATTCGAAATTTCAATTTGAATTTCATTTAACGAGGGATGACTATTGACCTGTGAGAGGCACGAGGGTAATAGAGATTGAATCCTCGGCCAGAAGGGATACGATGTTGTATTGAAAATGAATTAGTTTGACGAATGGGGAATTTGCCAAAATGGAAAGTGAGGGAGGCCGCAGCAATAGCCATAGGTGTTGCAGCCTGTAGAACTTCAAGCTACCAATCCTCCTCTTATTTATCCAACTCATGCAGTTGCAGTCCCAAAATCACTAGGCTGAAGAAATCACTTTAGCCTCAATGCTCATCCCCAAACAGCACTCTTTCCTTTGGTGGAATCCTGAATGAGATTAATTCGGGATATTTCGCAAACACCTTATCTGTATGAGGTGTTTGGAAGCCTTAGCCTGAATTTTCGTCGCGTGCTCGAGCAGAGAGTGCAACTGGTATTGTTTGTGTGGACATTTTTTCTCTCTACTTCTTTTTTGAGACCATTACGTAAGAGAATTCCTTAACAGCCACGTGGCAGTGTCGTTTTATCGTCGTTGCAGGCCATTTTTCGTTTCCTCAGAGCGTGTTTGGTTTGAACTTTGATTTGGTTCATGATTTTACTTGCAAATAAGCCGTGATTAAAAGTGCCATGTAGCACTTTAGGATTCCACACACTAACACTGGTTCTTGGTGGAGATCCAGTGACTTGCTAATGAGCCCAGACAAAAGACGGGCCGCCACTTACTACACCCCTATTAATTTCTTCTCCACCTCCATCATTTTTTTTAATGGTATATACATACATATTATATATACATACATATTATATATATATATATATATATATATATATATATGGGTTTGTTAACACGCGTACGCCTGTTTTTCAGTTGGTACGTTTTAACAATGTGTACCGGATTATAGTAGACAAAAGTACCCTCATTTATCATGGATTCAAGTTTTAAGGTCAAGGATATTTAAATAATTTTCATTCTCAAAACTAAAAAAACCCTTACTCACCTCCCTCATTCCTCTCAACCCTTTCTCTCTCGTCTCTCTCACTCCACCATTTTCTCTGTCATTCCTATTGCCCCAATTGAAAAAAAAATCATAAACCCTTGCCTAACCCTTGTCCTTTTTCCGCTACTTGGTATGGGAAAGATTACAATCTAGAATTAAAAGAATGGTACTCCTAGGGAATTCTTATATATCAATTTCTTTAATTCCCTTATGTCCCTTTTTTATCACTGAATCAACTTCTACAGGCGTTTAGAATAAACTTT
>NC_028358.1:30702058-30732528 GCF_000741045.1 Vigna radiata var. radiata
TCTACTATAATCCGGTACACATTGTTAAAACGTACCAACTGAAAAACAGGCATACGCGTGTTAACAAACCCCATATATATATATATATATATATATATTCATTTCACATTTATATTTGAAATTTATTATAGAAGTAAAGTTGTTATAAAAGAATAAATTTTTGTATTTATAAAAATATTTTTTTTTGTCTTCATATGCGGAAGGTGTTGTACATACGTCCGGTTGAATGTGATGTTGAGGGATGCCTTGGTTGGCTATTTTGTTTCTTTGAGAATAAAATACATTCTGCAATACCATTCCAACTAATATTTTTGTATTTCAAATTAGATATTTTGAAAGATATTTTCAAACATCTGAAATTAACTTTTGAAATAGTCAATCTAAAATACAAAAGAATATACTGAAACCGGTGTCCCGAATTCAGAAATTACTTCCAAAATACTTATTTCAGAAACTTTTTCTATATTCCGCAATGAATATTTTGAAATAAAACAAATTCCGAAACAAAGTGCTCCAGAGGGTATTTTGAGATTTAGAAATACCAAACACTCGTTACGAAAATATTTTCTTATATTTTGGCTTGGGTATTCTCTAGATATTTTCCAGATTTGGAAATATTTTTTGAAATATCTAATTTGAAAAATATTAAAAATAAGAAGGCATAGAAATTTTTTATTATATTTTTAACGAGGGATAGTTTGGGGAAAGTTTAACTTTTATGGTGATGCAGGAAAAAAAAAACAGGAAAACGCAGGCAGAAGCACCCAAAAGACCACGGGAAAATCTCTGGAACGTGGACCTTGAACCCCACCTGGAAAAAGGAGTTACTCCCTGTACCTCCCCAATTCCATCCCCCACCTCCCCAATTTTTTTGGATTTTTTTTAAATACAAAAATAACTTTGTTGTTTTTTTATTTTTACCTTTATATTCCTATTTACTAAAGTTAACTTATCCTGCCTCTTTTACACTCTGAACACACACAGACTCAAGATTCCCTCCTTCGTGTATTCCCACCCCCATCAAAGCTTTCATTTTCAAATGCTCTCTGCAACTCTCACTCTCCCAGTCCTCCTCTAAACCTGTTGTTGCTTTGTGCGGCGTGTTGGTGTGCGGTGGGTGGCGGTGCGGTGATTGTGTGGCAGTCCGGCGCGATGCGGAGAGGTGTAGACGTTGGTTTCGTTTTGTGGGTGTATTGGGCGGTGCGGTTGTGTTTGGTGCTTTGCAGCCAGTGTGTGCGGCGGCGCGAAGGGTGCTGGTGCGACGGTGCGGGACGGTGGTTCTTCTTTGTTCGTTTTGACAGGTTAGTTTCTTTTCGTTTCTTCTATTTTTTTTTTTAATGTATGTAATGTGTAGGATTTGGTAGTTTTCTCTATTGTTGATATTTGGTTGATGTGTTTGTTGAGGTTTTTGTGGTTTGCTGTTGAGTTTTGTATTATTTGTGTGCTCTGTGTGTATTGAAAGTAGAAACCTACTAGAATCTGAAAAGAAAATGAACAAGTACATAAACATTTCAATGTGCACGGCTCTCAACACTTCAAGATCCATTTCAGTGGGGTCAGTAGCCTGGATTTCATAATGAACACCATCTAGCTCACGTCTTAACCTGCCTTTAGTTGTGGCGTAGAGCATCTTGGCACGAATCCGAGAAGTTGAAGGAGACCTAACCAATATCATGCAATGGAATAACTAAGAATGATATTTCTGGCCAAATCGCAGAGAAAGTAAATAAAGAAGGCAGGAATAAAAATAGTTAAATCCAAGTCTGTTCTTCACAAGAGGACAAGTAGANAGACAAGCTCGTAGCAAGATATTGAGGACATACNTCAAATAAGTTACGGAAAATATACTGTTTGGAAGTGAGTCAAGATGCCACTCAAACAAGAAATTAATAATGGTTGATCAGAGAGACAGAGAAGTCTTTCCANAGATAATCAGCTCCAAAGATGCAATAAATAGAATGCTAAACAAGTGCTAAATAAGATATACTATTTTTTTATTTTTTATTTATTTCTGAGAAGCTAGGTAAAAATGTAAAGATAGGTTCTTCCAGCAACTGAAAAAAATAAACTAGTCAACTATACATGATGATGGACAATACTACCATTTCCTTGAAGTCCATAATCTTGTNTGAGGCCACTCTGAAAATAATAAAGCAATAATAGCAAAGACAAATTTATAAATCTCTAATAATGGCCAAAGACAAATTCCAACCCAACCCCACCAAAAAACTGAAACTTAGGAAACCTACTCTTGATATGGTTGAACTAAAGCATCAAGCATGATAATGTTTGCCATGATTAATTATTTATGTATCATTTTTCGTATAAAAGCAGAACACAGAGAAACTAAACTAACCATGCAATGAAGAAGATTTTGCTCTTTTGACAATTCTCAGAAGTGACGAAATCGAAGTCAAAGACGGCATATCTGCAATCATTCTCAGGCAAAGATGCAGCGAAATCATCATAGCTCTCAGCGGGNCCACCGGTCTTCTCAACCACAACCTCCCTTTTCTTCTCATCAACCTTAAAGATCACATAGCGATGGACCTTCTTCTGCTTCAGTTCCATGAAGGTGGTTTTGCTGTGATCAGCAACACCCATGCCTGATGGAGCATTTGGCTGGAATTTAAAAGCATCTGGGTCAATAGCCTTTCAACCAAGACTTGGTTTTGAAATCAAATACGCATACAAACATTCACATGCCAAAACTTTGACAGAAAAAAAAAGGAAAAAAAAAGTGAGAGATGTAAAATGTTACCCTGCTTAGGCCTCTGAAAGACATGATGATGAACGAAGTTGGATGATGAAGAAGAAAGTGAAGTATTGATGGGTAGGAGTGAAGAGAAATTATTATAAAGAGCTAAGGAAAAGATTGTTGAGTGAATAAAAATAGATGAGAATAGGTTATTATGATTGGGGCGGTGCGTTCTAGCAACGCAAAGTGGAATTGGGGAACGTGAATCTGCGAAAAGAAGGATTTTCCACCGCCCATGGGACCCACGTTCTTCAATGCTTGCCATGACCCTTCGCCGCGTATATTTTATTTTATTTTATTTTATTTCCATTTTATTTTTCACTTATTATACAACCATCTAGGTCAACTGTCACTAAAAAAACGTTCATTTTTGTGTTAGATTCGGTGGACCAGCCCAGGAAATTCGTTGAAAGTTGAAAGGAATAAGTTAATGGTATGAAAATAAGCTATAAATAGAAAAATACATTCAACTTCGTTTAATAATGCAATAAAATATATTAAAATCTTATTTTAAAGATAAAATAAATATCATTAAATATTTTTATTTTAAATTATAATGTGGATTCCTTTTATATATTTAAAAGGTCAAATTAGAAAAGTAAAATGTGAAGAAACAGTTTTTCTCATATTATCTTCACCAAACATATCCTTAAGAGGTTATGTTTACTTGATAATGCTAGTACTAAAATGAAATAATGTTTTGAGATTTTAATGAAACAATATTTTATTTTATTTTACTTTAAATTAAGTAGTTTTCTATCTTGATAAAGAAAAAAATACAATTGTTAAGAAAATAATATAAGATTATTTTGATGAAATTATTTTAAAATATAGTTTTTTTATTAATGTTCTTTGAAAAAAATTTGTAATTATTGCAAAACGAATGTAATACAACTTGAAAATGAATTCATACAATATAATAAATAATACAACTTAGAAACGTAATTATAAAATCTTATCTCATTTAATCTCAAGTCCAAACCTAAAATGTTAACAATGAAAACCCAAACACTGTTTACTGATATATTGGCACATTTTATGGCATTCATTGTTTTTGTAAACCCTAAACTTGCAAAGCTCCATATATGGACAGATGAGAATTGTATGTTCAACCATCAAAGACACTAACTTCGCTTTCGTCTTCGTTTTCTATGTAATGAAGATTTGGGGAATAACAAACCTTAACATTAGAATTTTCAATTTCATAAGGCTCAGAAAAACAGATTCGCACATGAAACAAACGAAGTAGGAAAAGAAAGAAATAGCAAATAACAAAAAGAAAACTAACATGTCAAATAAGCATTAGTAAAGGAATAAACTTTAATAATAAAAAACTAAAATTTTATACCACTGTAACATACTACTAAAACAAACATCACATATTCAATATTAATAAATAAATAAATAATGAAATATATATATGTAGCACCAAAAGTATACGTATAAAGGCCTTATAAAGCTAACTAAAAAGTATTATTATACTTAATAAAGAGCGTAATAAAGTATTTTAAAAAACAAACATATAAATAAGAATCAAACATCTTAAATCTATACTTCATAATTACTCCTTTCACACACTAGATTTATTAAAATATCTTAATATCTTTATTTGCTCATACCATTAGAATAATAATTACAAATAAAAAAAAACATAAATAAACATGTAAAAAAGAAATGATAAGTTAATGTATAAAAAAATAGCATAAAATATTTATAAAGATATTAATATAAAGCTAAAATGGCTAGGGTTTCTTTGCTATAACACAAAAAACGAAGGAAGAAGCAATGGTTTCTTTGCTCCAACATAAATAACCCTCAGTTTTTATTTTGAATATCTAATTATTTTTAAATCTGAATGCAAAATCAGTAGGTAAAATTTATTATTACTTACATATAAATTCTGTCCTTCGCAAAATTTTCCACCACAACATACCTAATTTATATATGAAAAATCAGTATATAAAAATTGATATGTAAAATTTGTATGTATAATCTATGTGTAATATTACATTGCTTATGGATTAAAATTCATATGTAAATATCGTTAAGTAATTCAAATTTTTCTTATAGTAAACTCTATAACTCTTAAAATACCTTTAGATGCACATGAAACCCTATTTGTTCATGTAAACAACACGAACATGATGAAAACACACTACTAGAACCATTAACTAACATAAACTTTTAAATAAGACCTAAACACCACATGTGTTCCTAGGTGGCTCACATGTATAGGAAAGCTTAACAGATTAATGAAAGAGATATAAAATCAACTTACTCTATTAAAGAAATTGATCGGGTGAAAATTGAGAACTCGCTTCAAGTAGTCAAACATATGATTAGGAAATCTAAAGAGAAGTAGGAAAGTTCTAGAATTTTTTTTTTTTAAAAGATTATGTGATCTAAAATAATAAATCCCATTTATATAAATTCTATTCGTACTTTAAATTTTTAATATTAAAATAATTGAGTCTTGTTTTAAAATATTCTATCAAATTCTAAAACTGAATTTTGTAATAGACAAAAATTATATCTATAATAATCACCACGAGCTAAAAGATCTATAGGTTATATTGTTTACATTCTAAAAGAAGGATAAAAAAAATATATGTATTATTGTGCATTAAAATGTAATATATTTCACTTAAAGAATGTAATGTTTTTTTACTCAAAATAGGTCTTTGATTCATTTTGATCCAAAAGGTTTTATTTTTATTTGTTTTAAATCCTAGGATGTCTTCGTATTTGTAGGGTAATATCAAATGGATCCTCTTATTGAAAACGGTCTCAATTGGGTCTTAGTTTTTGAAAAATTGACTCAGTTAAGCCTTTTTCGTTAAAAGTTGACAAACGACGTTAAAATATGATGACAGTAAATATGTTGAGGAAGACATTTTATTACGTGAAAATAATTAAATTATGACATGAAATTTAGTAAAATAAAAAAAAGAAAAAAATAGAAAGATTATGGAAGCAACATTCCTATTCTGAAAATGTTTCCAAAAAACCCCTATAAGCTTCGTTCCTCGTCACCTATAGAGCATTTCATCTGCCTTTAACCTCATCAGCCATCACTAGTTATGATCAACCTCTCTTCGCGAACCAGCACCGTGAAAACCTTTAGAAGAAACCAAATCGTCTTCAACTTCAGCCAAATCGAACAAACTCAAATCACAACACAACACGAACTACCAACAGCGCAACCAACGGACCACCATCAACGAACCTGGTGTCTCCTCCATGATAATCACCTTAACCACCTGCAGAACAAAACTCCAAAATCGCAAACCCTAAATTGAGTCGTCATCTTCCTCTACGAAATCAAATCTAAAGAAGAAAAAATATATTAAACAAGAGAATCAAATCTCAAAACTTACGAAGCAACAATTGAACGAGCGAAAGTGGAGAGTTAATTAAATATTTCAAAATAAAATTTTGTTACACTAGCCTGTCATAACAAAAATAGTATAAGAAGGTAGAAAATAGAAGTGACTGTTGTTCTAGTAAGAATAAATTTGCATGTTTTTTTTATATGAAAGGTTATAGCAGAAAATCTTTCAAATGAGGAAATCAAAGGCTTGATACAAATTCATCACTGCCACTCTAAACCGGCATATACTGAAGAAGGAAGAGAATCTGTATAAGGCTTTTAAATACTTTGACAGGTTTTTGTTGATGGGAAAATAAATTACCGGGAGTTTGTGGTAATGATGAGAAAGGGGATTCTAGATATTAATGAGAAGGAGAAACCATATATGGAATTTTGAGCATCAACTTCATCCATGTTATATATATTGTTCGAATAATAAAGATTTTGATGAGGATCAATTAAAGTTTCCTGAAGAAATTTGTGTCCACTAACTCAACATTTATGGCGTAGGACATAAAGGATAGATCCAATTTCAAGGCTTATACTCTCCAACCCCTTTTTACCATAGGCACGTGACTTACAAATTTATCTACCTCCTTTCGAGTTTCCCCTATGAGTATAGTTCAAACTCCCAAACATCTGCAAATCATAGAGAGAAAGCAAATTGACACTACAACCAAAGAACACGATCTCCTCTTTTGCAAAACGGAGACACTTGTTCTTGCACTTATGCTATTGGCGACGAACGCGAGATGATTTTGGTGTCTGTGGAACACGTTGGGTGTAGTTTTCAGAAAAGATGTTGTCATTGAAGACAAAGAGTGAGGACCTGAGCTCAATATGGGGTTCTGGGCTTTGTGACAACTGTTCCAGATTAGCTTTTACAGAATTGTCAATCATTGCGGTCTAGGAGGTCGGAGAAGGAGGTTGGGAATTGAAGATTCAGGGTGTGTTCACTTGGGGTGATCGGAGGTGATTGGAAGAGAGTGATTAAGTGGATTTGAGGATAATATTTTTTGTTGTTTATTTGAGTTAATTTGGAAGTAAATGAGAGTGAATTTTGAAGTAAATTATTTTAATTTGTCATGTAAACTAAATCCTACACCAATTCTCACAAACTTTATTGCAAAATTCACTCTTGTTTATTTCCAAATTCACTCAAATAAACAAAAAAAAAATTATCTTCAAATCCACTCAATCAGTCTCCTCCAATCATCCCAAGTAAACACATCCTCACTGAAGAGGTGAACCGTGATGATTGATAGAGGAAAGAATGAGTACCACCGTTCTGGAAATCATGATTGTAAAACACATCATGTACTAATTTAATATAGGTTTAATACCTATTTTGGTCCCTTTTTGGGAAGGTTTGTTCAAAGTGGTCTTCCCTTTTTTAAAAAGTTCACTTAAGTCCTAGTTTTTGTAAAAACTGTGCAAATAAGTCCTTTTTGGTAACGACGTTAATTTTGTTAACGGCAGAACTGCCACGTAGCTAATATCTGATGACGTGGCATTGTTATGGGTTTTAAAAAAATAAAAAATTGTGACTGTGTAAATTAAAATAATTAGGATTAAATTAAAAAATAAATTTGGGATTGCTGGACGATTTAGGGTTCATCACGCACATTGAATCTGTTGATGAGAGCTCTAGGGATTTTGCGATCTTTCACCCTCTTCATCCAGCTTCGTTCATCGTCAAGGAGGTTATCAAGGAGGTTGTTTCGTTCATCATCGTTGTTTCGTTCATCAATACACAGTTTTTTATCCAAGGGCAATTTTAAAATCCAAGGACAATAATTAAAACGACAATTTTAAAATCCAAAGACAATAATTAAATCCCAATCAAAAAGCAGAAGCCAGTGATGATGGTAAAAGCAAAAAGTCAAGAAGAAAGGGACACTTCAAGAACAGAAGTGGAAGAAGAAGAAGAAAGGGACACTTCATGGTCGCGGATCGGTGGTGCTGGCGGAGTACAGCGGCACCACCACCGACGCCAGCGCAATCGCGCGACAGATTCTAGAGAAGATTCCGGAGTACTGCTGGAAGTGCGTTTTCCGATCTGTTCACTACTCCTTCTGTAAAACCTAAATCCATCACTTACTCGCTTTTAATGTTTTGAGAAGATGGGAAAAGAGAAGGAAAGGGTGAGGAAAGGGAGGGGACCTTGAATAATTTTCCAGATGCGTGACGGAGGTGAACCCTAATTACTTGATCCTTCCCAAATTATCCCAATTTTTTTTTAATTTAATCCTAATTATTTTAATTTACANAGTCACAATTTTTTATTTTTTTAAAACCCATAACAATGCCACATCATCAGATATNAGCTACGTGGCAGTTCTGNCGTTAACAAAGTTAACGNCGTTACNAAAAAGGACTTATTTGCACAATTTTTACAAAAGTTAGGACTTAAATGAACTTTTTAAAAAAGGGAGGACCACTTTGAACAAACCCTCTCAAAAGAGGAACGAAAATAGATATTAAACCTTTAATATATAATGACACTGTCTTTTAAAAAAAATTACAATTCAACATCAATTAATATTATCTATCAACACTTAACATAAAAAATTTAATTAATTTAATTTTTTAAAATTTAAGACCTAATTGAAATCATTTTCATTAAAAGAATCAAATTAATATGAAATTATCTTATAAATTTGAGGACTATTTGAAGATTTAAACATTTTTATTTTTATTAATAACCACTTTTCAGTACAAATGTTATAAATAAATTTTAACAAAAATCAAGTAAATTTATTATTATAAAAATATTAATCGTTTTATCTTAGAAACTTAAAAAGAATGTACTTTAACCAAATTCTTAAAACAATGTATGATTTAATATTGAGTTTAATGGTGGGTCATTAATATTTCACCCAATATTTTAAAATATATTTATTTTTATTTTATTATGTAAAAAAACGAGCCTTAACTATTGTTTTTTCTGACACTTTCTTATAGTGAGATTGCTACGCAAATTACAATTTTTAAGTAGCCACTTATTTTTTATCAAACAATTACTTTACGCTTTTATGATTATATCTTTTTTTTATTATATATTTCTGTTTAGTTAGTATGAAAGTTTTAAAAGATTCGTTGTTAAATATTTAGTACTATTTTGTATTGTTGTGAAAGTCTTTTATAATGATAAATCTTTATTAAATTTTGAATGTACTTCTTTTGCGTAAATATTATCGTAAAACCTTTTAAATTAAAAGGTTAAATAAATAAAATTTGTTAAAATATAAATATTTTTCGCTAAAAGTGTGGCAGTACTTTGATTTTCTAATACAGGCGAAAATGGGTAGAATTTAGTAAAACATTTTTTTTCTTTAAGTTGTCATTCACAAACTAATAATCTTTTTTAAGTTAGAACTGCCATATTTAAATTGAAATTGAAGTTTTGATTATAAATTAAAAATATAGTTATACAATTAAAAGGATTAATTTCACTACGTTTTAATTTCATAGAAATAAACATTCTAGCCAGTACCAAAAATGAAAAAAATTACATTATCAGTCAATTAGAAGAAATAATTGGATATAACTTTTAAAATAATTATAATTAAAAATTAATAAACAAACTTAATTATGGCTAAACATTTTGGTGAGTGATTATTGCAGTTAAACATGACCCTTTACTCTGTCGATATACACTGTTAGGTTGGTAAGTGATTATTGATGTTCTTGGACGTGGTTATTACTGAAAGGCTTGAGAATTGGAATATATAAACATTATGTGAAATTTTTTGAAGTAGATCACAATATTACATGCCATTTCAACACCAAGGTAAGGCTAAGTCTTCCTGTAATCTTCTTAACAATCCTCGGCTTATCAACCCCCAAAGTTTCATTTTCTTTTTCTTTTAGGGATAACCTGCAAAATAAACCAGAACTTTAATAGAGGGGTAGATTGAAAATTGTTTGTTAAATTGCTAAGGTTAATATATATTTTTTAACCAGAAGTTATAGAATAAATAGTAATAGCTAGTGATGAAAATTTAACGTCTGTAATTTAAACCAAAAGTTACAGTAGAAGGCTAGATTGGAATCAAATGTTGATGAGGTCATGGGCATGTAGGCTGTATATGTATTATTTTTTTGCAATTAGAACCATTACTCAAAATATTAAAGGAAACATTTTCTAGACTCTGTTTTCTTCTAAATTGTAGCAATTCACACAAAATTTGCACTAAATCACCACACATGTTTATATTCAATACTTTTAGTAATTTTTAGGTGAAAGGGGATAAAATATCAAGTTTATACAAGATAATCAATCAAGATAAACTTGTGGTTTTATACTATGTAGTTTTGTCAAATGATTTGTTAAGACCCTAGAAGATATTATATTTATTTAATTGGTATTAATATTATTATGTTTATTAATTTGTATTTGTATTTCACTTTTAATTTTATAAAATGAAAATGATGAAAGTACTAATATTGAAGTTTCCTCTTAATTTTATATTTTGTAATATATCACAAATTTAAATCTAAACCATGTGAATGCTCAATTAATATAGAGAAAGAAATGGGAAAGATTGTTGAGGATAGTGAGGAGGTGTAGAGTATTTTTGGAATAAAAGAAAATAGTGAAGATGTGTAGAATATTTTTGAAATAAATGAAAATAATGAAAAGGTAGAGGAGTACTTAGGGAGATGGAGGGAACAAAATCCAAAGATATTTGATCAAAATCCCATACAGACCATCTCAAGTTAGGCGGAGGAAGGCAACATTAAACCTTTATGGGATGAGCATTGCAAGTGACGAAAAAATGCCTTCATAGTTAGACCCAACCATTCATGGTAACCATACTTTTACTCCTAAAAGATTTCTCCACACCAAATAGTATGGTTTGCCCTGAGAAAAAGAAATCATAAAAGCTCAGGTAACAACTAATTTTATAATCCAATCAAAACCATAAACTTTATTTAAGATTAATCATGGGCTGAGCTGACATCCTTACAGAAACGGTAGAAGTTTGTGCCATGAAGCAATGTAACATAGTCAATACGAGTGCAGCAGCTGTACTTTGATACAAGAAAACGAGAAACACATTCGTATGTTAAATAATAATATTTTAATTATAATTATATTAATTTTTTAATTTAAAATAATAATTATATTAATATAAATCGTCTCAAATGAAAGTTTTTTTTAAGCAGGGTCAAATTAACTTTTTTCTTATGAATACAGAGAGAATGATATTTTAATATATATAATTTGTTATATTCATTTCATACTATTTTTTCTTATTTTTTATTTTTTTTAAAAATTATAAAAATTTATTTGTTTAAAACCATTTTATGTGAAATGATGTTAATATTTGTCATATTACCCTTCCTGGATTATAGAATATTTGGTTTAGAAACTGTTTCAGTATATAGGGTCTGAAACCGAGATGCTTCAGTCTTTCTCTATCTCCCGATCGACCAACTTGTTCGTTCAAGGTGTGCTTTCAAATACCGAACGGGGCGTCCTGCAATGAAAACACTTCAACGCTCAAGTTAAATAGGTCACCAAGAAATTGAGTGAGAATGATTATCAGAAAAAAGTCCCTTTACCTGACCCTTGGTCTCCTATTTATAAACCTAGCGCTCATAACTGACCATTAATTACTGTAAACCGTCGTATCTTCCGTTACTCTCACATCAAAATTAATAAATGCTTCTCTGCATCACCGTCATTCTAACTTTTAATCCAACTGATCAACCTCACCGTTCACCCTGCATGTGAGCTTTAAACCCTCCGGTCGGTCCGGTCGATTTAGCCGACCCCTTTCACTACAGAAACGAAACTGTATTGTGTTCCATATAATTTATCACGTAAAAGTGATAATAAATAGTAAAGATTAACAAAAGAATAATTTTAGTAGGACAAAAATGGAAAAAGATAAATTGACATCGTAAACCAAAATATAAAAATATATTGAAAAATTACATGGAGAAAAACAAATTTTTATTTACGGATAAATAAAACTATTCTTTTCATGAGTTATTTTTCTTTTAAGATTGTGAAATTTAAATTTCACAATTTTATAAAACCGACTAGAAAATAGTTTATGAGAATTATTTAATATATTCCTTGGGTTAGGAATGTGATATTTTTTTAACACGAGACTAAGAGATAACTTAACAAGAGGTCAGAATAAATTATTAGGATAAGTTATAAATGATTTTGTTGCTTTAAGTTTAATTTAATTCTACAAAGTTAATTTATATAATCAAATTTATTTTTTTATATAATATAATTTGACCTAATTTTATCTCTAAGTGAGTAAGTTATATAGCAACTTTAATTTTTTGAACAAATATTGAATTGGTCTTAGCAACTTTAATTTAAACTTCATAACTTAGCTCCCACTCACCCTCACATTACAAATTATGTTTGTTTACATAATTATTTCTAATTCAAATATTAATTTTTAATTTTAGTGTATTGAAAATAAAAGGCTTAATAATTTATTTAATCATATTGCTTTCAAATAAATATTAATACTGTCGCATTATTTTGAAAGATTTCAATTCGTTCTTATTTTTCAAAAACATTAATTTACTAATTTTCATTAAATTAATGAAAATGTTGTCGAGAAAGTAATCTATCAATGTGTCATACAAGCCAATAAAACATTTTCAACGTCCTCAAACATATTAACAAAATTTCCTCAATTTAATATAATAGACTAAATTGGTATAATTATTTTGAAAAAAATAGAGATAATTTAAATTTTTAAAAGTAATAAAACAATATTAAAATTAATTTCAAAAGGGTAAGATAAAACAAACTATTAAAATAATACAATGAATTTATTTAGCAATAGAAAATGGTAAAGTCACATCAAATTTCATTAAAATTTACTGATTTTTTTATAAAATGTACTTCTAATTAATTCAATTCTATAAGATGAAAGGGTAAAATATATATATATATATATATATATATATATATATATATATATATATATATATATATATATATATATATATATTATTTTTTTTTTCTTAACATATCAAAATTTCTTTTAACCATATCATTAATAATATATATTTATATTTATAAGTTGTGTTTGATTTAAGGGTTAAATATTTTTGTAATTCTTAAATTTGAATATAAAATTAACATTTTTTTTTACTAAATTTGGATACATTTTGATTTTAAATTTTAAAATTGAATTAAGAAGATCCGAATAAAAGTGAGACTCTATTACTCACAAATATATTTGACTACTTATCGGTTTTAAAAAACTTTAATACAATTGGGTTAAAATAATTTAAAATTTAAAATTAAATTGCATTAAAATTTGAAATACATGCAAATTTAAATTTTGAGTTAAAATATAACAACTAAAAATATATTTAAGTATTTTATTTAACTTATCACAACAACAAGATATCAATAAAAAAATGAGTTTGGAAATACCACATTTTCATCTACATATATATAACAAATATAACTGGTAATACAAATCTTTTATTTTACATAAAACTTAGTATCTTATATTTTAATACCAATGAAAATTTAGATCAACTATCACTTTATTGTTTATTATTTCTAAACAACTTTTACAACCGAGAAAACGATATTATACCTTAAAACATCCAAAATTATTAGTTGCCATTTTTTTCAAATGACAAATTTACCAAACAAAAAGTATACTTAACGTTTTCCGTATACATATACCAAATGTACCAAATATACCAAATGATGAACACGAAATTTACCAATTTTATAACTTTTAATTTTAAAAACCTTAATTATTTGTACAAACATTTACAAAAGAAACAAAAAAAAATAGACAAATATATATTTTCATCAAAAAATTATTTTCAATAATTATATTATATTTTACAAGTTAAATATATAAATATTTTTTTCCCATATCTTATAAAAATCATACGAAACATTTTTCCTTTACAAACCATGTATAAAATTTATAATCACTGTAAAATTCTATTCTTCCATATATTGTTTGTTACATTTTATATGACTTTTATGAATTGTAAGAACGAAATAAGTATATATGCAATTTTTTAATATGATTTGAAGACGAAAAATATATTTAATTTAAAATTTAATTCTATATTTGCTTTAAATATGTTTACGAAGTAATTTAATAAGAGTGTAAATAAAATAAATAAAATAGAAGATGTTTGATCAAAATCCCATATAACTATCCAAGTTAGGTGGAAAGGAAGGCAGCATTAAGCCTTTATGGGATGAGCATTGCAAGTGCCACAAAAAATGCCTTCGTAGTTAGACCAAACCATTCATGAGTAAAGTACTATACTTTCAACCATACTTTTACTTCTAAAAGATTTCTCCACGCCTAACAATATGGGTTGCCATGAAAAAAAGAATTCATAAAAGCTTACACCCACCAAAAGGTAACAACTAATTTTATAATCCAATCAAAACAACTAATTTTATAATCCAATCAAAACGATAAAATAATAAAAATATTGAATTGGTCTTAGCTCCATTTTTTAAATTCTAAAGCACTAAAATGATATTAAACAAATAATGAAAATAATTACATCATATAATTTGTAGTATACTAAACTTTCCAGTAATAGGTAGTTTGGCTTCTCATGGTATTAAAGGTCATTTGCAAAATTGAGATATAAAGATATGAAAAAGAAGAAAAATGGAAAATAATGAAGATTAAAGATATGAAGTTGAAGGTTCAATCTCAATCAACAAGCAATTTTAAACTTCATAACTTAGCTCCCACTCACCCTCACATTACAATTATGTTTGTTTACATAATTATTTCTAATTCAAATATTAAATTTTAATTTTAGTGTATTAAAAATAAAAGGTTTAACAATTTATTTAATCATATTGCTTTCAAATAAATATTAATATCCCATTATTTTGAAAGATTTCAATTCGTTCTTATTTTTCAAAAACATTAATTAACTAATTTTCATACAAGCCAACAAAACACTTTCAACCTCCTCAAACATATTAACAAAATTTCCTCAATTTAATAGTATAATTATTTTGAAAAAAATAGAGCTAATTTAAATTTTTAAAAGTAATAAAAAAATATTAAAATTAATTTCAAAAGGTAAGATAAAACAAACTATTAAAATAATACAATGAATTTATTTAGCAATAGAAAATGGGAAATTGACATCAAATTTCATTAAAATTTACTGATTTTTTTATAAAATGTACTTTTATAATTAATTCAATTCTATAAGATATGAAATGGTATTATAGTTTTTGTTTATATATTTTTTTCTTAATAAGCATATCAAAATTTCTTTTAACCATATCATTAATAATATATATTTATATTTATAAGTTGTGTTTGATTTAAGGGTTAAATATTTTTGTAATTCTTAAATTTGAATAAACTATCACTTTATTGTTTCCCATTTTTCTAAATAAAATTAATTAAAAACTTCAGAATAAACTATCACTTTATTGTTTCCCATTTTTCTAAATTTTATTATTTCAGCTTAATTTTTTCTTTTTTGAACTAAAATTAGTATAAACTGAATATATTTAAGAAAATAATATTTTTAAACAACTTTCACAATCGAGAAAACTATTTTATACCTTGAAACGTCCAAAGTTATTAGTTGTCATTTCCTTTAAATGACAAATTTATCAAACAAAATGTATACTTAAAGTTTTCCATATACAAATACCAAATATACAAAATGTTGAACATGAGTTCCATTTACTAATTTTATAACCTTTACTTTTAAAAACCTTTAATATTTGTACAAACATTTACAAAAGAATAAAAACAAATAAACAAATATATGTTTTTCATCTCAAAATTATTTTCAATAATTATATTATATTTTACAAATTAAATATATAAATATTGTTTTCCTATACCTTATGAAAATCATATGAAACATTCTTCCTTCACAAACGATGAATGAAACTTATAATCACTAAAAAGTTTTATTTTTTCACGTTTGTTACATTTTATGACTTTTATGAATTGTAAGAAGGAAATAAACATATATGCAATTTTTTAATATAATTTGAAGATGAAAAATATATTTAATTTAAAATTTGATTTTATATTTACTTTAAATATGTTTACGAAGTAATTTAATAAGAGTGCAATTAAAATAAATAAAATAGAAGATGTTTGATCAAAATCCTATACAGACCATCCAAGTTAGGCAAGCGGAAAGGAAGGTAGAAGTCTTTATGGAATGAGGTGCCAAAAAATGCCTTCTTAGGTAGGTCCAATCATTCATGTGTAACCTCCTAAAGAGTGTTTCTCCCTGCACCTCACCGGTTTCTCCCTGCACCTCCAAAATTACATTTTAATCCCTATGTAATAAAAGTCAAACTAGTATTAATCAATGCACTCCTCTTTATTGTTGTTGTGCATAACCGCATTTGGGAGATGTGGCAAAGCGATGCTGCACTTGGGAGATGCGGCTGAGAGAGGCCGCACTTGGAAGATGCGGCTGAAGGAGGCCGCACCTGGGAGATGCGGTTAACCCATTTTGCAGGAGGTGCCACCGCACTTGACAGATGCAGTTGAAGGAAATTGGGTTGAAATTGGAAAAGCTTGCTTAAAGAAGTCATACTACATTGAATAATAATAAAAAAAAAAAGCAAAGCAGCATTTTATGGAAGCACTGCCCCACAACTCACGACCCACAAGCTTCCATTGGAAAATTAATATTGAGAAAGGGTGTGATGTTGTTGAAACCGTGCAAGGGCTGGATGTTTTTCCTTCATGAAGCCAACTGCCACCTACAAAATGCACATGGACCTAACAATAAAAAAAAAAGAGAGGGAACGTTGGGCAAAGTTGCCAATGCACAAGCTAATTTGATTACAAATTGGAGCTAGATGCAGCACATTAATTTCACTGCTTTGGAGAAAAGAAGTGCAACCTTCACCGTCCAAGAAGAAAAAAAAACACTGCAGCAATACGTCCAGCTTTCACACGTCCAGCCTCCACACGGACAATTCTCAGAGCCTTAATAAGATGCGAAATTTTGAAAATATGTGTGACGCAGAACCGCATCTGGGAGACGCGGTTGAGAGGTGCCGCACCTGGAGGTGCGGCGGTGCATAACCGTCGTTGGGAGATGCGGCAGAGGAAGTGGGATGGGGGTGTTGAGTGCAGAACCGCACCTGGGAGACGCGGTTGAGGGGTGCCGCACCTGGGAGGTGCGGGTGTGCATAACCGCCGTTGGAGATGCGACAGAGGAAGTGGGATGGGGGTGCTGAGTGCAGAACCGCACCTGGGAGACGCGGTTGAGGGGTGCCGCACCGCACCTGGGAGACGCGGTTGAGGGGTGCCGCACCTGGGAGGTGCGACTGTGCATAACCGCCGTTGGAGATGCGGCAGAGGAAGTAGGGGTGAGGGTGCCTGAGTTGTAGAAGTGTAAGTTGCGGCAAAGGTTTCTATTTTTTTTAAAAGAAAAAGAAAATATGAAAAGGCTTAAAGGGTAGGAAGTAGGGGTACAGTGGGATTTAAAAATGTTTAGTGAGGTGCAGGACGAGATGGGTGAGGTGTAGGGAGAAACACTGCCTCCTAAAAGATTTTTCCACGCCAAACAATATGGTTTAAAAGCTTATACCCACCAAAAGGTAAAACTAATTTTATAATCCAATCAAAACTGTAAACTTTATGTAAGATTAATCATGGGCTGAGCTGACATCCCTATGAAAATTTGTGCCATGAAGCAATGTAAGATAGTTCATATGAGTGCAGCAGCTGTACTTTGATACAAGAAAACCAGAAACACATTCATATGTTAAATAATAATATTTTAATTAGAATTATATTAATTTTTTAATTTTAAATAATAATTATATTAATATAAATAGTCTCAAATGAAAGTTTCTTTTAAGCAGGGGTCAAATTAACTTTTTTCTTATGAATACAGAGAAAATGATATTTTAATATATATAATTTTTTATATTCATTTTCATACTATTTTTTCATATTTTTTATTTTTTTAAAAAAATTATAAAAATTTATTTTTTTAAAACCATTTTATGTGAAATGATGTCAATATTTGTCATATTACCCTTCCTGGATTATGGAATATTTGGTTTAGAAACGAAAGTGTATTGTGTTCCTTTTATATCATGTTTTCTTCACTTCTCTTCCTATATATTATTTCCGCCGTCTTCACAATTTTTCCCACATCTCTTTTCATTGCACTTCAAAACTTTCTCTTTCTCTATCGCTCTACAACTTTCTTCCACTCCAGGTGCATCTATTTTCTAATACTACTATATTAAAAATGCATTCATTTTGGCATTGTCATGCATCTTTCTAATGTGTCACTCCATGCATGCATCACGGGATTATCATTCAACTGCCCCGAGTCCTTTGTGGTAATGATCTCATGATTTTCTCGATAATCATAAGGTCACTGATACTTTCTCCGCATCCTTTCATCTGATTTGTAATGGTTAAGATTCTGTTAAAGTACTCACCAACCTTATCATTTTCTTCCATTTGGAGTAACTCGTATTGTCTCTGCAAAGTCTGAAGTTTAACCTTCTTTATCTTCTCTCCTCCCGCATGACATCGAAAAGGACATTCCAGGCATCCTTTGCAGCAACCGCTGGATTTTCTCAAAATGAATGTCATCAACGCATTGATGAATGATAAACAACGCCTTGTTGTCTTTCTTCCTAACGAAAACTTTCTTATCTTCTGAGGCGTCAGGATCAAGCTTCAGTCTACTGCCTTCAACAACATCAATCACATCTTGAAATTTGAACAACACTCTCATCTGTGTGCTCTACATAGTCCAATTTTTCTCTGTGAGTAATGGAAGATTGGTCGTTGACATATTGACAACGGTTGATTTAACGTGTTTGTGTGTGTATATTTTGTGAACAAATCAGCTCCTTCATAGCTTTTACCTTGTTTTATCCCCAAGTTTAGTGTGTTTCCTAGTTTTCTTGTGTTTTATTTAGTATATGCTTGTTTTTACCTCTAATCTCTTTGTTTGAGTGTTTGAAATAAATAAATAGGAAGCAATTCTAGTGGAGGAAAACAAGCAAGAACTCAAGGGAACATGTTTTGGGACAATAAAAGATCAATTTGAAGCAAATACCCATGTTGGACGCCTTTGGAAGCACACAAGAGCCTGAATTTTCGAATGTTGGACCCCTTTCGTGTGATGCAGCCAAATTTCCACACCTAGGCACCCCAAAAGGGCGTCCAACGCCCTATGGTTCGCTATTGGTGCTTAATTATAGCGCCTGGGCGCCTCTGGGGGGCGCTGAGCACCCTTTTTCTGCAGATTTCACGCTTGGGCACCCCAGAAGGGCCCTGAGCGCCCTTTGCTTCACTGTTTTGCCCAGAATTTGGCGCCCGGGCGCTCTAGAAGGGGCACTGGGCGCAACTTTCCGCTGATGTGTCAAAATGGGTTATTTAAACATGGGTCTCGCGATTTTTGGGGCATTCTTCTCCTCGTACACTTCATTCTTCACCTAGAGAGATTGGGAGAGGCCCTTGGAGGCTATTTGGGGTGTTGGGAAGCTCTCCCACTCCTCCTTGGGTCTTCAAGCTTCATCAATGGTGATTTTGCCCCTTTTGGGTTGAGGAAGAAGATGGGTTACAAATTGGAGATGGAGATGCGAAGGGGAGGCGCGAATGGAGCATGGAGCAGCTGCCAAGAACCTTGGGAAACGCTTTGCATCTTCTCTTTGGTTCCAATTTCTTCCCTAAGTTCTCCACCATGGAGGGCTTTTCCTATTTGTTGAGATTAGTTGTAAAACATGGAATTCTTATGTATTTTGTGATGTTAATGATATATGCTTTTCCAATTCATGTTAGTATTTGATTTCTATGCTTAATGCTTGTTGTGGCTAGATCACCCATGGCATGAATTTTGGTTCTTGACGTGTTGGGAAATATGATTGAACCTAGAATTGAAATTGAATACTTATTGGATGGGATTGAGATGTTTGTGAATGCATGAGAATGAAATAGATGAATTCTAGTCTTAACAAATTGTAAATACATTATGTTAAATTCCTTGCACACCAACTGTTTGATAAAATACCAAAAAGAGTTTCTTGTGTTGTTTTTGTGCACTTTGATGTCTAATTGAGTTATAAAAGGAAGAATTGTCATGTGTTGCACAAGTCCCTTGGGAGAGAACGATATTTATCACTTGCTACGCTGCGACCGGTGCACTTGCCGTTGGTTTTGCAGCCAACACATATCACTTCCCGCCATTTCGCAAACACGCACACTTCTAATCAAGAATTCAATACTTTTAAGGGGTCTTACACCATGTATAAAACTTATAATCACCGCAAAATTCTACTCTTTCTCGTTTGTCAAGTTTTATGACTTTTATTAATTGTAAGAACGAAATAAGCATTTATGCAATTTTTTAATATAATTTGAAGACGAAAAATATATTTAATTTAAATTTTGATTTTAAAATTTGATTTTATATTTGCTTTAAATATTTTTACGAAGTAATTTAATAAGAGTGCAAATAAAAAAATGAAATAAAAGATGTTTGATCAAAATCCCATACAGACTATCTCAAGTTAGGCGAAAAGGAAGGCAACATTAAGCCTTTATGGGATGAGTATTGCAAGTAACAAAAAAATGCCTTTATAGTTAGACCCAACCATTCATGGGCTGAGTTGACATCCCGAAATGCTGACGTCAACATTGAAGAAAAAAAGAAAAAAAAAACGAAAAAATAATGAAAAAATAAAAAAGAAGAAACAAAAAACGTGTGGAAAAAAGTGTGATGAGGGAGAGGGGGACAAGGTTGGTTAGGAAGAATATTTTGGGATTTTGGAAAAGGAAAAAAAGAGGAAGAGAAACAATTAAGGGGTTTTTGGGAAAAAAGGAGGAGGGCATTGGAAGGTAGAGGACTGGATGCGGGAGCAAAAAGGCAGAAACAATAATATTGACCGGGAATCTTCAATCATCATTTTGGGGGGTCTTCAATCATCATTGATCTCTGGTGCTGATTTTTCCAATAATCATCCGCACCCTGCTGCAGAAGTTATTTTCAGGAGCTTATCCTTTCAACTTTGCAATCACTGGTCTACTGTCACCGGAAATTAGCCCATACTCGTGCGACCATTTTGTCGGTCTTGTGCGGAAAACCTTTTTTCTTCTCCTTTAACAAAATTAATAAAAATTTATTTTAAAAGGTTTAAGCACACGTGCGAACATTCCGTCGGCCTTGTACTGAAAACCTTTTTCTTCTCTTTCCAAAAGATCAACAAAATTTATTTTAAAAGGTTTAAGCGCACGTGCGACCATTCCATCAGACTTGTGCTGAAAACCTTTTTTCTTCTCCTTTCAAAAAATTAATAAAAATTTATTTTAAAATGTTTAAGCCCACGTGCGACCATTCCATCGGTCTTGTCTTGAAAACATTTTTCTTCTCCTTTCAAAAGATCAACAAAATTTATTTTAAACGGTTTAAGCACACGTGCGACCATTTCGTCGGCCTTGTGCTGAAAAACTTTTTCATCTCCTTTCAAAAAATCAACAAAAATTATTTTAAAAGGTTTAAGCGCACGTGCGACCATTCTGTCGACCTTTCGCTGGAAACCATTTTCTTCTCCTTTCAAAAGATCAACAAATTTTTTTTAAAAGGTTTAAGTACACCTGCGACCATTCCGACGGCCTTGTGCTGAAAATCTTTTTTTTCTCCTTTCAAAAGATCAACAAAATTTATTTTAAAAGGTTTAAGCACACGTGCGACCATTCTGTCGGCCTTATGCTAAAAACCTTTTTTCTTCTCCTTTCAAAAAATTAATAAAAATTCATTTTAAAAGATTTAAGCGCACGTGCGACCATTCCGTCAGCCTTGTGCTGAAATTTTTTTTCTTTTCCTTTCAAACAATTAATAAAAATTTATTTTGAAAGGTTTAAGCACACCTGCGACCATTCCATCGGCCTTGTGCTGAAAACCTTTTTCTTCTCCTTTCAAAAGATCAACAAAATTTATTATAAAAGGTTTAACTGCACGTGCGACCATTCCATCGGACTTGTGCTGAAAATTTTTTTTCTTCTCATTTCAAAAAATTAATAAAAATTTATTTTAAAAGGTTTAAGCCCACGTGCGATCATTCCGTCGGTCTTGTCCTGAAACTGAAAACCTTTTTCTTCTCCTTTCAAAAGATCCACAAAATTTATTTTAAAACGTTTAAACACACGTGCGACCATTCCGTCAGCCTTGTGCTAAAAAACTTTTTCTTCTCCTTTCAAAAAATCAACAAAAATTATTTTAAAAGGTTTAAGCGCACGTGCGACCATTCCGTCGACCTTTTGCTGAAAACCTTGTTCTTCTCCTTTTAAAAGATCAACAAATTTTTTTTAAAAGGTTTAAGCACACGTGCGACCATTCCGATGGCCTTGTGCTGAAAACCTTTTTTTTCCCTATCAAAAGATCAACAAAATTTATTTTAAAAGGTTTAAGCACACGTGCGACCATTCTGTCGGCCTTATGCTGAAAATCTTTTTTCTTCTCCTTTCAAAAAATTAATAAAAATTTATTTTAAAAGGTTTAAGCGCACGTGCGACCATTCCGTCGGCCTTGTGTTGAATTCAAACAATTAATAAAATATTATTTTAAAAGGTTTAAACAAACGTGCGACCATTCCGTTGGCCTTGTGCTGAAAACCTTTTCTCTTCTCCTTTCAAAAAATTAATAAAAATTTATTTTAAAAGGTTTAAGCACCCGTGGGACCATTCCGTTGGTCTTGTGCTAAAAACTTTTTTCTTGTCCTTTCAAAAGATCAACAAAATTTATTTTAAAAGGTTTAAGCACACGTGCGACCATTCTGTCGGCCTTGTGCTGAAAACCGTTTTCTTCTCCTTTCAAAAAATCAACAAAAATTATTTTAAAAGGTTTAAGCGCACGTGCGACCATTTCGTCGGCCTTGTGCTGAAAATCTTTTTCTTCTCCTTTCAAAAAGATCAACAAAATTTATTTTAAAAGGTTTAAGCACTCGTGCGACCATTCTGTCGACCTTGTGTTGAAAACCTTTTTCTTCTCCTTTCAAAAAGATCAACAAAATTTATTTTAAAAGGTTTAAGCACACGTGCGACCATTCCGTCGGCCTTGTGCTGAAAACCTTTTTATTCTCCTTTCATAAAATCGTCAACAATTATTTTAAAAGGTTTAAGCGCATGTGCGACCATTCTGTCCGCCTTGTGCTGAAAACCTTTTTCTTCTCCTTTCAAAAAATAAACAAAAATTATTTTAAAAGGTTTAAGCACACGTGCAACCGTTCGCGTAGGCCTTGTGCTGAAAGACTTTCTTCCTTCTTTTGCAAAATTAATAAAAATATGTTTTAAAGGTTTAAAGCACACGTGCGACCGTTCGTGTAGGCCTTGTGCTAAAAATCTTTCCCTTCTTTTATATATAAAAATACCAAAAAATATAAAATCTTCAAAAACTAAAAAACATTTTCAAACAAACAAACATTTTTCGAGCTAGAACTACATAACCCTGATTTCTCATATTCAATGAGAATACCTAGGAGCAAGGTCAATCCTTGTCGGGCCAAAAAATAAATAAATAAATATATATTGTTTCTTAATAATGTCTTTTTTTTTGGATAGTTAAACATTTTGAAAACCACATCACATTCGCGCGTTTAATTAAAGATACTGCCTTAGGGTAGGCGTTGTAGGGTGTTAATACCTTCCCTACACGTAACCGACTCCAGAACCTTGAATCTGGTTTTCGTAGACCAAGCTTTATCATTTTATGGTTTTTTCGTAGTTTTCCAAAATAAACTATGGTGGCGACTCCAAACTCTTTTTCAAATCCTTTTTCTTTTTGGATCATCGTCCCGTTGCGATTTTGGTTGCGATAATAATTTTTTAATATAATTTGAAGACGAAAAATATATTTAATTTAAAATTTGATTTCATATTTGCTTTAAATATGTTTACGAAGTAATTTAATAAGAGTGCAAATAAAAAAATGAAATAAAAGATGTTTGACAAACTCCCATACAGACCATCTCAAGTTAGGCAGAGAGGAAGGCAACATTAAGCCTTTATGGGATGAGCATTGCAAGTGACAAAAAAATGCCTTCATAGTTAGGTCCAACCATTCATGGTAACCATACTTTTACTCCTAAAAGATTTCTCCATGCCAAACAGGATGGTTTGCCATGAGAAAAAGAAATCATAAAAGCTTAGGTAACAAGTAGTTTTATAATCCAATCAAAACAAGGACAAAAGCAAAGCTGATGCAGGGTACCCTGCAGGTATTGGTGTAAAGAATTCACTTATAGTTTTAGGTGTAGTTAACGTTCTAGGCTTCTTCTGCACTTTCTTGGTTCCTGAGGCAAAGGGAAGATCATTGGAGGAGATGTCAGGTGAGAATGAAGAGGATGTTGGAATCGGGGAAGAATCAGAACAATTACATCCTCACAACAACAAAATTGTTCTGTATGTTTAGGATACCTTCGTCTATAATGTTGTTGTTACAATAAACCAATAGCTTCAATTAGACTTGGAAAGCACAAAAGCTTTCCTTGCCCATCACCAATATTTCGGTTAAATTTTTGCTTAGACATCATGTAGTAGGAACTAGGTTTATTTCTTTTAAGAACATTGGCAAATTTGAGTTCCGTTTGATTTATAATCATATTGGTATATAGAACTTTCAATAAAAAATTTCACAGACCGACTATGTTCTACATGCCATCTTTATTTTCAATTTCACTTTAACTCTAAGGAAAACGATGTAATTACACGAGGCATGTCTATAACTGAAATCGTTAAAAAAACATATTACAGTTTAATAAATGTTTGTGATGGGATTGTACGAATATAAATAATATAAGGATCTTATACTTCATCAACTGACATTTCAAATACGACCATAATGCTACTAGACTAGTTACAGTTCCAGTCTGTTCACGACACACTTCAAATACGACCGCTGATTGAAAGTTGAAAGCTAAAGTTGTAGTGGGAGTTGCATTAGCGTTTTCAGTCTCACTAACTTACTGTTTTCAATTATCTACCTCTCGCATCACTTTATGGTTCACACAGATCAAGTTATTCTTCCATGGTAACTGCTTTCAACCAGTCTTTAAACAAATAATGAAAATAATTACATCATATAATTTGTAAAATAATTACATCCGATGACACTAATGCAAAAACGCTGATTAATGTCACCCCTTAGACGTGGTTAGGGGTAAGCTCGACGTATATCGTTTACCCCTATAGACGTCAGGTAAACGATAGCCGACGTCTATATGTCTGCCAGGCAGGTGAAAAGTCATTCCTTTCCGTCATGTAGACGTCGGATGCCTCCTCACTGACGTCTATAATTGTATATAGACGTTAGTGGCCTTAGTAGTCGACGTCTATAAGCTCCGCGAATATTAATTTTTAAATCAGAAAGACGTCGAATTAGTGAGTTAACCGACGTCTTTTCCATTATAGACGTCGAGCTCGTGTGCAACGTCAGATTTCTTTTTAAAACAGAGATTGCGAACAACAGTTTCGCGCACTTCATCATCTTCCTTTGCTTTTCTCACTGCTCTTTTGAATTTGCAGGTGCATTTAATCTCTTTTGATATGGTTAAACTTGATTTTAATCCGATTAAAGTAATCTTTGATGTATTATCTTTTATTTGAACCGATTAAAATGTGTTTTCATTGTGTTTTGGCGCGGTTTTGTCTGGTGTCTTTGGGTAGCATAGTGCACATTCTCCCTTTGCTAGTTTCCTCCTAAGAAAAACTTACATCTTTTGCATATCTCATGACATTCCAACCCAAAGACCAACCTGGGTCCTTGCATAGAACCATTCCCATCGTCATTGAAAAAGAAAATGGTGAGAATACTGTGTCATCGTATTCTCACCGTATTCTTTTTCATTGGCGGTCGGAGTGGATCTAGGCAACGACTCAGGTTCGTCTTTAGGTTGAAATGCCATGAGAAATCCAAAAGACGCAATTTTTTCTTACGAGAAAACTAGCAAAGGAAGGAGGTGCTACTACACTACCCAAAGACACGAGAAAAACCGCATCAAAACACAACACATCATAGACGTCGGTTAATGTAATAACAAACGTCTATAGTGCCCATAGACATCGGTAAATGCAATGTTTGACGACTTTATAGACATCAGACGTGTCACTAAACCGACGTCTAGTGTGCCCTTAGACGTCGGTTAGTGTAATGTCTGATGTCTTTATAGACGTCGAGCTTTGGCCTTAACCGACGTCTATAGCGACGTCGCACATGCAGAAAACCGATGTTCCATTAACGTCACATGTAAAGACGTCGGTTCCTGATGTAACGTTAAATACCCAAAATAATCGACATCTAAAACCCTTTCTGCACTAGTGTGGGATTGTACGAATATAAATAATATAAGGATCTTATCGTCTGAAATTCTGAACAGTGCCACGTTTCCTAGGTGCTTATGTGAATACAGAAAAGGATTATTTATTTTTCAATGTGAGTAGACGAAAAATTTGACCATAATGCTACTTGACTAGTTGTAGTTCTAGTTTATTTACGGCACATTTCAAATACGATTGCTGATTGAAAGTTGAAAGCTAAAGTTGTAGTGGGAAGTTGCATTGGCGTTTTCAGTCTCACTAACTTACTGTCTTCAATTGTCTGCCTCTCACATCACTTTATGGTCCACAGAGATCAAGTTATTCTTCCATGGAAACTGCTTTCAACCAGTCTTTAAATGATCAGTAGACTTTTCTTTGGATACGAGCCACAGGTAAACCTTTGCATAATTATTTTATATCTCACTAGTTCATACTTCAAAACATCTGACATTTCACCTTTATATTATATTTCTGTTCAAAACTCCAAACCATTAAATCGACTTCACTGTGTAAAACTTTGTATTTCACAACTTAACATCAGCTTCATTCACTTCTATTTTTATTTCTCCTGGTCAACATTTCTCCAAGCCTGATTTCATGGATGATAATTTTATAATCAATGGGACTCGAAAACTGAAAATTTTGATATTTTAGCAAGTATCAGACTATTCACAAAAATACCTACTCTCACTGACCATGACTAATATCTTGATTCCATCACCAACCCAACTAAATCTAGCTCAATGAAGTGTGTCTTGACAAAACAAATAACAAGGGAATATATATATAAAAGTGATATGTAGTACTAAATATTAGTACACTGACAATATCATTTACGGAGCATGAGTAAAACAGTTTGCAGCTCTTAGATGAAGACTCATTTGAAAAGTCTTAGAAGCAAGTAAAAATTAGGAATGTGATGCACTTATATTTTGGAATTTCACTAGAAAGAAACACAATAATATCAGAAAGCTCAAGAACTGATCTCTTTTAACTTGGCTTCGACTGGAACACCTATCCACCATCTGGCAAACAAACAAGTTATACATTTATGTTGGGCTCGTTGCATGCGATTCTTTCAATCGAGCTGAGTATAGTGCTATTGTGAAAGTAGCAGATTTTTTTACTCATAAGTCTTAAGGAGCAGGGAAGATAAATCTAGAAGATGACTCGAAGTGTCCTGTTTTGGTGAACATATTTCATATGATAGAGTACAAAAAGACTTGTGTCCTCTTGACAGTTTATTTCGAACCATAATTTGCATTTTGGATATAATAAACAAAATTCATTCACAATATTTTGTTTTCTTAGATGGAAATCAACATTTAACTTTGTTTGACAAGAAATCAAATGACATATTATATTTATGTTAGAAATAAAAAATTTATAAACATTATTAATAGTTTCGACTAAAATTTAAGTGTGAATGTAAATGAAAATAAAATTATGTGTTTTGTAATTCTTATTATCAAAATGAATTAAAAAAATTAGAAGTTGCATCGATGATCTAATATAATATGTAGTAATAGGTATAATATTATATATGTGTGTTTTCCAACTTCTTACCTTGTGATCTTTTAATCTATTTGGTTAGATCATCAATGAAGTTTCCTCCTTTCGATAGTTTTGTGGTTAATAATATGTTCATAAATAATCACTCTGAGGAAGATTACTCAAAGTATATGTTTATTTCTCACTTAAACACTAATTTCACTCTTGAACACTTATTACTTAATCACGTTCTTATAAGGTTTGAGTATTTTCACAATGTCACCTCCAAGAAACTCTAAAAACATAGAACACATTGTTTCATCATCACTCGAGCCACCATACGCTATATCGCTTCAGTGTAATTATATATTTGCACAATCTCATATATTTTAGAAGTTCATGCTCTATTTATATGATTTTCATTTGAACGTTATTTTCTTCAAAAAAGAGAAAATTATATAAACTTAACCTACAATTTTAGTTTAAACTATATATTATATATGTTCTCACTCAAATTTTAGTATGCAATCAATGATTTAGTATTAATGATATCATAATCAACAAAAAAAATTCAACTACACGTTTAACCAAATGATATTGATAATAATTTTCATACTAAACATTAATTTTGATAATAATTTTCACCCTTAGATACAAAGATATATACATATGCATTCCACGTACTTATTAAAGAAATAAAAGAAATAATAGATACAAGGTGTAGTTAAAGATAGATAACGTTGTTTCCATTTTATTGATTATTATTTTTTAAAATAAAGAATTGAAAATATGTATGTTAATCCTATTAAATTATTAACATAATTACTTACCATATAATTTATTACGTAAAAGTGGTAATAAATAGTAAAGATCAACAAAAGAATAATTTTAGTAGGACAAAAATGGAAAAAATAAATTGACATCGTAAACAAAATATAAAAATATATTGAAAAAATTACATGGAGAAAAACAATTTTTTATTTACGGATAAATAAAACTATTCTTTTCATGAGTTATTTTTCTTTTAAGATTGTGAAATTTAAATTTAACATAATTTTATAAAACCGGCTTAAAAAATAGTTTATGAAAATTATTTAATATATTCCTTGTGTTAGGAATGTGATATTTTTTTAACATGAGACTAAGAGATAACTTAACAAGAGGTAAGAATAAATTATTAGAATAAGTTATAAATGATTTTGTTACTTTAAGTTTAATTTAATTCTACAAAGTTAACTTATATAATCAAATTTATTTTTTTATATAATATAATTTGACCTAATTTTATCTAAATTATATATTCTCATGGTAATAAAGGTCATTTGCAAAATTAAGATATAAAGATATGAAAAAGAACAAAAATGGAAAATAATGAAGATTAAAGATATGAAGTCGAAGATTCAATCTCAATCAACAAGCAATTTTAAACTTCATAACTTAGCTCCCATTCATCCTCACATTACAATTATGTTTGTTTACATAATTATTTCTAATTCAAATATTAATTTTTAATTTTAGTGTATTAAAAATAAAAGGCTTAATAATTTATTTAATCACATTGCTTTCAAATAAATATTAATACCGCATTGTTTTTGTTTTGAAAGATTTCAATACGTTCTTATTTTTCAAAAAACATTAATTAACTAATTTTCATTAAATTAATGAAAATGTTTCCGAGGAAGTGATGTATCAATGTGTCATACAAATCAACAAAACATTTTCAACCTCCTCAAACATGTTAACAAAATTTCCTCAATTTAATAGTATAATTATTTTGAAAAAAAATAGAGCTAATTTAAATTTTTAAAAGTAATAAAACAATATTAAAATTAATTTCAAAAGGATAAGATAAAACAAACTATTAAAATAATACAACGAATTTATTTAGCAATAGAAAATGGGAAAGTCACATCAAATTTCATTAAAATTTACTGATTTTTTTATAAAACGTACTTTTAATTAATTCAATTCTATAAGATATGAAACGGTAAAATTATATATATATATATATATTAACTTAATTATAGTTTTTGTTTATATATTTTTTTCTTAATAAGCATATCAAAATCTCTTTTAACCACATCATTAATAATATATATTTATATTTATAAGTTGTATTTGATTTAAGGATTAAATATTTTTGTAATTCTTAAATTTGAATATAAAATTAACATTTTTTTTACTAAATTTCGATACATTTTGATTTTAAATTTTAAAATTGAATTAAGGAGATCCGAATAAAAGTGAGACTCTATTACTCACAAACATATTTAACTACTTATCAGTTTTAAAAAACTTTAATACAATTGGGTTAAAATAATTTAAAATAAAAATTAAATTGTATTAAAATTTGGAATACATACAAATTTTAATTGAGTTGAAATATAAGAATTAAAAATATATTTAAGTATTTTATTTAACTTATCACAACAACAGGATATCAATAGAAAAATGAGTTTGGAAATATCACATTTTCATGCACGTATATATATATATATATATATATATATATATATATATA
>NC_028358.1:30733613-30735441 GCF_000741045.1 Vigna radiata var. radiata
TTTTTTTTTAGTTTTGAGAATGAAAATTATTTAAATATCCTTGACCTTAAAACTTGAATCCATGATAAATAAGGGTACTTTTGTCTACTATAATCCGGTACACATTGTTAAAACGTACCAACTAAAAAATAGCGTACGCGTGTTAACAAACCCCATATATATAACAAATATAACTGGTAATACAAATCCTATATAAAAACCTTTAATATTTGTACAAACATTTATAAAAGAATAAAAAAAAATAAACAAATATATGTTTTTTATCCCAAAATTATTTTCAATAATTATATTATATTTTACAAATTAAATATATAAATATTTTTTTCCTATATCTTATAAAAATCATATGAAAATTTTTTCTTCACAAACTATGAATAAAACTTATAATCATTAAAAAAATTTATTTTTTCACGTTTGTTACATTTTATATGACTTTTATGAATTGTAAGAAGAAAATAAGTATATATGCAATTTCTAATATAATTTGAAGATGATAAATATATTTAATTTAAAATTTGATTTTATATTTGTTTTAAATATGTTTAAGAAGTAATTTAATAAGAATGCAAATAAATAAAATAAAATAAAATATGTTTGATAAAAAATTCCCACAAAGACCATATGGTTAGGCCCAAGCATTCATAAATGCTTAACATTCTTTTACTCCTAAAACACTTTTCCACACCAAACAGTATGGCTTAAAAGCTTATACCCACCCAAAGTTAAGAAACTGTGTTCTGTTCCTTTTTCTTCACTTCTCTTCCTATAAATTACTTCTGCTGTCTTCACAATTTTTCCCACATCTCTTTTCATTGCACTTCAAATCTTTCTCTTCATCTGTGGCTCTACAACTTTCTTCCACTCCAGGTGCATCCATTTTCTAATCCATTTTCTAATATTATTATTATTATTAAAAATGCATTAATTTTGTGTCACTCCATGCATGCATCACGGGAGTCCTTTAGTTCTTTTTATTGTGACAGTTAAGATCCATTTCATGTGTTTTCCTTCGCTTTATGATTTCATCTTAATCTGTAATACTTGTTTGAGTTGTTCCTGATCACTTTCACATTGTGGGTGCTGTGCCCTTTAGAAAAGATGCTCCTTGTGCATGTATGGCTTCATTCAATGTGAAAATTTCTCAAATGAGATTCGATTATTATTGGAATTATTTTATTCTCTGTTCATATTTGTGCATTTATGTTCATATATTTTTTATACTTATATTCCTTTTTTATATTGCTCTAAATAATTATATATATCAATTGTACTTTCTCCTTATTATTCAATAAGAAATACAATATTTCATTCTTTCTTCTTTTCTAACATGGTATCAGAAGAAAATTAATTTTTGATCACGTTCTTCCGCAACCAATTCTTTTACTACCTAAAATCTTCATCTTCTACCTCTCGTTCTTGGCTTTCCTACAATTTTTTCTACTTCAATGGCTTCTACAGTTGTTTCTTCTAATAATTTTCAGACACAGTCACATTCCTCAACTTTGGGACTTTCTCAAGAGCAAATTCAAGGTCTATTGGCACTTCTCCCTCAATCTAATCCCATAGTCACACATTCTACTGGTATAGTAAGTTCTCATAATGTTTCCACATCTTCTCACGATCAAGGTAATATTTCTTCCCAATGGATTCTAGGCACAGGTGCTACTGATCATATATGCAGTTCTTTGTCTCATTTTATTTATTATCATAAAATCTCACCAGTTGAAATTTCTCTACCCAACAAGAACTCTTCATTTGCTCATTTTTCTGGCACAGTTTCTCTTGACCCACACCTTACCTTACATAATGTCTTGTTTGTTCCTAATTT
>NC_028358.1:30738526-30763741 GCF_000741045.1 Vigna radiata var. radiata
TTTTTATACTTATATTCCTTTTTTATATTGCTCTAAATAATTATATATATCAATTGTACTCTCTCCTTATTATTCAATAAGAAATACAATATTTCATTCTTTCTTCTTTTCTAACAAGTCATGGCAAAGGAACAAATTCAGGTACTAAAGGCGCTTGATGTTGCAAAAACGCAATGGTACCATTTCACCTCCTCAATAGCATTCATGGTTTTGGCTGGAGGTATCCAACCAATTGCACTGAAGATGTCCTTCTGGAAAAGATTTTGACTGTAAAACACAATATCAAGCAAGAACCATGATTGTTCTGATTTTTCCCCGGTTCCAACATCCTCTTCATTCTCACCTGACATCTCCTCCAATGATCTTCCCTTTGCCTCAGGAACCAAGAAAGTGCAGAAGAAGCCTAGAACGTTAACTACACCTAAAACTATAAGTGAATTCTTTACACCAATATCTGCAGGCTACCCTGCATCAGCTTTACGCGTGTGTATAGAATTGAATTAAGTTTCAAGAACTGTAAACGAATATAGAACTGCCTATTAATATCTAGTTACGTGTACGAATATATATATTTCAATATAAAAAGAATTTTATAAGATTGAATTAGATTTAAAATTGATTTTTTTACTAACGGTAGTAAATACTTGATGAATAATATTGATAAATGAAAATGAGAATGTTTTGAAGATATATACCTGAAAAGTAATTTCTGATACAACAACATTGATTGAAAAGGAAGTGAATGTGGCACTAGTATTTGTTGCCGAGTGGTCATCGGATGTAATGGTGGTAACATCTGCCCCTTGTCCTTGGATAAAGGTGCATGCCTTATCCACTGGGATGCTAACCCTCTCTCTACACACAATAATAATTATTTTAGAATAAATTAACCCTACAAAATAGTAATAATTTAAATTCGAAAAAATTTACAAACATACTTATATGTGCCACCATTTATCTGAATTTTTACCCATTTCGAGTTATTTCTTGGTATTGAATCAATGGCATCTTGAATTGATGTGAAATTTGATGACTTGCTACCAACTACGATTGTGCTTGAAATTTGCCGGCCACCACAGTCCACTGCTCTACAAATCCCCGAAGAAGAAACAACAATGACAGCAATAGTAAGAATAATCTCCCTGCTAAGTAACTCCATACTCAAAAATGTTTAATTTATTCATATAATTTAGTACTGCTTGTTGCATTTATACAGATGTTTGAGAATTGGGATTATTTTTTTTTTTTAATTTTCAAATGTTTCTTAACTAAGATGTTTCTCAGAAAGTAAAAATAAATTATTAAATTTTAATAAGAACACCATTTTAGAATTTTTACTGATTTTTTTTTTGTTGTTGTTGTCATTAAACATTAATAATACGCTAATATTGATCTATTATATATATTTTTAGATATTTTAAAATATCAAAATCAGTAATATTTTTAGAAAGAAAAATAACAAAAATAAATTCTGTAAAAATCTAAATTTTTAAAAGACCGAAATATTATCCCTTTAATTTATTTACAACTAGTTTACTTCTCTTTCATTAATAATTTAGATATATAATTAAAGAATATCATTAATGATTTTCAAATATACAAGTTGACTTAGTATTTTAGGTAGGAAAGCCAGCTTCAAATAATGTCTATATTTCATTTAATGTTACTAATGAGTACATCTTTATTCTCTTATTAATATACAAAATCATATTTAAAATTTTACAAATTTAATAGTCTTAAAAGTTATGCATGAAAATTAACATATTCTTTTAAATAAGTGTGAGTTACATTTGATTATTTTAATAGTAAAAATTTAAAGTATAAACAGAATTTTTATTAAATTTAATGATTTTAAAATTATATTATTTTTTAAAATATTTTTCTTTTAAATGTTTTGTTTTATATTTGTTTTCATTGTCCGTTTATTTGTTTGAAAATAAGTAAAGAATAGTTCTTGCTTTTTAATTTTGTTTAATATTATTTTTAATAGAGTATGTTGCCTTTTTATCTCTTTTTCTTGGCTTATATGTTCTTTATTTAGACGTGGACCATCTTATATGTAGTGTGTGAATCTTTTATAAAAGTTTCTATTGACTAGTAATTTTAATTATGTGTCATGATCGTATTTATATTGTTCATAAAAATTAATAAAGTTTTTGAAGGTGTTATAATATGTGATTTTGTGAATGTCTGTGTTAACTTTATTTTCATATCTCTCTTATGATATATTTAATGTGTGATTTTATGAATATTAAAATGATGGTTGGTTTATAATATAATATGAGAATGGTTGGTAATAATTTAAGGAGGATTAATGGTGGTTACAATAGTGTGTATTAATATAAATTATGTATTAAGAGTTATCCTGTCGCTCTAATAATCATCCAATCTCCGGTAGAGAAAAATGAGATATGTGATGAGAGAATGTAGTATGTGATAAGAGGAATAGGAGGTCATAGTCTAGGCGTTTTACCTTGACTAAAGATATTAACATATTAACCTTGTGTGTGGTAGGGTAAACTAATTATTATGGCTCTACAGAGTAGAAGCCTCAAAAGGACATAACTCACTCAAGTCTGATATCAATATATGTATTTGGATAATTGAGTCTAATATGAGTTTTTGTATGCAATATGATTGTTATTATGAATGACTTATATGTGGTAATATCTCTATATGTGTTTTATGATTACTTTATTTGCACTTTAATTATCATTTTTTTGTGTTGTTTTATTTGTGTGTACTTTGTTTGTAATAAACACCTTAATGGTTTGAGTAAATAATTGATGTAGTAATTGATTCAATACCACACAATGATAGTATAACGATAATTTTAGATGATATTGATATGTATAATCTTTTATTTCTTTAAAAAAAAAATACTTTGTTCTATTAGCTTAGTATTATTAATACGTAAAATTAAAAGATTTAAGGAAATTATTGATGAAAACGTGACGATGAAAGTATTATTAATATCATATATTATTTAAATTTAAAAAAAGTCCATACTCCACTGTATATATTAAACTATATATGAAAAATATTTAGTAACATTTCAAATACATGTATTATTTCTTCAATCTTATTGATAATATTTTTTATTTTTGTTATTGCAAGCCTAAGTTCTTTATACTAGAATTGTACAAAATTTATTTTGATATTAATTACGTGAAGCGATAGATAAAAATGAAGTTTTATTGTGTATATTAATTATGAATAGTTAGAAATACTTTCTTAAAAGATTTTCATAAATTATCTTTGGCTTTTTATGTAACACCGACAACTTACAGGAATATCACATCAACACGAGGTTTTTCAATCTACTTTGTTCTGATTCGCACACTTTTCGGGAAAAACTTTCCAGAAGGTCATCCATTCTTAAATTACTTTAGTTTTTATGGGTCAGGCTACCGAAAAGCAAATGCGATATGAGTAGTCAAATCAATTCCTTTAAGTTATCCTTCAACCGTATAGTCCTATATAGGGATGACAACGGGTTGGGTCGGGCACAGATAGTGCCTACCCGCAACCTACCCACCAAATATAATTTTACTCGCTACCCGATCCGCTACCCGTTTAGAAAATACCCATGATTATTTTAAAACCGACGGATACCTGCAAAAAATAATAAAAAAATTATACATTTTAAAATAATATTTAAATAAATTTACAATATATATATATATATATATATATATATATATATATATATATATATATATATAATATAAATTAAATTAAATATAAATTGAAATTTAACTTTAATTAAATTTAAAATGATAAAATATAATTTTATTTTATTTTTAATTAAATTTAAATAAAAAAAATATATAAATTAATTTTTATTTTATTTTTTGTGGGTAACG
This sequence comes from Vigna radiata var. radiata, assembly GCF_000741045.1. Taxonomy (NCBI): domain Eukaryota; kingdom Viridiplantae; phylum Streptophyta; class Magnoliopsida; order Fabales; family Fabaceae; genus Vigna; species Vigna radiata. The sequence continues at coordinate 30,742,393 of NC_028358.1, forward strand.
GGTACTCGCACGTTTCGGGTAGTATACTATCCGTACCCGACCCGTTTAGTACCCGTTACTTATGGGTAGTAAATATCCGTGGATAATAACTACCCACCGCGAATTTTACCCATGATATCCGTGTCCACGAATTTTTTTGCCATCCCTAGTCCCATACCTATACAGTCTCTAGATCTATCTCATTCTGGTGTATGTTCGATTCTTCCATACGCCCCTTTCACCAGAAACCTGCTAGAAGCCGCTCTTTGTTTGTGTCTCTCACACCTTGTGTCTCTTACACCGATGATCACTCCCTGTCCTCACTAGTATCCGGGTGTCACATTTTACAATTTTAGACAACATATTTGAAATATCATCAAAGTATTTAAAAGCAATACGAACATAGGTAGTTGGATTTTTCAAAAGATAACTCCTGACGAAATATTATGTTTTAAAACATGATTTTTAATAAAATGAAAAAAGAAAACTATATTTTAAACTATAATTTTTTCGAACTTATTGAAGTCTTATACTTAAACATGGGTTCAACTAAAAATAAGCGGTTTTCAGTGTGATATTTCTTTGTTTTTTTTTTCAAATGAAACCATATTTAAAACATGATTTCAAAATTATTTTTTAAATGTAACATCTTGATTAAAATCCCTTTTTAGGACCTGATTTACTGGTATTTTATATAATTTTTTACGTTTTTTAATTAATCTTAAAAGCTAAAAAGGCCACTTTTATTAGAAAATATACTAAGATTTGGTAAATTATATTAACTTAAATATTAAATATATATTTTGTTTAAAACTATTTAAATTCTACACTTAAAGTATGGGTACAATTATATTAAATAATCGGTACGAATATTTTGTAAACACAAATATACTCTCATACTACAGTATCCTGTCGTGTCCCTATGGATAATATAGTGAATGTACTTTTTTCCTTGAACAAGATATCCTTAATAACTTAATCTATTATTTTTGCCTGCTTAGCTAGGTCGATCCATAATTAAAAATACACGTAAAAGGTAATGTTTTGAATAATGATAAGATGAAATACTTTTATACGTAATACAAGGATAAATAATTAAAAGAATGTATTTTTTATATATTTTTTAAAAATAAAAAACAAGAATTGTGCAAATAAATATAAAAAATTCATGTATATCAAAATATCACTTTTCATGTTTTTTTTTTCCAACTTGAAATCCCCTGCACTAAAGAAGACACAAATTTTAAAAAACATTATCGATAACTGAAAAAGATTTCAAATTATAAAAATTCAGTATGATTTTCAAATCAGGGTTTAAGCATAATCGACCCCAGGAACTAAAAATTTCAACTTTTTATAGCACAGGGGTTGCAGATAATCTGGATCCAAACCCAGATACTGTCCTTAGATCATCATTGCTGCCAGCAACGTATTTAAAATTAGATGACCAAAAAACCATTTCCTTTTTTGTATATTTTGAGTAGAACCAAAACCCGAAATAGAAACAGTAAAATGCACCAAAATCGTATTTATCCATTTGAATTTTGACGAGGTAAAAAGTAGGAACGCCACGTACTGCGTGCAGCTGTCGCAAAGGCATAACTCAAGGTCTCCATGTTCATTTGAACTAGTTGGGGGTTAGTTTTTCACCCTAGCTTCGTTGCTTGCCTCCTCAAACATGGAGAAAAAAGAGGAGATAGTACTTCCATTGCCATCGGAGACCCATCTCAAGGACCTTCCTAATGTTTCCTCCACCTCAAGGCCTGTTGGGTCCCACAAAGGGCACTGTTCTCCGGGTGATGACTCCGACAGCTTCTATGATAAACTCGTCGAGTTGTTGGAGTCTTCTGGACTCACTCTCATGTGAGTGATTTACTGCTTATATAAAAAAAGCACTCCATTCACTCAACAGCATTGTAGCTGCCTCTTGTTTTCATATATTCTTAACGTGCTTCCCATTTTGCGTTTTGTTTCTCTGATGGGGTGGTGAAACACTCAAGTCACGTTTCTTTTTAGCTGTTGTTTGGTTCCTCTCAAGGTGCATTGCATGCAAAGAAAGTTCACTTTTTTTTTAGTGGGTGCTTCCAGTTTGGCGAGTTTGAGCTCTTGACTTCTCATGATTGTTCTCATGAACAGAAACAGTCACCACCTTACTAATTTAAAATTATTATCTGTTTTTGTCTCAATCGAGGTGTGCGAAATGTTAACTGTTGTTTTTCTTACAGTTGTTCTTTCTCTCATTTTTTAGTCTACTGTTGCTAGTTCAACATGAAATTTTGTCATTTAATAGATAACTGTGGAGGAGGGTGATGTGAAATATGAAAGGTTTGAATAATAATAATGTTCTAATCCAATTCTACTTGGCAGTTTCAATGTTCGAGAAACACTGCTGGACTTGTACCTGTTTTACTTGGAGGTGACAAGAAGAGGAGGATATCGCCAGGTATATAATATATATTGCATTGCCCTGTGGAAGTGTGGTCCAAATTGACATCAAGGTATTTAGTTGTTTTCGTATGTTATTTTGTCAGTATTGGAGCTTCTTTGTGCATGTGAGTAATGTCAGTATATATCATTGCATGAATTTGTCTCTAATTTAATGCAATGTTAATGTCATGGATTTTCTCTTAAATGTTTTCAGGTTGGTCGAGAAAGGAAGTGGGGTGAAGTTGTGATTGCCCTGAAATTGGAAGGTGATAGTGTGAAGTTATGTGCTCAAGTTGAAAGGATTTACGCACATCTTCTCTACCAGTTTGAGCAATTGTACTTCTACAGGCGTCCTGAAAAGCTAGCTTTCCGATCTGCCAGCAACAAAGGTTAGCCCAATATCCCTATTGTTATTTGTTATTTAAGTTGATATAATACAAATTCAATCTGGCATTTGAGCATAAGTTTGGTATGGAATGTTCTTGGCAGTTTCTACATACATTTACTGCTTAGACATGTATAACACAAGACATTTCAGCAACTTTTTTATTTGATGTTTTTGCTACATTTTGGTTTTTGGCTGAAAATGTACTGATTGACCTTAAAAGCTCCTTTTGCTCCCTTTCCATGTATTTCTCTTTAGAAGAAGGTCCGCTTAGGAAGAAGAGGATTTCAACTGCGAGTTTGCCTCATATGATGGACAGTAAAGATGATCAGAAGGCCACAGAAATGTCCAAGCAATACCACATGACAGGTTTGTTGATTGGCTAAAATCTTTCCAGGTTTTGAGACTATGTAAATCTGTTTTCTTCAGTAGCGCTTGTGAATTCGGAGATGCTTATGCTGTTATACTTTTTGTTCAAACTTAGCTGGGGCTGGGTATGTGCAACAGCCTGTGCTTTTACCAACACCTCCGAAAGAAAAGAAGAAACGCCGAGGTGCCCCGGTGGGACGAAAGACTGCATATCAGATATTCCTCAAGCATGAATGTGCTCGGTTGAAAAGTTGCAATGAGGTCTTGGATGGAAAAATACTGAGTATGGCTATTCATTCATGGAGGACCATGTCTGAAACTGAGAAACAGGTATGTAAAAGTTGGCCTGGTTGGCTTATTATGTATTCCATTTCTGATAACCTTTCATGCAGCCATATGTGGAGGAAAGCAAGAAGAACAAAGAAGAAATTAAGGAAGCAATGGTTAGACGCAGTAAACAGCAGAGCAGCCAAGATACCAACCAAGAGACCAGGGAAGAGAAGTGGTCTAGTATTTGTGGTGATTACCATGTAACTTTGCAACCTGAAGCAGATGTAGCTCTTAAAATGACTGAAAAAGCACCAATGGATCCTTCATTTCAGATGGATTGGGATGGTAATTGTTCTCTTGATTTTGCAACAAGGGAATCCGAGTAACTCCACTAGTGTAGTTGTAGATGGGTTTTTTCTGCTGAGACCAACCATTCAGCAGTTCTCTCTAGAAATATATATATATATATATATCCATGGTTTTGGAACAGCTTAAATGGACCTGTAATAGTTGCGTCATAGCATTTTCTCTTGACACTAGAAAAGTATGTAGATATATGTAGCAAAGTCTTGTATGGTAACGCAAACTTGTGTTGGTGTAACTCCAATTGCAGACTGCGTTTTCCTTGGGACTTAACATTTGCAATGAAGCTTTAATTCCTCTATTCTCCTCCTCTATTGTTAGGATATACTTTAATTCTGGTTCTGATACACATGTTAGAACATGTTAGAAGTAGATTTTAAGACTAATTTAATCTTACAAATCTACTAATTTAATCTCACAAAACCGTGTGGGATTTTTAAGAAGATTCAAATTGTTTGGTTAGATAATCCAAAAGGTTTAATTAACTTCAAAAATAGTTAGAAAATTAAATTGTTGAACAAGCATCAGGACAAATTTGTTCCGAGTTTGAATTATGAGCGGATAAAGAGAACTACAAAAAAAAGAAAAGAGGGGTGTACGTTAGTAAAAGAGGGTGTATTTAGCATTATTTATCTGTATTCTGCAAAAGGGCCTGTTAGGCCGAATAAAGCCCGATATAGAAAAGAGATCAGATTCAGAAGTCAGTGTTGGTACAACAGCCAACTACCAAAAAAAGTTTAAGAAAAATAATTTCCTTTTTTTAAAAAAATGTTTCTTTTTAATTAAACTATTTTTTTTTTCACTTTTTTAACTTTTGTAAGTACAACAGACAAGTCTAAAATAATATAAAAAACATACATAAGTTCTACTGGAGTATTAGCGTAATTGAGATGTAAATTAATGATAACCTTTAAAATTAGTATCCACACAATGAAAAGAGGTATTCAAATAATATGAATTTAATTTAAATTATTTATAGGATTAATACCTCCATTGGTCCTCTGATTTGTCAACTAATCTCATTTTGGTCCTCAAGTTTGCAACAGTTTCAATTTAGTCACAATTTTTGAAAATATGAACACATTGTATCACATCCGTTAAGTGGTAGCAGACGACGTTAGGTGTTGTCCACGTGTTGGAATGCGAATGTGGTGAGGTGTTATTTTATTTTTTACGTGACAATTGGGATTTAGGGATTTATGGATTTAGGGATATTAAAAAATCAGACCTCTGATAATTGGGAATTAGGGATTCGAATTTGAGTTTGGGGATTTCTTCAAGTGGTTGCGAGAGGAAGCCAGAGACAATCACTCATTTTATTGTTGAAGAAGACGAGGTCAATCCAGGCTACTGGTGACGCCAATAGAGGTAAGGTATGTCGTTTTCGTTGTCCTCTACCTTTTACGAGCATGTGCGATATTTGGGGTTTTCTGTGTTTGTAAGTCGTGTTCATGATTTGTGGTCCCATTTTGCATGTTGGGTGGTTATATTGTAGTTTAGAGTGTGTGGTCCCATTTTGCATGTTTGAATTCTTTATTCGGTGCAGTGGTCCCCTGCCTTTTAATGATGGGTTAGTGGGATATAGGTTTGTTCCATGTCCCCCTGTCGGTGTCGGTGTTAGTGTATATGTAGTGAGTGAATGAGTGCCCCACTTAGCTATCACTGAAATACATATAATATTTGTCTCCCCCAATGTACAGGTTATAAAAGAAAGTTTCATAATGGATGAGGAACAAATTAAGATTGTGGTCCACCATAGTGGAAAATTTTTGACTGATGATAATGGTGTGTTTAAATTTGATGGAGANATAGCANAATGGAGTNNTGNTGCAGNCTTGTTGAGCTATTTTGGCATAGTTGCCTCAGTCAAAGAATTAGGTCATATGGACATCAAAGAATTATGGTATGGTTTAGGAGGTCAGTCTGTGCACCCAGATAGGTTAGAGTTATTAACTAATGACAAGGGTGCCATGCATATGTTGAACATTGCTAGGTTAAATGACGAAGTCCATTTGTATGTGATTCATAATATGGTGGAACCACAAAAAATAGAATTCATTGATTGGGTTGGTGGTGAAGAGGGTTATGGTGTGGATGTTGAGGTGCATACTGAAGGTGATGGCCAAGAGGGTGGTGAGGTCCAGGTTGAGGGTGTTGAGGTCCAAGTTGAGGGTGGTGAGGTCCAGGATGAGGTCCAGGTTGAGGATGTTGATGTGGATGAGGTTTAGGATGGTGATGTCCAGGGTGAGGTCCAGGTTGAGGTCCAAGGTGAGCTCCATCATGTACAGGAACCAGAGGTGCATGAGGTTGATGATTTTGAGGTAGAAGATTTAGGAGAGAATGATGATGTAGAGGAAAGTGAGGGTGAGGAGTTACATGAGAATGAGAGTGAGGCAGAAAGTGAGGAGGAAGATCTACATGATGTCAGCGTGCACTGTGACATTGGGTGCTATAAAGGAAATGTTAGAGAAGAACATTTCAGTCGAGTGCTTGATTCTTCTGAATTTTCTGACAATGAGAACAATATGGATGTTGTGCGTGGGTTGTCTGACAATGAGTGGCTGTCAGAGGAGCTGATCAGTGATGTAGAGGACAGTGAGGGTGAGGAGGATGGTGGGTCTAGTAAGAGTAAGACAACCTTTCCAACTTTTAGTATGCCAAGAAGTATGGATGGTTATAAATGGGAGGTAGGAACCTTTTTCGCTGAGAAAAAGGAATTCATGGATGCTATTCGGACTTATGCACTTAGTAATGGAAGAAACTTGAAATTTATAAAAAATGACAAGAAAAGGATTATTGTGAAGTGCTTGGGTGGAAAAGGAAAATGTAATTGGTATGCCTATTGTGCTTTTAGGATTGATGTCAATGCATGGCAACTTAGAAAAATGGTTGATACTCACAGCTGTAGTAGGGATTTCAATGTCAAGTTGATGACTTCTAAGTGGTTGAGTGAAAGGATGGAGAAATCTGTGAGAGAGAACCCAACTATGAAGGTGATGGATATTAGAGATAAAGTGACTAGGAAATGGAATGTAGGGATTTCAAGAAATATGGCTTTTAGGGCAAAAGCCATGGCAAAAGATAAAATTGAAGGATCATTCCATGAACAATATAGAAGACTTTATGATTATGGGCATGAGCTCCTGAAAACAAATCCAGGTTCAACAGTTCAAATTAAAGTGGATAACATTAATGGTGAGGTGATTTTTCAAAGATTTTATGCAAGCTTGAAGGCATGCAAGGATAACTTTGTGAGTTGTAGACCTATTGTTGGCTTGGATGGATGTTTTCTGAAAACCAAGTATGGAGGGGAGTTATTAACANNANTTGGAAGAGATGGAAACGAGCAAATGCTGCCCATAGCATATGTTGTGGTTGAGGTTGAAAACAAAGAGAGTTGGACTTGGTTCTTGGAGCTGCTAATTGAGGTCCTTGGTGGGAAAGATGTGTGTGCAGGAATTACATTTATGTCAGACCAACAAAAGGTCAGTGAATGATCAATTTCTTGTACATTTAAATTAATATCTTCATTACACAATATGTAACTCAATATTTTGAACATGGCAGGGCCTTTTGGCAGCTTTTCAAGATCTTCTACCAGGGGTTGAGGAAAGGTTTTGTGTTAGGCATCTCTATTCAAATTTTAGAAAAACATTTCCAGGAAAAAACCTTAAACGTCTCATGTGGAGGGTAGCAATAGCCACACATCCACAACAATGGGAAGCTGAGATGAGGAATATTAAAGCCATCAATGATGAGGCTTTTAAATACTTGCTTTCAATTCCACCTAGGTATGTTTCTGAATTGTTAATTTTATTTGTTATAGTCATAGTTCAATTTTGTATATTTCAGAACTTTAATTTATTTTATTTCTTAATTTTATGACAGGTTTTGGTCACGATCTAGATTCACCCCTAGATCACAATGTGACACTCTTGTCAACAACATGTCTGAAGCCTTTAATAGTGTGCTAGTAGATAGTAGGTCTAAGCCTATTATTAGCATGTTAGAAGACATTAGGGTATACATTATGAAGAGATGGGCTGCCAACAAGACAAAGATGACACAGTATCATGCATCAATCTGCCCTAAGGTTTGGAATAGATTTCAGAAGGAGTCTTACTTAGGAAGATATTGGTTACCAAGGTTAGTTTTATAAACTGTCTCACTACATAATATTAGCCATTTATCTTGATTTGTTCTAAGTTCTTTGATGTAAATTTTGTGTTACATACAGGTGGTCAAGAGAGAAATTATTTGAAGTCATGCATATTTCAGAATTTGGCCACCAATTCGTTGTCAATGTGGACACCATGAACTGCACATGTAGAAAATGGGCAATTACTGTCATTCCTTGTGCGCATGCCATAACATCAATGAAATTTCTGAACATCAATGCAAAAGATTACATAACCCACTGGTTTAGAAAGTCCACTTATGAAGAGACTTACAACAGCATAATTTACCCTATCAATAGTCAACATATCTGGGAGGTTACACCCTATTCAGATATATTACCTCCAAAGAAGAAGACAATGCCAGGAAGGCCCAAAAAGAAATGAAGATTGGAGGACTGGGAGTTGAAGAAAAATGATAGTGAGTTAAGAAAGGGTGGGCAGAGAAAAAAATGTGGTATATGTAAGGAGCTTGGTCACAACAAGAAAGGTTGTCCACAAAGACCTACTGCCCAATCTGCTTCTGAACAAACACAAGGCACTCAAGGTCCACCAACAGATGTTCCACTTATCCAAGAATCCACTGTGATTGCAACTGAAAGTGGTCCTCCTCAACAACCAGACCCCATTGTGAATGATGAATGATGACTGCTATTAGGATGAAAGTGTTGTTCAATGATGAATGATGTAACTGATGTTGACCTTATTTATATTTTGAACTTTAATATTTTGGATGTAATCATCTTATGATTTTGGATGTAATGATATTAGGATATCATTTTGGATGTAATCATATTCAGATATATCATTTTGGATGTAATTTGTCAGATATATTGGATATTAGTTTGGATATGAATTGGATATCAGTTTCGATATTGATTGGATATCATTTGTGTTCAACATGTCATTTTGGTAGCTATGAAGATTGATAAAAATTCTCATAAATTGGCTTACAATTGCTGCTAAAGAGCAACTGTATCACTCATATTTTGATAAAAAAATATCTAGTCTTTGGTGGTAGCTTGTACAAGTCAGGTTTCATAAATAAAAGTTGCTCCAAAAAAAAATTAATTTAAGTTCAGTTTCATTCCTCTGATGAAAATTGCTTGCTAAATTGACTTAAAGTTGGTGTTAAAGACCAACTGTACCACTGATATTTTGATTCCATACAATTTAGCCTTTGCTGGTACCTTGTATAAGTTATATTTCATAAAGAAAACTTACTTCAAACATCAAATTTTGATTTACAACACTTTTCTACAAATTGGCCATTCAAATCACCATTTTATTTCTGATATCAGCCATCAAGGATACAACTTAAGCTATCAAAAGCTTCATACCACATTACTGAAATGAAAAACCACTGAAATCAAAACATCCCCACTAATACAACTTTCACCCAACTTTTAGCAACAGTGACACTAAAATTACATTGAAAATAAAGTTCACAAACAACATCCCCACTAAGATTTTAAACCACTTTTCCAACCTAAGTAAGGTTTTCTCCATAGAAGTCATTCTCATCTTTTCAAGATAACTTTCTTCCATACTCATCAAACCCACTTCTTCAGCTCGTGCAGTAGCACTCTTTTCTTCTACCACTCGTTCATTTCCTTCTTCGAAGCACCACTCAAAGAAGTTGCACCCAACCAATTTGTCACTCCCACCCTGTTCAAGAACAACACAAAGAGCTTCGTCAAAACCCAAAATTTAGGGCAACCCCAAAGAATAATGGTTATGGAAAACTCTCCTTGAAGTTAGGACACCCCCAAAATTTTTTCCCCTTGTTCTTAGGTGTTCTGGCAATTCGAAACACTGCATTCTGACCACCGAAGCATGTTGGTTTTGCACCCAACCTCTTCACACTGCCAGTACTGTGTTGTATGGACGAACCCAAACATTTACAAGAGGTTGATGAACGAGACATATCCTTAGGAGCATCCCAAGAACACAATGCTTCACTACAACTCTTCTTACCCAAGATGAATGAAAGACCTCTTCTTCCCTAACTCGACAATTAAGTAAGAATGAGAGGGGATTCCCTTAAAACTTAGGGCTTGCCCTTAAATCTTAGGGCTTCGTCATCCACCAAAGGCATTCCATTTTATTTCACATTGACACGTGGTAAAAACTAAAATTACAACTCATCAACACTTAACGCCGTCTGCTACCACTTAACGGATGGGATACAATGTGTTCATATTTTCAAAAATTGTGACTAAATTGAGACTGTTGCAAACTTGAGGACCAAAATGAGATTAGTTGACAAATAAGAGGACCAATGGAGGTATTAACCTTATTTATATTCAGTAATCTAGTTCAACTAGTAAAATTAGTATTTCTACCCAGAGTTTCAAAACTTTGCAACATTATTTTCCTAGAGTTTCAAAAATTTGCAACATTAAATTACTAAGTGTATAGTATGATATCCGGGCCGAGCAGTTATGAGAAATAACCTATTGGTTATGTGTAATCTTATATTTATATTGGGCCATAATTGGGCCAAAAATTGAGTGACTTATATTACGTTGATGGGCCAATAAGTAATGTCAGCGTTTAAGTTATCATTGGACTAGTAGTCCAACAGAGGATAAAATAATGAAGAATATTTGATTGAATATCTAATTAATGATGGTACAGAGGGCGTCAGTGTTCTCAAAATTTTATGCACGATCTTCTTATCTTTCACAATTTTGTCACAACCCTGCATTGCATTTACCACGATCTGAATTCTTCTGATATAGTTTTCAATCGTTTCTTGCTTTTCCATATTAAGAAGCTCATATTGCCTTTGCAGTGACTGTAATCTAACTTTCTTTATTTTTCCAGAGTTTCCATATCCCTCTTTCAGTATGTCCCACGCTTCCTTAGTTGTGGTTGCCTTCAAGATCTTTTGGAAGATCACCGGAGAGACAGATTGATGTATCAGCATGCGAGCCTTGCAATCAAGTTTCTTGTTTTCTTTGTAACTTTTCTTCACTTCCTCTAAATCTCCTTTTGAAGGTTCTTTAAGACCTTTCTTGACAACTTCATCTACTTCTTGATAACCCAAGATGGCATCCATCTTCACACACCAATCATCGTAATGCTTACCATCGAACACTGGTAAGGTGCCTTGTACCATTCCTGCCATTGCTTTTGCAGAGACTTTTCTTCCGTCAACAAGCTCTATGAAACAACAAAACAACACCAGGTGATCGGAACTCTTTTGATACCACTGATGGTACAGAGGGCGTGTATGACAGAATGCAGAGAGAATGTAATTGCACAGAAAAGTGAATGGAGAGGGCTCAAAGTATATTAGAGAACGAGTAAACTTCTCATTAATAAAAGACGGCCTTATAAAGGCAAAGTACATGTATAACAAATAAATTGTTTCTATAAAACGACATAGTTTGGTTTACTTACAATAATTAAAGATATTTAGCAATTAACCAGATTTTTAGGTAAGTCTGTTTATATTTTACTTTGTTTATATTTTATTGGGCTTATGTCAGTTTAAGGTCCATGAGACAATTTATAAATAGAAAGTCAGGACCAAAAACCAGATATCCTTTACTCACACTCCACAACTCATCTTCTCAAATATTAAAATAGTGATAATCATTCACTAAATATTCAATCTAAAGCTGAGACTCTTCAATACATGTCTAACTTGTGGTCTAGATCGAAGGAAGACAAGTGATCTAGGCATTCAAAAACAAGAAAGACACGTTAAAAAATGTTAGTCTCTCGGTTCTATAAATCTCTACCGAAACACTAAGCTTAAAAAGAAATGCTGTCAGAGAATCATATTAATAAATAAGAGGAAGTGATACATTGAATCAAAATATGAGTAAGTTCTACGAGGACACGTGAATGTGACTAAGCACGTGTGCTAGGTCAACATAAAAATTTGATTATAAACACTGATAGTGCTGTAGTTTTTGTGGCCTAGTAGTGTTCTTCGTAGTTGTTAGCTGTATCTTGTGAGCTACATTCTAGAAGTAAATAAATGTGGGTCTGCCACATGTGAAAAACGACTTCACTTAGCAACTCTGTCTTAAGAACTTGATTAAAGGATAATCCATAAATATTAAATTCTATATATAATATAATCTCTTCTTTTAAATTAATACTTGTTTTAAATGCTGAAACGTAAAAATTTTACATCAATAATTCATAATTTTCTTCTCACATGGCTAACTTTTCCATTCATTATCTTATGGGCCATCGTCTGCACTTATAAAAATCTATAAATATTCAAAATTCTTTTTATGTATCTAACAAACACCATCCTTTTCACTTGTAAAGGAAGATTGTTAAGAATCTTGAGATATTCTCATCATCCTCTCTTGTTTGGATTACTTATTAACTAAGTATGCGTTTGGTTTACAATTTCAGAAATTAATTTAACCCAACTTCATTATACAATTGATTTTAGTCAAAAGTGCGTCTGAGTAGATAGGTTTATGTTTTAAAAGTGTTTTTGATGGAAAAGTGATTTTGAAATAACAAATGTTGTTAAAGTAGTAAACTATATATAACTACAATTTTGTGAACAATATCAAATGAGATTTCACTTCAGCACAGCGACAAAACATTGTTTCTTTGGATAGAGAACAAGTCGTAACTTTTACGCAAGTACAATTTGATTATAGAATATGAAACAAACACTTTAACATAGATTTGAAAGCACGTTTATTGTTTGAGACGTGGTTCTACATGTGTTAAACATATTTGAAAACACTCTAGAAACACTTGACCTTAAACCCCTCATAAACGTATATTTAATATATATTATTAAAGTTCACGTCCTCTCAATACAAGATAAATTCATAACATATAAATAAATATAAATTTTATTTTATAAATTGATTATACGAAACTAAGTAAGATTTAATATTATTTTTTAATGTAGCATCAATTAAAGTCACCAGTTTGATTATATTATAATAATGTATATAAATCAATAGTGAAACACAGTTAAGTTTGTAAGGGTTAAACAATCTCTAAATAGTGTTGAACAATTAAAGATTTTAATAAGTGTTTAGAAGACTTTTAAAAACAATAACAAAAAAGAAGACTTGTTTTAGAATAGTTTACTCTAAACTAAGCTATGTCTAGTTCTCTCTTAAACACTCTTAAAAGTTTCACTAATTTTTTAAAAAATTATAACGAATTTAACCACTCCAGTTTTATACTAGTCGCTAGAAGAGTTTGACTAGTCTAACTCGCTAGAAGAGTTTCACCACTTTTAGTATACAAATAGTCCAACTGACTATATCGTTTAATTTCATTTAATTAAACAAACAAGTATTTTAAATCACTTTTAATTTTAAAAAAACAACAAAGTGTTTTAAGTATAAATATCAATTCTCATAGAGAGGATAGATTTTCAATACAATGAATATCTGAAAACTTGTAAAAAAAGATTTTCTTTTGAAAGAAAACAATAAACGGTGCAAGTGAAAAAAAATGTTGATAGCGAAAGAGAATTAATAATTCCTAATTCTTCTCTTTATATAGTCTTCTTAGAAAAAACTTTGTTACTTAGAAGCATTGACTTTTTTGTAGGGAGGTAGTCTTTTGGTACAAAGTTAGATGTTATGTGTTTTTGAAGAGATAGCTTGTATGGATAAGCAGAGTGTAAAGCACTCGAAGAAAGGTTTAGAGAATGTCTTTTTATATTTTAACGTTCTTCTGATACAATGCATAACATTTGAAAAAACCTTATACTTTTATGATCTGTATAGATAAAAAGAACATAACACAAACTATTCACACATGCATTACGTTTAGGCGAGACACTAGTATTTAACATTTAAAAATAATTATTTTTTAGAGTAACATTGAATGTTTAGGATAGAGTTAATATGATTACAGTCTTTTACTAATTATCTAAACAACTTATTTTAATTAGACCTTATTTTATTAAATATTATTTCTTAAACTTCAAAACACGAATTACTAGAAAGTATTATTTTATTAGACAATCTTGTCTTAACAAATAATAAACATAAATTTTGACCAAAATAACCGAGAGCATCAACTTCCCTTCTATTTTTTTCTGTTGTATTGTTTGAATTAACATACACTTAATTATATATAAAAAAAAACAGTTGTTAATACTTTATATGTAAAACATGTAACAGATTCATACTGAAGATTCAATAAATCTAAATTTATCAAACAAGCACATTTAATCATATTGAGATTTAAAAGAATAAAAGCGGAAGCAGAAAGACCAACCTCCAGCCATTGTTGTATAATTGCTTAACTTCTGGTTTCTGAACCCTTGCTCTTAAAACACGATGGTGATGTATATGAAGTAAAAAGTTGGCTGAGTCTTGATATGAAATTTTCTATATTCTGTAGTGCTCCAAAAACCATCACAGAGTATTTATTTTTAGAAGAGATTGTTGCAGGAATTATGGGCACACCCACACACGTTTGAAAACAGTTTTTATTTTTAAAATGGACCACTTTCAGAATATTAACTGCTTTATAATATTAACTGAAAAAGAAATAAAATAAATGAGATATGATATAATATTAAATAATATAATATTAAAATGTAACCTCTCTTCTGTATAAGGCTAACATTCTCCCACTTGGTCCATTTTATTCAACCATCAAACGTAATAAGAGACCAAATATATGAATCATGGTGATAGTTCCTCTAATAATGAGTATTATCTCCCATGTATTACGATGTATTTAGTCTCACATCACAAGCTCTTAACTTTAATGAATAAATCATATGTCTATTCTAGGTCACAACTAAATGAGTTTTCTCAAAGTGATTAATTATGTGCACAAATAATTGAGAAAACATTAAACTGAATAAGAGTTTTATCAAAATGAAAGTACTTACAATGATTGTCACATCATGGAACCAAGTCCCATTCGCGTTACATGATCCTTAAAATTCTTTGGTGGCATGCCTTTAGTTAAAGGATCAGCAATCATCAACTCAGTGCTAACGTGCTCAATAACCATTTTCTTTTCTTTAACACGTTCTCTTATGGCCAGATATTTAATGTCGATGTGCTTACTTCGACTTCCACTTTTATTATTCTTAGCCATGAAAACAGCAACAGAGTTATCACAGTACAACTTCAGTGGCCTAGCAATTGAGTCCACNACTCTAAGCCCAGATATAAAACTCTTCAACCATACACCATGTGANGAAGCCTCAAAACAAGAAACGAATTCAGCTTCCATAGTAGAAGTAGCAGTCAAGGTCTGCTTTTTGCTACTCCAAGATACTGCTCCATCAGCTAACATAAAAATGTAACCAGACGTTGATTTTCGTGAATCAACGCAGCCAGCATAGTCTGAATCGGAGTAGCCAATCACTTCTAAATTAACAGTTCGTCTATACATGAGCATGAAATCTTTGCACCTTGAAGATATCTCATTACTTTCTTTGCAGCTTTCCAGTGGTCAACACCTGGATTACTTTAATATCTTCCTAAAACTCCAACTGCAAATGCAATGTCAGGTCTAGTACAAACTTGAGCATACATAAGACTTCCGACAGCTGAAGCATATGGAATATTTTTCATCTGTTCCCGCTCAAGATCATTTTTCGGGCATTGACTTAATTCAAGTTTGTCACCCTTTACGATGGGAGCTACACTTGGTGAACAATTCTTCATGTTAAACCTCTCTAAAACTTTGTTGATATGGGTCTCTTGAGACAAACCCAAAATGCCTCGAGATCTTTCCCTATGGATCTTAATGCCAATGACATAAGATGCCTCTCCCATATCCTTCATGTCAAATTTCTTTGAGAGAAATTGCTTCACTTCATATAGCAAACCCTTATCGTTGGTTGCAAGCAAAATGTCATCCACATATAAAACAAGGAAACAAATCTTACTCCCACTGACCTTTTGGTATATACATTGATCCATGATGTTTTCTTCAAAACCGAATGAAGTGATAACATCATCAAATTTTAGATACCATTGGCGGGAGACTTGTTTTAATCCATAGATAGATTTATTAAGCTTACATACCAAGTGCTCACTGTCTTTAGAAGAGAATCCTTCAGGTTGTTTCATGTAAACCTCTTCCTCTAGATCACCATTAAGGAATGTTGTTTTCACATCCATTTGATGTAACTCAAAATCAAAATGAGCTACTAATGCCATAATTACTCGGAAGGAATCTTTCTTAGATACAGGAGAAAATGTCTCTGTGTAGTCAATTCCTTCTCTCTGAGTGAATCCTTTGGCAACAAGCCTTGCCTTATGTCTCTCAATGTTTCCTTTTGAGTCCTTCTTTGTTTTGAAAACCCATCTACATCCAATGGATTTTACACCATTAGGCAATTGAATGAGATCCCAGACTTTGTTGGATGCCATAGAATCCATCTCGTCTTTCATAGCATCATACCATAGGTTTGATTCTTTAGAANTCATGGCTTGTGAAAACGTTTCAAGATCATTTTTGGCTCCAATGTTGTAATCCGATTCTTGTAAATACACTTCATAATCACTAGAAACTGCTGGTCTTCTGATTCTAGTAGATCTTCTTAATGTTGTCTCAACATCTTGATGAGGAGCTTGTTGTTCAACTGGTTGTTCAACATTTACTTGTTGCTCCTCGTCAACAACTTGATCTATATTATCATTTTTAGCAATTTGTGGAATTTCAGTTATTGATTGTCTAATATGCTTTTGAACTTGAGGAGCGTGAATGACTACCAATCTTTCATTTGATTGAGAGGTTTGAGTTTCATAGTGATCTTTTTCAAGATCAACATCTTGATTTAAATCACTCCCACTAATCAAATCATTTTCAAGAAACTTTGCATTTCTTGATTCCACTATTTTAGTGCTATGAGTTGGATAATAGAATCTATACCTTTTGGACTTTTCAGCATATCCAATGAAATACCCACTAATAGTCCTTGGGTCTAGTTTCTTCTCTTATGGATTATAAATTCTTACTTCAGATGGACATCCCCAAACGCGTACATGTCGTAAACTAGGTTTCCAACCCTTGAATAACTCAAAAGGTGTTTTTAAGACAGCCTTAGTTGGGACCCGATTTATTATATACACAGCCGTCTTAAGTGCTTCAGTCCACAAGAATTGAGGAAGTTTTGAATTACTCCTCATACTTCTCACCATATCCATTAAGGTTTGATTTCTTCTTTCTACTACACTATTCTGATCTGGAGAGCCAGGCATGGTATATTGGGCAACAATCCCATGTTCTTGAAGAAATCTAGCAAACGGACCAGGTGCTTGTCCATTCTCCGTGTATCTACTGTAGTACTCTCCACCTCTGTCTGATATCACAATCTTAATTTTCTTTCCGCATTGCAATTCTACTTCAACCTTAAAAACTTTAAAGGCATCTAAGGCTTCATCCTTAGAACGAAGTAAGTACAGATACATGCATCGTGAGTAATCATCTATAAAGGTGATAAAGTATTTTGGACTACTTGCATCCATATCCGGACAACAAATATCTGTATGAATAATTTCTAGTAAATTTGAACTCCTCTTAGCACCTCTTTTAGACTTGTTAGTTTGCTTTCCCTTTATGCAATCCACGCAAGTCTCAAAATCAATAAAATCCAAAGTACTAAGTACTCCTTCATTTACTAATCGCTTAATTCTCTCAATGGAGATATGTTCCAATTTTCGGTGCCATAAAACAGAAGAATCCTCATTCATAACACATCTTTTTAACCCAGCGGAAACATGCATAGAACTATAAGCAGCGTTGTTTTGCAATTTAATAAAGTAAAGACCATTGCATAATTCCCCAAAGCCAATAACTTTGGATTTATTCAATAAAGTAAAACCAGAATCCGTAAAATTAAAAGAAAAACCCAAAAGTGCAAGTTGTGAAATAGAAATTAAATTCTTGCTAAAACTAGGAACATAAAAGGTCTTTTCTAAACACAAAACAAAATCACTGCTTAAAACTAAATTGCACGTTCCAATGGCTTCCACATGTGAACTCATCTTGCTTCCTGAATAAATGCGTTGTTCACTTCCCATCAGTTTCCTTAGATTTTCCATACCCTGCAAGGTATTAGAAACATGGATTGTAGAACCAAAATCAATCCACCATGTGTTATGATTAATACTAGTCAAATTAGATTCATAACAGACAAAAGCAAACAAGTTACCTTTCTTTTCCAGCCAATCCTTAAACTTTTGACATTCCTTCTTCATGTGTCCCTTCTTTTACAAAAGAAACATCTGGACTCCTTCTTAATAACTGGCTAAGCAGAAATCTTTCCCTTCTTATTAACTTGGTTCTTCTTATTCTTAAACGAAGTGGTCAAGTTCACCTTCTCCCCTTCTTCAATCAATAGCCTTTCTTCTTCTTGTACACACATGGTCAATAATTCATTAATAGACCACTTGTCCTTATGTGTGTTGTAAGAGATTTTAAAGGGAGCATAATGGTGAGGCAAAGTGCACAAAATATAGTGCACTAGGAAAGAATCAGACATGGTAACTTCCAAAGCTTTTAGTTGAGCCACAATGTCCCCTATGCGCATGATATGATCACGCACTCCTCTAATTCCAGTGAGCTTTAAGGATGAAAACAACATTATAAGAGTGCTGGCAAGAGATTTATCAGATGTCGTAAATTGCTCATCAATAGCCTTCAGTAAATCCTTGACATTCTCATACTGATCAACCGAACCCCGGATTCCAGAGGAAATGTTAGTTTTTATGAACGTTACGGAGAGACGATTTGACCTCTCCCATTTTTCATAAAGTTCAATGGCATCTGGAGTGCTAGTCTCAGTAATACCCGGTGGTTCTGGTTTTCTAATAGCATAGTTTATGTCCATCCAGCCTAAATGAAGAAGAACTTTCTCCTTCCAGATCTTATAATTATATCCTTTCAATTCGGGAATACCACACTTGATATCAGAAAAATTCACAGATTGAGAAACTGCAAATTCAAAATCATGTTCATTATCATAATTTGAGACTAAAATAAATATCATGTTTTACCAATGTAAAACATGTCTTTACCAATGAGTTTATTAACATAAAACTTGCCTGTGAGCTAAAGTCTTACTCAATTAGACTCATTTAACCTTATGATAAAACTATTAAATTATATTACATTCCTAATTCTTGTGGAAAAATTAAGAATTATAATTAATATTTTATCCTAATTAATTATATAAATGTAACAAAAATCNTNTGNGTATATTTTATCACACTATATATAATTAATTACAATTAATGTTTCAATAAAGTGATCTTTATAATATAATTTAATTAATTAAAGATGCTGTGACTACTCTCTAATTATTAAAAATTATATTTATCACTAAAAATTAAATTATCTTTAGGTCTTATATTTAATCTAAATAAAATATAAGCATCATATATTATAAATATATAATATGCATATTTATTATACTAATATATAAATTTCATGCGCATTATATATAATAAATGGCGTGTATAACAGTAAAAAGCACCATAACATATAAATTTCACAGAAAGCTTTCTTCTTTCTCCAGCCTGTTTCAAAACAATTGATAAAATTAAAAAACACAATACGCATAGAGGAGTGAACCAAACAAGGCAGAGGATAAACATGCTCTGATACCAAATGTAAAACATGTAAGAGATTCATACTGAAGATTCAATAAATCTAAATATATCAAACAAGTACATTTAATCATATTCAGATTTACAAGAATAAAAGCGGAAACAGAAAGACCAACCTCTAGTCATTGTTGTATAATTGCTTAACTTCTGGTTTCTGAACCCTTACTCTTAAAACACGATGGTGATGTATATGAAGTAAAGAGTAGACTCAGTGGCCTGATATGAAATTTTTTATATTCTGTAGTATTCCAAAAACCATCACAGAGTATTTATTTTTAGAAGAGATTGTTGCAGGAATTATGGGCACACCCACACACGTTTGAAAACAATTTTTATTTTTAAAATGGGCCACTCAAAATATTAACTGCTTTATAATATTAACTGAAAAAGAAATAAAATAAATGAAATATGGTATAATATTAAATAATATAATATTAAAATGTAATCTGTCTGTAAGACTAACATTATATACTTATATATTGATATTTTTTTCTTATTAATATCTGAAGTCAGTTTGTTTATTTTCAAGTGAATAAACTCATTTTAAAAAGAATGATTTTGTATTTGACACTGTTGAAGAAAAGTCACACGCCTACTATTTTTGACAAATGCTTCTCATCACTTCATAGCTTTATCAACTAACTAAATTATGAAAACACATGTATGCCTTTTACATAATTCAATCTCACACCATTAGTCATACATAGACAAGTGTTTTTGGCAACCTCATATCACTTCACACAAGTAGGTACTTGTTTCAATTTGATTTGGAAAGAATATGGTATTAGGTGAAGGTGAAGAATGAGTATGAAAATTATCACAAAGAAGTGAGAAAGTTACATGATTTTTTAGAACGAGACAAAAAGAAAGAAAGAAGAAGGAAGAAACAACTGCATACAAAGATGCATAATGGGAGTTTTTTTAATTTGTTTTTGTTTTTATATCTTAATAATAACAGTAATTAATTAAAATTAAAAAAGCTTGTCTTTTTTAATATAAAAATTATATAATTTTTTACATAGATTCACTATATTTTACTTAATTTAAACATTTTTTTACATCTTTTCACTTTCTTTTACTTGATTTAAACAATTTTTTGCATCTTTTTTTTTTTTCAGTTTCTACTCTTTTACTTTTCATCTTCTAATCCAAGCAAATGGTAAGAGACTATTATTAATTAAAATTGAATGGACCTTTGAATTTCATTAAAATTAGAATGAAAATGATTAAAAAATTGATTATTTATTTTTTCAAAACATTAAAAAATGTTTTATTCTTAAACTAAATTATATGTTATTTCATCTTTATATTTTATATAAAAAAATTGTAGTCGTTGGATATTTTTAATAACAAAAGAAATTTCATAGTGGACAAATGTCACTCAGTAGAAATCATGGTTTACCTAAGGATGTTGGTCCCTACACCTTCCCAAGTGGGACCTGTACCTCCCTATTAATTTAATTTATTTCAAAAATATTTTACACTTCCCCACTATTTTTTTTTATTCCAAAAATACCTTACACCTCCCCCACTATCCTTAACAATCTTTTTCTTTCTCTCTCTACATTAATGGAGCATTTACATGGCTCATTAATGGAGCATTTACATTACTTAAATTTGAATATATTTTCTTAAATAANTTTGATTCAATCTTATTTTCGTTGTTGAATATATTTTTTTCTTTTCAAATTACTTAATAAATGGTAAAATTTTGTTCTAAATTTCTAGAAAAATGTTTATATACATGTATCTTTTCTTTTTTACATATAATATCTATAATTTTTAAC
>NC_028358.1:30764136-30773971 GCF_000741045.1 Vigna radiata var. radiata
ATATATATATATATATATATATATATATATATATATATAATTCAGAGTCAAACACGAATTTATATCTCGATTTCCAAGCAAATAATTCATTATCTAAACAATAATTATGCAACTACTTCTTTTGTTCTTCAACTCAATTTTGTGTTTCGAAAAATGAAAAGGACACCTTTGTTAAGACAATTATATGCAATGTGTTATTATTATTATTATTATTATTATTATTATTATTATTTGTTTTTTTATATTAGAGAGTGAAAACAACTAGAACATTTTTTTTGTCAACTCTTACTTTTAATTAAAAGGGTAACAAAACATATCTAGTGCATTTATTGCCAAGTTTAAATTATGAATAAAGACAACTTATCAACTCTCAATTTTAAAATGGTCACTTTATTTAGTTGAGAAAGCTTGATGCCATGCTCTATAAATGTTATCATATTCATTTCTCTTTCATAAATAAAAGGACAATTAGAAAGGACAGTTTGTCAACTCTTCTTAAAAACCCCAATTCACATAATTTATATTTTTTTATTGGATATAAAATAAAATAAACAATATAATAGTTAGGAATCATAATCTGTTTGAACCAATAGATTAATATAAGAAATTAATAAATTATTTTTATTTTTTTAATAAGTACAAATAAATAAATAAATTATATAAATAAAACATGTCATTTATCACATCATTCTGTAAGCACATTGTGATAGACGTTGCAACAAAATTATTAATAACTAAACACAGGTAGAAGTCATCTTCCAAACCTGAAAACGTCATTGATGAACCTAATTATATGAAATGCAAAAAGATACAAATTTCTAATCTAACAATTATTTCAGAAACCTCTAAAAATGGGCCTTTAAATTGGCCATAATTGTCCATTCAAGTTGCATCTCGTTGCATGTTAAACAAATTTCTTACTTATGTCACAATTATTTACATCGTGGAGACTATATATTATAAATTCATTTTATCGATTAATATGTAATTTCACTTCTCTGAACACATATAAATATCAAATGTAAATGAAAATTCAATAGTAACCAACATATCTAACAAATACATAACAAATTTTATAATCTAATTTAATATTATAAAACTTATTTATAAGATAAAGTTTGTACTAATTTATATTTTGTATATTAATTTTATATTTAACTCATATAAGATGTCCCATAAAAAAGAAAAAGGAAATCGAAGAAGGAGAAAGTGATTGGAAAATTTCTTTTGATAAACTACATATGGTTTTTTTTTTTTTTTTACAATTACAAGTTTATCCAACATACATGTAAAACCAAGATTTAATGATAATTTAGTACGACGATTTATTTCACCTCTCATAAAGAATGGGACGATATAAAACTTGGAAATAAGATAAAACTTGTTATATAAATTCAAATTATAATAGGCATAAAAAAAAATCTGATTTAGAAGTTTATGATAGTCTCATATCACGGCAAGTGAATTAAAAATATTATAGTGAGTAATTATTAAATCTTAGTTTTACAACTAATGAAGGAAAAAATAAACAAAAATATAGACTTTAAATATGTGAATAATTAACTTAATAAAAAAATTCGAGTTAACCTTCTCGTATTAAATTTGATATTTAATAATATTTTAACTTCTTACTACTTGGTATAAGCATTAAAGTTTCTAAAATTCCAAAAAAATGCATTACATTAATAGATAATTTCATTTGTTTGGGAAATTTGTCATGTATAATCAATTTACCATTCTCATATAGAATATATTTAAATTTTAGTGTAAATATACTATATATATAAAATATTTTAATTTAACACGGTTTACACTAATGGAAATAAGCGTAACGGTCTAGTTCTTTTGCTAGTATCTTTAGTCTTTTTTTGTAATGTACGCAAAAAGTGAAATGAAAGCTTAATTTATTATTTATAACTAAATAATTAACTTCGAATTAATACACCTTTATATTAACCAAGTTAAGGTAAAATTGTTGTGAGGCCACCTTCGGACAGTGATTTCTCAACTACACAACAGCAACAAACCTCTCTCACACATTTCAACATTTTCAAAAATATTTAGGAAATTTAAATAAACGTAAATAACGATAATAGTTACTATAAAATTGAAAAACTCACGAGAATTAAAAAATTAACAACTCTTACCTGTTTGGTTAAAATAATCATAGCTAATGGGTTAGGTTTAAAGATAAATTCATTTTAATATTATAAATATATGTTTGAGAGAAAACTCAGGCAACGCCTAGTTGACTGCTCCCACACATTAACACAAGGTTTTTCCTTTGTCGTCACTCGTATATTTTCGGAGAAAACTTCCTAAAAGGTCACATATTTCAAATTACTCTTGACTAAGCACGTTTAAACATGGAGTTCTTATATTTGCTTTTCGGTAGCCTAACCCATAAGAACTCTATGGTTAAGTGTGCTTAGCCTGGAGTAATTTGGAATGAGTGACCTTCTGGAAAGTTTTCTCGTAAAGTGTGCGAGTAAAGACAAAGAACACTGGAAAACTATGTGTGGGAGTAGTCAACCGTCCCTATAAATTGTCACGGGTGATACAACAATTCTGAATACTTATTTTATTAAACATTATCATGTAAAGTCATTAACTTGAAGGAAGTGTCTTTTACAAATATCCTCTCCAACACGGCTTGGACAAAGATGAGAAAGAACGAACAACACAATTTTGGATAATGAAATATCATCAAGAAGTTCATGCAGTCTACAGGACAACTCAGAATGCTTTGAGTAAGGAATCTCGGTCCCAATCCGGAAGAGTTTCCATATTTACATTTTAAAAAAAATCCATAAAATAAAGACGTTGTAAAGACACATCCATGTTGGAAAGAGATGCGTCCAAATTCAGAATTGCAATGTCTGTGTCAGGTGTTTTGGCATTCTCTAGCCTAATAAGATGACATCAGAAGTGTGTAATAACATTGAAGAATACGTGTAAGAGGAAATATTATAGAAATAAACAGGATTATGATGATTGTTTTGTGGATAAGCAAGGGATGGATTGGTTAGGAAGGCAAACAGTTGCGTTTGATTAACATAAAGCTTGTGGGGTGTCCAATAATTGGACATTCGTGTGTTTTATTCGCTCTCAGAATGCCGAGAAGCATAAAACAGGTTGCAAACAATTTAATTAGTCTTTAGAAACAGTCTTCTTCACCACAAAACTTATTATAATAATAATAATATTATTGAAGATAAGACAGAGTGAAACGCGTTAGTTGCACCAAATCCCAAATTAAACCTGTGCCTAACAATTGTCTACTACTAGTTTGGTGCTAATCGAAGAATCCTCCTATGATAAACATTTTTCTATGCAGACATGATTCCTCTTCTTTTTAGTGCTGTCAAGAAAAATTAGCAGAAGGTGCGAATTTTGGTGCTCTGCATCAAATTTCTGAATTCTGCTTTGCCTGTCCAAGGTCAACCATTCATGCATCATAACAGATGAAAAGATATAACAAATAAGAAACTGCATAATACGTTATGAGGTTATTTAATGCAAGAAAAACATGTTGGGGAGCATAGCAGCATCGTTAATGAATGTTGTTTGTCTTATGCGGTCACCTGCTATAACTAATCTTTTGTATTATATATATACTAATGCTTGTGCAAGAGCTCAACTTTCCAGCAAATTATTATATATATAATATGGTCAGAAACCAGGAAGTGAAACGCAAATTGGGTTCTTCACGGAACATGGTTAATTAAGTGGAGATGGATGAAATTATTGGTTTATTAGAGAAGTCAAATTGAATATTTGATTATAAACTAAGAAGAGCAGCTGCATAAAAGTCTCATCACATCATATAAGTCATATCTTCTCACATGGTTTCATAACAAGATTTTAAAGTGGAAATCCTAGTAAGTAACCCCACATCAAAAATACAAGATTCGGAGCAAATCTATATCAGAAAGGTAAAATGAAAATATAATAACGTTTTTCTTCATTTCACTATTTCACCATCGTATTAGGTTAAATAATATATTCAAGAAATATATCGTAATTCTAATTAATAAAATTTAAGTATAATTCAACTTCACAAATCGATCTAGATTTGAAATATTAATGCGAGGTCTCTCTCAATCTCACTATCACATAGGTTTTGAAGTGTAGATGGTTATGATAGAATGAAATTAATAGTGTATTGTTTGTTTCTTGGGTGAATGCGAAAAATGATTGTACTGGACCAATTGCGTTGTTGTTTAATATATTAGGAGGGAGTTAAGACAGCAAGGCCTGTCTCTTTCGAGGAGACAAAGCTCTCTGGCTTGCCATTTGGATACGAGGCTGATCAGATTTTTCAGAGATTTTGTTTCCAATTTTCCATTGTCGCCACAGCTATTTTATTCTGAACTTTGTTGCTGATAATTTAACATGCTTTTCTGAAAGCCATGGAAGGTGGTGGTGGTGGCCAAAATGAAGTGCTTAGTTTACCAATAATGCAGGGCAGTGTACAGTAGAATATTATTATTCTTCAGAGAGAAAAAGGGTGTGGGCAATGTGGATGAAACCTGGCCACACCGTCTCAGTCCAAAAACCCTTTCTTTCATACATTCAAAAACAAATAAATAAATACAAAATAGAGAGGGCCAGGTGATAGATAAAAAAAAAAAAAACACATGTCTTCCTTTTTCTGTATCTTTGGCATCCATTTGGGTGCATCACCCCCTAATCATTGCCAAGAATAAAAACAAACAAGTTTGGCCCCATTTCAGGAACCAATCAACACATGCCAACACCGTTTTTTCATTCCCATTCATTATCAATGGTTTTACCAATTGAGTGCAGTTGAAAGTTTAACTTAATTTTATAAAACTAGCGGTGATTTGATAACGAGTGAAACAAAATGTTCATGTAAATTTTGTTAGAATAAGTTGTAGTTATAATTTTGTATCATATTAAGAAGCTTAACTTAATTTTATAAGATTAGTTTAAAAGATTAAATGGTTAAATATCTTTTTAGTCTTTATACTTTGTGGTGATTTTGGTTTTAATCTCTCTTTCAAATTAAGGTACAATTTAGTCCTTTAACTTTAGAAAACTTTGGTTTTTGTTATTTTTACCAAATTTTTTTTAACTTTATTTGTTGTTTCAAGCACGTTTCATTATAGCATTTGGATTGTTTACACTGTTTGACATATTTTTGTTTCAATGTTAACTGAAAAACGCGTTTGAAACAATAAATAAAGTTTAAAAAATTTGGTAAAAATGACTAAAATCAAAGTTTTCTAAAGTTGAAGGACTAAATTATATCTTAGTTTGAAAAGGAACTAAAACCAAAATCACCCCACATATAGAGACTAAAAACATATTTAACCTAAGATTAAATTTACACCCACTTATATATATTATAAATTTGGTCTTATATATAAATGATGTGAGACTTTCAACCGTTTTTTCATTAAAAATTAAAAAGTTTTTTTTCCTTCCAATAAACTCCTTACTTTGTCAATTTATGAACCTGTTTTTCAACCCTCGTGTCCAAAACATGGGAAAACTTATTTCTTTAACAATCATAAAATATAAACCAAACCATTAAACAATCCTTGCAGCTAAAGCTAAGATTCACAGTGAAATTTAACATTATCATAATACACATTTTGTGCCTTTTAATTATCACATGGTAGCAATGGCTCTGCACTCTGAGAAGGGTTAATTAAAATTTGCAGTTATTTTGTAATAATAAGGAGTTTTAAATAGGTGAGTGTACGTAATGAAAGTTAGACAGATGGGTTAACCTAATCATGTTTTAATTTTTTTCTTTTTTGTCCCCTCCTCTCTCTTTCCTCTCTCTTCTTAGGTTCTATCTTTGTAAGCAAGTTAAGATGATTGAGGGAACATGGGAGATCTTATCCGTATAATAGTGTGATTAATAGGATGTACATGCTTTGAAAATGGATTTAATTACAAATAGTTTTATGCCTCCCGTGACATGCAAATTTTTGAAATTTAGAATAAAAATTAAAAATTGAAAAGGGATAAAAAATGAGGAATTAGTTAGAACTTTGGGGGTGAATAGGATAAAATTAATTAGGCAAGTTGTCCACTAGCCCATATTGTCCAATCAAATAAACCTCAACTTTCCTCATGAGAGGTGCCATGTGAGGTCTCTATCTCTCTCTCTATATTTTATTATTATCCTTCTTGTTGGTTAATCTTTCATTTCGCTTTATTAGTCAAACTAAACTCATACTTAAACTTCCCACTCCCTTATCTTCCTTTCATTACCCCCTTCACTTTATTTTATTTCTTCAAAATTATTCTTCAAAACCAATTCATATCTATAACTTTTTTAGTAAAACAAATATACACCTCATTTCTTATTTCAACTATAATATATTTTTAATCCTTAAATTTATATATGAAATTAAAATTCAAAACTTTTATATATCTAATCTTAAATTTTAAAAATAAATAATTTTTTTTTGTATTATACGTTATTAATATTTAGCATCTAAAACAAGTTAACATCATTAAATTAAAATTATTTTATTTATTTATTTTTAAAACTTAAAAATAAAACTAAATCAAAATTTGTAACCTATAAATTTTAATTTCACATTTAAATTTGGATAATGATATTTAGACAATATTTTTTTGACAACATTTAAACATTGATTACGTGTCAATTTGTGATTGGTCAAAAATTACTCCACAATAATGTTTATGATTATTATTATTGATTGTGAAGTAATTTTTGACCAATCATAAATGGACACGTAATCAATATTTAAATATTGTCAAAAAATATTGTCTAAATATTATTATCCTTTAAATTTAAAAACTAAATTTGTTAAAAAGAAAAAAGGAAAGGAAAGAGTAGGGGCAATAAATGTGAGTAACTAAAGGACGCGTGGTTCCCCGTGACTTGAACTCCTTTTATACTCTTTCTCTTCTTCTATTTTCTTCCCCCACTTGGCTTCCAACACCATCAACTTCTTCTTCACGGTTTCGTTCGAATTCTTCTTCTCTTTTCACCTCAATCGACAAATCATTCGATTGCAATTATCTATGGAGTCTTTTCAGCCCAACGTAGATTCAAGTAATTCAGAAACGTTGCGAGAATCTAATCAAAAGAAGCGCAGGAAAATCGGAGACCACGCCGCCGATCACAATTCCGCCAACGCTGTCCCTTGGAGATCCGAGGCGGAGCAACGGATCTACTCTCGCCGCCTCGTCGAGGCTCTCCGCCGGACTCCATCATCGGTGGCCAGGCCATCGGCCGCCGGCCAGGTGCGCGAGACGGCCGACCGAATTCTCGCCGCCACCGCAAGAGGCCGAACGCGGTGGAGCCGCGCGATTCTCGGCCGGTGGAGGAAGCTCCGCACGCAGCACAAGAAGGCGAAGAAGACATCGTCCACCGGATTGAAGAGAACGAGGATCAACGGCGGAGAGAGGAGGAACCGGTTACCGGCTGTGCAGAAGAAAGCGCGCGTTCTCAGCCGGTTGGTTCCCGGTTGCCGGAAGGTCTCGTTCCCAAACCTTCTGGAAGAAGCCACGGACTATATCTCCGCCTTGGAGATGCAAGTGCGAACCATGACGGCTCTAGCAGAATTACTCTCTGGCGGCGCTGCGGCTGGTCTCGACGGTGGCGCGTTGAGTTGACCGCGCGCGTCGGTTACAACAGCCTAGGCTATATTGCGCCAGGTGTTTCTTTTTTTTTTTTGTTTTATTTTTTTAATTATATCGTCTTTATTGGTTTCCAGATTCATGTATTTTATCGTGTACACTGTACATGCCATTTGCTTATTCCTCCTTCTTTCCAGTTCCACTATCATCTCCACCTTCCATTTTTTTTTTTAAATTTCTTTTATTCTTTCATATTTAATTGAATGTCAACATGCTACCTACTTTTATTCTTTTCTTAACCACTTCCTTCATAAATGAACAACTCGTTTATGAATATTTATCTGGAAAAATAAATAAAATGTCACTTCAAATTATTGTTTGGAAATAACATCTTAAGTCTATATTATTATTCGTCCTTCACAAATTTCTATCCAACTTTTTAATTCATCGTGAATGCTTCCAAAGAGTGGCTGTGAAATTGTGAAGATTATTTTTACACTTTTTTATGTCTGGTTAAATCTAACTAGAAAGGAAATTCTGCACAGTGATTTTGTAAGCTCGTAAAAATATATCCGCATACTATTTCAAGGTTTATTACAAAATTGAAAAGTTTTAAAAAATAAGAAAAGCAAATTACGCCATTAATCTTCATCCAGCCTTTAGTCGTTTGAAATTGAACATCATTAGAGGGCTTCACCTTTCGTTTATCACAGCTAATACCTCACCTTTATCGGGATTTGATTTTCGTACAAGGAATCAACTCAGATAATTGCAATTACAATAGAAATTTTCATTTATGCTTGAAAAGTAAAAACTGAAAAGCTAATGACAAAAGTTAGCAATACAAAAATTGATCCAATGTGATTAGGCCCAACTTCGCATTCAGCTTTATGGGTAAGCAAATTAGCTTTAGGTAATCTTCATTTATTTTTTAAGGTTTTCTTTTTCTGTGGATGAATTTTTGACATATTTGATCCAGATATCAACTTTTTTACAAAAAAATAAAAAGGAAAAGTAAAAAATAATTTTTAAAAATTAATTTATAAAATTTTCTCAGATAATTTTATAAATACTTTATTTCATAATTTAAAATATTTAAATTTTCTTTTATTTATGAAGAAAGTTATCCAAATACCTCTATGCTTTATACCCTGTTAATTAGTTTTATTACTGATTTCGGCTCTTTATTCTTCTATTTAAAATAAAGTGTTGTAAAAATAAGTGGCAAATTCACATATAGTTACAGTAAAATCTAAAAGTGTTTGGGATTCCGTATTGCTTTAGGGAAGGAGATTTTATTCTGTTTAAAATTAATGCACAAGATGCTTCACTTTAAATTACTCAAACACTATTGTGTTATAGTAACAAAAATACCAAGAAAACGTGTAAAATAAAAATTCATTAGGTTGTGGACAGCATTGCAAATAAATCATGGCACAACTTATCGCGTTAAGTATGGCTAATCATGTCGTATCTAAGAGCGAAAATTTCAAAATAAAATCATATATATATATATATATATATATATATATATATATATATATATATATATATATATATATATATATATATATATTTATTAAGTAATATTTAATCATTTGTGCTCCTGCCTCCAAAGGGACACTAATTATAATGACCATGAGTTAAAACTAAACAGTGTAAAATAAGGTTAAGACTGTCTGTTGTATAAGTGTGTGTTAGGAGCCTGTTAATAAGAATAAGGAAATAGAATATCTATATATTTTTTAAATCAGTAAATATTAATTGTTAGTATTTATTAATGAAAAATTAAAGTTATAATTTCTGTTATTTTCTTTTTCAAACTCATCAAATTAATTTTATAATTTCCAGAAGTTAGTGAGACGAGTCAAATTCTTCTAACTTTACTACTAAATTAGCTCTAATTAGAATGTTAATGATGATTTTTAGGATAATGTAAGAAAATATATGATTATTAATTAATACGGTCAGTAAGTAATTTGTGTAACCCTTGTCCTTTTCCCTTTACACAAAGTGTTTCTTTTTCCTTTCTCTATTAGTATGGGATACATGATGTAAGATTACAACCTTGTACTCCTAGGGAATTCTTCTATACCTATTTCTTTAATTTCCTTATGTCCCTTTTTTATCACTGAATCAACTTCTACAGGCGTTTAGAATAAATTTTAACCACTGTGCAAGATAAAAAACAGTAAAATCATTTTTTACCTTTGAGATTTGGAAAGAATAACATAAAATGACAAAG
>NC_028358.1:30774416-30780943 GCF_000741045.1 Vigna radiata var. radiata
GTTAACAAACCCCTATATATATATATATATATATATATATATATATATATATATATATATATATAGAGGTTTTTTAATTTGCGTACAATCTTCTTTCAGTTGGTATAGTGTATTAGGTTTTAGTACACAAAAATTATCTCATATATTACGGATTTTAAGTTTTAAGGTCAATGGTATTTGAATAATTTTAATTCTCAAAACTAAAAAAATAAGAAATTCTCAAACCGTTACTCACCTGCCTCATTTCTCTCAAGTCTTTTTCTTTCATCTCTCTCACTCTAACATTTTTTCTGTCATCCCTACTACTATAACCTAACGGAAAAAATCGAAAATTGTTAAACAATTTGTCTTTGTAAAGAGTTGAGTCATTGGCAAATTTACCTTAAGGCAAAAGTTCATACAAGATCTCTTCCATTTCATCATCTTCACCAAGCTCTCTAATTTCGTCACCGGCGGATGTTGAATCATCATCTCTAAAAAACCCTTCAGACCAATTATCAATTCCTTCGGATGTCATTATGCTTGTGAAAATTAGATAAAATTAGATAAGACAAAAATTATAAAATGAAAACTTATTATAAAATCATTTTTTTGTAAGAAATTGTTTAACCGCGAGTGTTTCTAATTTTCAGGCTAATTACCAATTCTTTCAGATGTCATTATGTTTGTGAAAATTAGATAAAATTAGATAAGACAAAAATTATAAAATGAAAACTCATTATAAAATCATTTTTTGTAAGAAATTGTTTAACTTAATTTTTTGTAAGAAAATATTTAACAGTGAGTGTTTCTGATTTTTTCCAGACCAATTACCAACTCGGATGTCATTATGCTTGTGAAAATTAGATAAAACAAAAATTTTTAAATGAAAACTCATTATAAAATCATTTTTTGTAAGAAATTGTTTAATCGCATGTTTCTGATTTTTTTTAGTTGGGACGACTATAGGAATGACAGAAAAGATGTTGGAGTGAGAGAGATGAAAGAGAAAGAGTGAGAGGAATGAGGAAGGTGAGTAAGGATTTGAGATTTCTTGTTTTTTTAGTTTTGAGAAGGCTTAAACCCTCCCTTGGTCTTAATATTTGTGTGAAAATCTCAGTTCGGTCCTCAAGTTTTGAACTGTCTCAATTGGGTCATAATTTTTGTAAAAATGCACACATTTTACCCCAACTGTTAACTGATCTCAAACGGCGTTAAGTTTAGCTGACGTGGTATGTTGACATGTTGGCTTAATCCCTTCTTGGTCCTCGTATTTGTGTGAAAATCTCAGCTTGGTCTTCAAGTTTTGAATTGTCTCAATTGGGTCATAATTTTTGTAAAAATGCACACATTTTACCCAAACCGCTAACTAATCTCACTGTGCAACAGTTATCTTCTGCTATCAGTGGAATAAATAGCTTAAAGGCTGGTGATGAAGCTATAAGTTACCAAGTTGGTTCATTTGAAGAAAAGGCTATGAGACTGATTGTACTGGTTACACGAGTTTTTCGGTGACTTTATTTTTTGAGCCGACGAGATAATCTGTGTAAAATCCCTGATTCTCAGAGAGATGAATAAAATTCCTAATTCAAATAAACTAAATAATAGGCATTGTGTCACGTGAAACACTGCTTATTTTAAAAAGTAATTCATAATACACGTCAGCATGTGTTCTGGCTACCACGTCAACTAAACTTAACGCCGTTTGAGATCAGTTAACGATTGGGGTAAAATGTGTGCATTTTTACAAAAATTATGACCCAATTGAGACAGTTCAAAACTTGAGGACTGAACTGAGATTTTCACACAAATACGAAGACCAAGAAGAGAATAAGCCAACACGTCAGCATACCACGTCAGCTAAACTTAACGCCGTTTGAGATCAGTTAACGGTTGGGATAAAATATGTGCATTTTTACAAAAATTATGACCCAATTGAGACAGTTCAAAACTTGGATCGAAGTGAGATTTTCATACAAATATTAGGACCAAGAGAGGGTTTAAGCCTTTTGAGAATGAAAATTATTTAAATATTCTTGACCTTAAAACTTATAATTCATAATATAAGAAATTATTTATGAAAACCTAGTATATATTGATAAAATATACCAACTAAAAAAAACATACACAAATTAACAGACTCATATATATATATATATATATATATATATATATATATATATATATACCTCAAAAGTTACATATGATTCTTTTAAATAAAAAGATATGCATGTGTGAAATTCAACTAATTATAGATGTCTACTTTTCTGTCAGAAAAAAAAAAACGTACATCTTTACAGTGTAATTAAAAATCCTTTAACATTCACTTCAAACATTCTGAAATACTGTCAGATTGTATCTCATTGATAATATATACAGTAGAAATCATGAATATGGTCCACAAAACCTCATCAGAAACACCAAATTCGTGATGTTATACCATTAGGAACTAAAAAGACTGAATAAAAAGTTACAGAGTCTGAATGAACTAATAAACAAGATGCTTTTAGTGAAGAAAGACATAGATATAAATAAAAGCACCTGAGGCGCGTAATCGACGGTCCATGACAGCTTTACTATAGCATGGCATGTATATTATCCCACTGTCATTTGCTTCGCCATTTTTGGTCACCTATCATTCTAGTTCACTGCACCATGCTTAAACTAGTTAGTACATATCAAGCTCTTTAAATCTCTTTAACTAATAACTCTACTCATTTCAACTACTTACTTAGTTGCCATCTGCTGGCAAACCCATTCCTGCTCCAACACCTTCATTTCTTCTGTTTGAGCCGTTAAATCTTTCTAAAAATCATTCATTTATTACACACCATGCAGCCCATATAATTATTTTCAAAAGGGTATTGATAATATACCCATGTAATCTAAAAAAAGGTAAAAATTTAGTGTCTTGCGGTTGAGGTGCAAGATTGGATCAGAAAGAGCCTGAGGAAGAACACGAGGAAGAAGGTAGTTTTGGATAGTTTTTCTGTGAAAAGGGAAAGTAATTCAAAAAGCCGACAAATTGAAAAAAGTTAGTGAATGGGGGAAAAAAATGAAAGAGGGTGAAGTTTGATAGATAGGATGAATCATATTTTAACAATTTTTTTTTAATAATTTTTTTATAATTGAATATATCTCACTGTTTTATTGATCTGTTTGAATTTATTTTAAAAAAATATTTTAAATCGATCAATCACAAATTATCACGTATATATGATTAAAAAATAATTATTAAAAAGATTTTTTCCATATATTATGTATGGAAAAAGTCTCTTTAACAATTTTTTTTGACAATTTTTTGACAACGTATACGTTACAGTTTGTGATTGGTCCATTTTAAATATTTTTTAAAATAAATTTAACTAAACCAATAAAATAATAACATGTATCCTCTTATTAAAAAAGTTGTTAAAAAAAATTATTAGGGGAAGCCCTACAAAAGGAAGGGTTATGCAGTGGGTTGCATGTGAGAATGTGAGTGTATGGGGAAGAGTTTCACATGGTGTTTTGAGAAGAAGAAGAAGAAATGATAGTTTTTTTTTTTTTTTTCATAAACTTTGTTCTTCTTGGAACAGACAGTGAGGGTGGGATAAAGACTCTGGGGTTGGACCCTACCCGACCCTACCCTCTGGATGAAGGGATTAGCGAGTTTTGAGGGATGCCTTTTTCTAATAAAAGGATGACACGTGTGTTATAGGGCAACCGTATTACAACTGTCAAGTTCCACATGCTCAGATTGTGACACGCCCATTTCCATTCCACGCATACGAAACCTATTTCATATTTAAAAATAAAAATTTTGAAAAATATTTAAAAATATTTTTGTTTGTGAAGAAGTTATTTTTTGAAATTATTTATTAAGTCATGTAAAGATGTGGTAGTGTTAGGTATACATACATCCTCATTAACCGAATTATCTATTGTCTTAAAATATTTTTATCCACGTGGCAATCTCAGGGTAGGGTTTCCTTTCACGGCAGCCACACAATTTCAAAAATAGAAATAGTTTAATGAAATAAAAGATAAAACCATTTTTCAAGTGTTGTATATTAAAGTTGAGTCTTTATTATTGAAAGTAGTGACTTCTTTTAATATAGAGAGACAGAGAGAGACTTTTTATGTCAACCATTTCATATTTTTGTATTTTTTTTGAACTTTTAATGTTGAAAAATTATAAATAAATTATAAATGAATCATATTGCCAAGTTTATTTCTCAAGTTTAAACTTTTCATTCTCTTGTTCATTTTTTATTATCAAATGCTCATTTGTTTTGCAATAGTAACATGTTTAACATACTTGATTTGTGTTTTTATACATAATTTTAAAATTGATTATATTTTACATGTTGTGAAAAGTTAAAAGTAGATAAAAAAATTAAAAAAAAATGATAAATGTGTATTTTGTTGAAATCACATTATCGTTTATTCTTTTTCATTCTCATTAACATTTCACATGCATCCATGTGCCTCCATTTAAGAACTCTTTCTCTTTCTTCTTTTTCTTTATTTTTCTCTTACTTTTGGTTTCCATTCACCTTTATCTTACTTTTTGTTTTTTACTTTCTTCATGTACTACTGCCTCAAATTAATTCATGGAATCTCCTCAAGGGAAAATACTAAAAAGAAAAATTACAAATCTTAAATACACACAATGTATTTTACATTATAGCTACCATACTATATATCAAGTAACTGCCAAGATGAAATAATCACATTGAAATCTCATTAGTATGTGAATTAGTATTAAGAATTTAAATATAAGTTCAAAGTTTTATATTAAGTAAAAATATGAAAAAATTGAATGATATATATACGTATTAAATTGTAAAGTGTTTTATTGGAAGTTATTCTTATCAGGCCAAAGAAAACATGTTAATGAACACTCGTTAAACTTTTTTTAGATCAATTCAAATCTAAGTTTATTAAAAAAATATCTATATATAATAATTAATCTTAACAATTTAATATTATGATTATGATTTATAATAAAATATTATTATATTATTATTAACTATATTATTATTATTATATGTTTTAGATAAATATTATTTTAATAGAAACTTAGATACACTATTCATATCAATTTTTAAATATAATTAGTATTTTTTAAGAAATATTCATTTTTTAATCACTAATACTTAAGTTTTAAATTTTTTTAAGAAAAACTTTCAAATCACCGATCATGTTATATCATGTTATATGTAAATTCAAACTTAAAATTTCGATAATATTATAAGTGATGCAAATTTTTATGTAAACAACTCGTATATAAGAAATCACCTATATTCTTGATCTATCTTAATGTAAAAAAAAAAAATAACAAATAATTCTTAATGTCACGTGTCCCATCATTTATTTTTCTTGCATGGAACAAACCTAAAAGAGAAGGTAGAAAAAAGATGGAAAAAGTATTTTTCTGAAAGAGGGATGCATCTTATTTTCAACATTGAAATGTGGCCCATCTAGACATATCTTGATTCCTAGCTAGTATGTGGTACTAGGTAAAATGGAGTTTCTTCCATCAATGATTTTGAAAATCGAGTTTAATTTCCTTCAACAAGGTAAAATATCAATCATTACCTTTTTTCACAAACCAACCCTTTTGTTTTAGTATTAACATAAGAAAAAAAAAAAACAAGTTACCTTAGTGTCATCATTGGTGTCATGGTTCCAAAATCTTGAATTGCGTTACAAGGAGTTCACTTTTAGTGCATATTATGTTGAAGTAATCATATGTTAGGAGCCATCATAATTTTGGCAATGACCCATGTTGCTTTTGTTGTCTCATTAAAGACAATCATCAACTAACGTCTATAACCTCTTTACTATTTATAACATTTTTTTAGATTGGCTTATGTGATTTTACCTATATGTTCTTCTTCTCTCATTCAATATTCATATTTTGACCAACAAATAATATTCAACTTGTATTGTATGAACTCACCTATCAGTCAACCATATGAGAACAATCTGGAAAAGAATAAAGATGCACAAATCAAACAGTCTAAATGTTTAATTTTGTAACTGTTGTGTATAGTTATCTAATTTGTAGATTGGACATGTAAAACTACTTAAATTATATAGCATTCCGATATTTTGACACCAAAATATTAACACCATTTTGACACTGCCAGGTGTCGGCAGGTGATTGGTTGGTTTTTTTTTTTATTTTAAAAATCCAATTTATGATGTCATTGCAGAGGTTCAGATTTGAAATTTTCCCTTCCCGTTTTGCCCTTGACCTGTTTCATAGGCACTTCAACGTTCTCTTTCATCTCATTTCACCTTCTCACTCCGTCTCACTGCCGCCATCTCCGTTCTTGTAATATTTCGATTTCTCCATCTCTTTTGTTCTGATTTCGGTGCGGTTGGGGTTCGTTCTTCCCATCTCTTCGTTGGTTACATCGTTCTTCGTTGGTGGGATTTTGATTTTTTTGGTTTTAAGATGTGTGTTGGGGGTGGTGTGTTGATTTTGGGGACCCCAAATACCATTGAGGGAGGTGTTGTGTTCACAGAAGGTGGTTGGATGAAATCCAAAGTCAAGT
>NC_028358.1:30782533-30982949 GCF_000741045.1 Vigna radiata var. radiata
AGATGTCAAACTTTAACTTTTTGGCAAACTTTGCATGGGTTTTTGATTTTTTTGGTTTTAAGATGTTTGTTGGGGGTGGTGTGTTGATTTTGGGGTAAAAAAAAATAACAATATGGTGATTTCACCCAATGACATTCAGTCCAAATAACATTAAACATATATTTTATTAATAAAAAAACAAGTACAGGAATTGAAAATACATTGATTATAACGTTTAACTTTCACACCGATATTGGATTGTTCTTAATACAGCTACATCCATTGATGTAAACTTCTGGGCAACCCATGGTGGAGGAAACACCCAATGTTGGTGTCATGACCAAGTTATAACATGGTGTAACCTTTGACCTTTGCTGGCTATCTTAATGATAACTTTTCCCACCGACCTCCTAATGATGTGATTTATTTTTTATTAGAAACTAGACTCAAAAGGAATTATTAATATCGCGCTTCAGTTTATAATTAATACACAAACCACATAAATAAATAAACATTGGATATAATATTCATTACATATAAATCGTATGTAATTTAAATAAGAATTTGTATACATATATCATTGTTCTTATAAATTTGTACATATTACAATATAATATGTATACATATATACATATATCATTGTTGCTCTAAATACATATAAAATTTTTGCATATTTTTATTCAATCCTACAACAACCCATATAGAGCTAGCACTTCCAATATTCTAATGTTCTCGATGTTACATAGTTCTTTCTAATTTCACGCAGCTCCTCCTGAAACAAAATATATTTTACTTTAGATATAATTAACAACATCGTGAAATATTGCTAACAATGAAATTCATACTTACATTCGTATACTTTGGCATGCTCTTGCCGTTGGATTTGTCCTCTCCATCCCAAATTTTCATAACTTGATGACTCCATAATCATATCTTAAATAATATAACCAAAACATATATCACTTATCACAACAAAGAATAATGAAATAACCAAATATTTAAATCAAATGATTAAAACAACTTACATGTTCGGTTGGGATGGAATATTTGATTGTTGAACAGACAAAGGACCAATACTCCCTTCGGGTCTATCGTACAACATGCAAAAGAATTTGGCCATATTTTCACCCTACCAAAGAAGTTCATTAACCAGTTAAAAAAACATCATCACATCAAATAAACAAAATTATTCAAAAACATACAATGTGCTATCATACCACAAATTTGTCAATCTTTTTCCTATCTCTAACACTCTTGCACAAATTCATAATGTAAATCACTTCATTAACATAGCCTATAAAATTGCAAAATTATAAATTACAAAACTTCATGGGACTAATCATGCATCTTTTATATATTGAACGAAATAGATATAATTACAGTGTCCTGTTCTATAATTGTCCAATTAAAAAGTTAATACATTAATCAGTCCTTTTTTATTCTAAGAACTAATGCAAAAACAAAATTAGATCCCAAATCAAATTCACCTTTTATATATAAATGTACACTATTTTGATGATAATATCAAAATAATTATACTCACTTTTTTAGAAGTTGCAATGTTGGGTATAAATCTCGTAAAATCTTCACAACGTCTGAGTAGTGTACCACTCTTTCAACTAGTAAATATCTTCCATTAGCTGAAGCATTCTCATATGCTAGAATATAGGCAATTGCAACATCTCTCGCGTCCACCCATCTAAAACAATCATTTTTAAATGTTTCCGCACCCGTATCAAGGAGATGAAACCGTTTTTTCAATTGTCTAAGAATAGTACAGCAAAATAGCATAACATAGTTTGAGTTGAAAAATCATAAAATATCATTAACCCTCCTTCTCTTGTTCCATTTTAGTTGCTCTTTCATTATTTTATATTTCCTTTTCATTTTAATTGATTCATACAAGGTTTGAGTTCAAAAAAACTACATTGTGTAATCAAACTGCAGCCAAATAAAATAATAGAAATTTTAGAGC
This sequence comes from Vigna radiata var. radiata, assembly GCF_000741045.1. Lineage (NCBI taxonomy): Eukaryota > Viridiplantae > Streptophyta > Magnoliopsida > Fabales > Fabaceae > Vigna > Vigna radiata. Next base: position 30,784,488 of record NC_028358.1, read on the forward strand.
ACAATGTAAACAGTAATTACCATTAACTAAATTTAAAACCATAGTGGCACTAGTGTTAAGCTCCGGTTGCAAGAGAGGTCCAATAACCAATGTCGGGTTCATTGAAACCATGTCAATATTGTTTTCTTTTACAAATTTCCAGGCAGCATCTTTGGCCAAAGTCTTTGAAAGGACATACCATAACTAAAACATAAATAGGAAATAGCAAAAAAGTGAGAAGAACAAGGTAACATAATATGCATGACAAATTATAACACTTTGTTGATATTTGAATGAATGTAAGTATTACAGTGCAGTACTTTTTGTGTAATGCATATAAAATAACAACTATTATATGAACATAATGAGACAAGCAGATTAAATTGTTTAGTAGTGTAGCTACACATGACAATAAGTCAAAAATGAGTGCATAATATCAAAATTACAACAAACCTAATTAATCATATGAAGCAAAATCTAGTCTGCAAATGGGATGAAGCTAAATAATTGTTGGTGTTTACTTGTATGCTTTATTTGAGAAACTTACTACTTTCCCTACAAGATTTTTGAGTTGTCGCTATCCACCTCTATTTTATATTTTAAACCATTGGCTATAACATCAAACTTAATAGGTAAAACATTAGCCATATTGTGAAAAGCTTTTTTGTGCTATTAGATGCTTTGGAAAGCAAAGAATAGAAGACATTACTGGAGAATACGTTACTCTTTCAACACTTCTACTTACCAAAAAAACCAAAACAAACACACATGACAACGGCGCAACAAACCCACACACAAGAGCTTTCACCAAAGCCAAAAACCGAGAGAGCGTAATGCTTTCACCAAACCCACAGACACAGAGACACCACTGCCTTTACCACTTCACAAATGAGCAACACAATGAAAGAGAAAGAGCAATGAGTCACAACACACAAATGAACGTCAGAGAAAGAGAGCGATGGCTTTAACACTTCGAAAGATAACAATGCTTTTACCTCGAGAGAGACACCGCTATGGCTTCAACGGAGAATGAGTGAGACAATGAAAGAGGGACCATCGTCAAGCAAGAGAGACCTTCACTGGAGAACTGTCAAGCGAGAGGGAGCACCGTCAACCGAGAGAGACACCTTCACCGGAGAATGATGGAGACAACGAAAGAGACAACACCCTAAACCCCATAAAACAGAGCACCAGACTATTGAAGCCAGAACCACTCCCACAAATGAAAATAAACCGCCAAATGAAATTTTGGTTTTTTGCTTTCCAAATTTGTCCTTGCCTCAAACTTTCTTCTCATTTTTTTTTTAATTAAAATGTCCCAATCACATTTTGACACCTGATTAGTGTCAAAATGGTGTCAAATTTCGGTGTTGAAATATCATTTTACAATTATATTAGACCACAATCAGTTATAATCAAAGACTTACGAAATTTATAAACATAAAAATAAGATAAAAAGATAAATAATTACATTTACTATATAAAGACTTGATTGTAATAATCGATTAAAAACCGACTTAAACGTTAGAACACCTTTAATACCTACAGTTCGAACTTAGACGGTAAAGAAAAGACAACAAACCCAAAAAATAAAAAATAAAGTTTAATTGTGAAAATATGTTTCTTAGTCCTACATACGAAAACACAACTATTAAAACAATTTATTATTTTTTAATCAAAATCCTTAAAATGTATTTCCCTGGCTGCTTATTATAATCACTCTTAACATTATATTTTCACGAGACTAGCGCAGATCTTTAAATTATATTTTAAGACGTTAAAATTTTCTTTTATAAATGTGTATAAATTTGAGGAGGTCAAATATTTAAAATTGAAAAAAAAAATTAATTTTGTTTGCGTAAAAGAAATTTGAGATGACCGAGTCAGACAATTAAACAAGTCAGAACAAAATATTATTATTATGTAGCAAAATATCATACTTCTATTAAAGAAAGTAGTGAAACATACTTTTTATTAAAAAATTAATTTTATAAAATGACATTTATACCTCTAAATTTGTCTTATTATCAATGGATGTGATATCTCAAATCGTTCTTATACTGGAATGAAATACTGTTTAGTTTTCACAAATTTTATATTTTAAAATTGTTATTTTAAAGATACCAAGGTTAAGTTTTGTAAAAATAAAATAGTCATTTTATTATTTATTCTTATTCTTATTTTTATTTTTAGAAAACAAACAATGAAAAAGAAAAGACTTCTCATTCCACTTCATCTTTCTCTGTTTAACCTGCTACCACAAATCGAAAGATAAGGTTAATGAAATTCCTTAAACAAGTCACATATTAAATTCCAATTTTTTTGGAATTTCTGTCTCTTCTGAGAATACTATTTAATTTTTATTTTTTATATGAGGGTGTCACTTTCTTTGAGAAATTGAGATGAAACTGTAATTGAATGTATATCTGGATCCATGTGCTACCAAATGACATCTCATAGTTGGATCAAAAGAAAGAACTTGCATTTTCCGAAATCCAGAAGCCAACAAAAATATAATAATTATATTACTTATTTTATTTTTATTCTTTTTATTTTTTTTATTTTTTTATTTCTGCCTTCGGTCTTATCGAAATCAAAGCAAATGGCCAAAAGAGAAAAGAAAAAACAACAATGACCCTTTCAATTCAACGCCCTAATAATTGAACCCATGTATGTGTCAGCTACTTTCTTCAGTTAACAAAGCACCAAATTCCATTTATTATAATTCTAAAAAGTGTACATAATTTCATAAAATATAAATATTTAAATATCTATATAAAATATCGGTTTAATCATTCAGTAATTTTTTTTTTAAATCTCAATTTTGTCCTATTTTTTTTTTAACTTACAATTGAGTTTTAACTTACAATTGAATTTTTATTGTGTAAATGTTGCAACAACTACGTCTTGTTGTTAAATTAGACTTAACAGTGTTATAATTAGGTAAGATAATGTTAGTTTTAATGACATTATATACCTAATCAACTAATGGGAGGAGTCATCTCATCAGATTTTGTCAACCTAATTATAACGTCGTTAAGTTCAATTTAACTGTAGGAATGTATTATTGCAATTTCCATGAAATAAAGACCTAATGAAGAAGTCAAAAAAAAAAAACAAAAACAAATTGAAAATTTTATCGAAAAAAGAAATTTCTTGAATGATTAAACCTAAAATATCTAATATATTTAACAATATAAAACTAAAAATTAGAAAAAAAAATCACATATTTTAAAAATATAAAACCACTCTAAAAGAATAAAAATAATATGATTTTATTGAGAAATTATTTTTAAGAAAATAAGTAATTTTTACATATTTGTTTTTTAATATCACTTCAAGAAAACAATTATAAATAAAAAAAAAATGTGTGTATATAAATTAATGTTATTTTTTATTTTATCTAATATAAAAGTTTGTTTATATTTTAACAGTCAGTTTAGATAGTAATAAGTAGTAGTTAAGGCGAAAGTTTGATTAGATAAAAATGATTAGATAGGAAGAAGAGTAAGAGAAGAATGGAAGTGAGAAACGACAACATGAGAATTACTTTTGAGTTGTCAGAGTCCAACAAAACAAAGAGTGGTCACATTGGATTGGGCCCAAAGCCCACTATCCGACAAAATGTGTGTCAAACAAACCACCTTCACCTATTTTCATTCAATGAACATCGTGCGCAGATGCCGTAACGCAAACTATTTATTTAATATAAATATATTTTATTTATTTACATTATTTTTCATATTTACATGATTGGGTTGCTTAGTTTTGGGACTCCAATATTTTAATAATTTTTTTCAACAACATTTTAATAATAAATTACGTGTCATTATTTTATTATTCTGTATATTTAAAACGGATCAATTACAAATTATAACATAGACTGTTATCAAAAAGTTACAAAAAAAACAATTGTTAAAAGAAAGTTTTCCTTAGTTTTGGTGGGTTGTGTGGTGGTTGAGGAAAAAGGCAAAAGAAAAAATATAGGGAAAGAAACAAAGGAGAAAGGGTTGTGGTACAAATACAACAACTACTATTTTGGGGAGTGGGCCCAAAGTGTCCCTTACCACACGTGGCCTCCCCTTCATGTTTAGGGTCCCCTCCCACACTCTTCTCCATCTATCATTAATACTTTTCGCAACAATTTTAGGATAAGATTTCCGAAACTCTTTATTAAACGTCAGTATGTATAGAAAAATGACAAAATTCAACCGAAAGATTTATACTCATGAAATGTATCAAATAAAATCTACCATTCCTCCTATATATCGTATATATTTACTTTTCTATCTCTTTGTGTAAAAATAAGTTCATTTTAAAGAGAATTGTCCCTAAAGTTACTAATTAAACATTTGTATGTGCCAGGTTTGTTTAACTTGAATATATTATAGTTATAACATAACAGACCGAATGAAGAAAACAAAGGAGCAAATAATAGAAAAACAGAAACACTCTCAATTGAGTTCAAAAGCCCAAACATTAAATAATGGATCAATGTATGTTAGAGCCCAAACATATGATATGACATCAATGATTACCATAAATTAGACAAAGAGTAAATAATTTATTTATTATTTGCGACCCATTCACTTTTTTTTTGTAATAAAATAAAAAAACATCACGCAATTTGATAGTTAATTGATTTTAAAAAACATTTGTAAAAACTTAAATGATAAAATAATAAAAGGAAATGTGTTGATAAAGGATAAAATTCATTAAAAAAAATAATGTACAATAAAAGAAAAATGTACAATATAGGTAACAAGTATTATTATATTTTATTTTTTGTACATTAAAAAATTACCATCTTATTGTAAAAACTTTTATTTCATTAATTTTGATTAAATTTAGTTAATTAAAATAATTAAATCCATATTAATCTTTAGAAATTAGTAATTATAACATATTTATTTAATATTAATATGCACTTAAGCTTATTATTTTATTTTAAAAATATATATTCAATTATCTCGACAATTAACATAGTTCAAATAAAATTAATAGAATTAAAATTTATCTAAGATGATTGTATATTTTTTTTCTCTAAAAACAAAGTATATTTATACTTGTACTAAATTGAATATCCTGATTAAAAATTCCTACTTTTATCAAGATCAACATAGTATTGAATCAATTGCTGACCAATTAATGTCAGACCGCAAAAGATTGCGATAGCATCTTTGGGTTTAGCCGCGGCTAGCTGAACTGAACTATATGAAAGCATGGCAAACTTCTAAGCCATCAATATTCTTTTGGCTAAAAACAAGAGGTGTATCACATAATATGCAATGATGTCACCGAGGATACGAAATAACAAACAACAACTGTAAATTAAGACAAGTCCATTGTACATAACTGGTGTAAATACCAAAATCTGTTCGCAAGAGATAAATGGGGTGAAAAGATCTGTGGTCTCTAAAGAAAGTGACATGATCTTTTCATGTAAAGTCGAGCATTTTCATTCTGCTGCTGCTAAACATTTGGAATATGACCTAACAAACTGTAACTGCTTACTACTTAGAACAATCAAGCTTTGATGGACTCAACACGTGGCCTCCATAATCCCAGCCTGTACTTGTGTGTGTATTTCAATATTAACTTTCTCTGAAAAGCAAAAACTAGTCGTTAGGAAGAGTTTGCAAGTTAACTGAAAAATGTCTTGTGGACAGATCAATTCATTGTATCTTAAAATCCATCTAGGTACGAAAAAAACCCAATTCTAACATAAGGTGAGGCCATTTCAATCCCAATCAGCAAGTTATGGGATGGAACCACTGACGTTGCAAAAGATGGATACGGTGACATCATGGACAGCTCTTACACAAGCCTTAGAATCTCAATTTGGCTCTTCACTCTTACACGATCTGACAATTTTTTACAACCAAGAGTAGCAAAGTTTTTGAAACTTTCGATTGAGAAGGCTCCAAGCTTTAAAGTGATGGTGGGTAACGGCAATTATATGCAAGCTGAAGGCCTGATTCAGCAACTAACAGTGCAGGCTCAGGGCAACAGTTTCACACTTCCAGTGTTTTTATTGCCAATAGGAGCTGGTCCTATAGTAGGGGCAAGTTGGCTAAAAGGTCAATTGGCTCTCACTTGACGGATTATGACTCATTACATATTAAGTTTTTACATGAAGGAAAATTCACCACATTGCACGGTGAATGTGATAATGGTCCTCAATTGCATAAGATAAGAAGAATGCTGAATAAAGAAGCTATTGCTGAAATTTATAGTATGCAGGTTGTTCGGGCAGATACTCAGTTTTTCCATCGTTGGACTTACCGGATGATATGGAACCAGAATTGGTCATTCGGTTACACACATATAGCCCGGTTTTCTCTAATACCTCTGGACTACCTCCTCGCAGATCTCATGAGCATTCAATTCCTTAGCTAGAAGGATCCAATCCAGTTAAACTAAAACCATACTGATATCCTCATAGTCAAAAAAAAGAAATTGAAAAATTGGTGGAGCATGCTTCCTGATGGTTTGATTCAGCCAATCACGAGTCCATTTTCTTCTCCAATTATTTTGATCAAGAAAGATGGGTCTTGGAGGATATGTAAGGACTATAGAGCCCTAAATGCCATTACAATTAAAGATAGTTTTCCTATTCTTATGGTGGATGAATTAATTGATGAATTGCATGGAACTTGCTATTTCTCAAAGATCAATTTACGATCTGGATATCACCAAATATTGTTAAATCCAGATGAAAGACACAAAACAGTCTTTAGAACTCACCATGGACTGTATGAATGGCTGGTGATGCCATTTAGTTTATCTAATGCGCTTGAAACCTTTCAGTGTTAATGAATCCGATTTTCAGTGGGTGTTTGAGGAGATTTTTATTGTTTTTTTCTTTATGACATATTAGTGTATAGCACTAATTGGAGGGATCATTTGCATCATTTGGAAATAGTGCTGAAAATTCTGAAACAGAATCAGCTCTTTGCTAAATTTTCCAAATGCATCTTTCGAGTTCAACATATTGGCTATCTTGGACATACATTGTCGGGTGCAAGAATAACCATGGATAATGAGAAACTAGAAGCTGTTATCAACTGGATTAAACCAATAACAGTCAAACAGTTAAGGGCATTTTTAGGCCTCACAGGCTTCTATAGACATTTTGTGAAGGGATATGCTCAGATTGCTGCACCACTCACTGACTTCTATAGATTCCAGTGGACTGCATTTGCGGACAAGGATTTTCAAGAATTAAAGTTAGCTCTTACCAGGTGTTTTGTTTTAGCCATTCCTAATTTTGCAGAACCATTTGTCTTAGAAATTAATGCTTCAGGTTCGGTAATTGGTGTGGTGCCAGAATAAACATCCTATTGTTTACTTTTCAAAAATGTTATCACCAAGGATGCAAAAGCAATCTGCTTATGTAAGAGAATTCTATTCCATCACAGAATCATTGTCCAAATTTAGGCATTATTTGTTGGGTCGCTGGTTCATTATTAAGACTGATAAAAGAAGTTTAAAGGAGCTTCTTGAGTAATGGCTTCAAACTCCAGAGCAGCAATAATGGCTCCCAAAGTCTTTGGGGTATGATTTTAGAATTGACTACTCTCCAGGCAAAGAAAATGTGCTAGCGGATGCTTTGTCCAGGAGTCTTCATATGACTTGGTTAGAACTAGTAAACAATTGGCTCCAAGCAATAGCGTTGGCAACGAAGAAGGATGAGAAATTGATGGAAATCTATAATGACTGTCTGAACAATGCAAGGAAAAGTGGAGAGTATTCATTACAGCAGAAGGTGCTTATATGGAAATGAAGGATTATGTTGCCCAGGGAGGACACTAATCAAATTGATTATCAGTGAATTTCAACACTCTAAAATTGGTGGTCATGCTGGTATTCACCAAACCATTGCTAGAATTAGTCCCCAATTTTTTTGGCACAAAATGCAGGAAGATATAAGAAGATTTGTCCAGGAATGTGCTATTTGCCAACAGGACAAAGTAACTCAGTCCTTGCCAGCGGGATTACTTCAACTATTCCCCATTCCCAATCTGATATGGGAGGATAATGCTATGGATTTCATCATCTCACGGCCTTTATCTCGTGGATACTCTAATATTATGGTGGTAGTTGATTGAGTATCAAAATTTGCTCATTTTATACCATTAAAGTGTGGATTCAATGGCAAAATTTTATTCAGAACATTGTTAAACTATATGGATTTCCAAAAGCTATTGTATCAAATCAGGATCAAGGCAAGAATTTGACAAAGACTTCAGCCTACCATCTACAATCCGATAACCAAACAGAGAATTTAAACAAAACCTTGGAAATGTATTTAAGATGTTTTGTATTTGATCATCCAAAAGATTGGCTAAACATGCTACCATGGACTCAGTATTAGTACAACTCTTCCTTCCATAACAGCATCGCCACGTCTCCTTATCAAGCATTTTGTGGGAAATTACCTCCATCTATATTCCACTATGAACTTAGTGATATGGATATACCTGATCTTAGAGAGCGCTTGAAAGCTAGAGATGCACTTTTAACTAAGTTGAAGACCAAATTACAACAATCTCAAAATTATATGAAATTGCAGGCTCATAAGAAAAGAAAGGATGTTCAATTGAATGTGGGGGATTTGGTATTGGTTAAATTACAACCATATAGACAACATTCGGTGGTCTTACAAAAAAATCAAAAATTGAGTTTGAGGTATTTTGGCCCATTTAAGATTTTCGAGAAGATTGCAAGTGTAGCAAAAATGCATGTAGTGTTCCTTATATCATTGTTGAATGAGTTCAAGGGTGATCCTACTCAACAATATTTCCCTCTACCACTGACAACTAATGAGTTTGGTCCAGTAATGTGCCCATAAAATATTATGGATACACGGGTCACCAACAGAGAAGGTAAAAAAATTTCGGAAGTCTTGGTACAATGGGATTCATTGTTAGACGGCGTTCCAAACGACGTGACTATGTGATGGAGAATTAGCATTGTGTGGTATGGGACTTTCTCTGTCTGATTTTCTCTGAAACATTCTTCCTCTCAGAATTCAGCTTTTCTGCTTGACCTCTTTTCTTACCTCGTCATATTCTGTTTAACAATTGTAAGAATGGGATGCTTGATGAGCTCACGTTCTCTTCGAGTTTAACGGATATAATTCTATGCATTGAGTTGTTTAACAGATATAATTCTGATTGCGTGTTAAATAAATTTTGGAACCGCTATTATTATGTTTTCATATTACTGTTACATTGTTTGATTCTGTAATTTTGAGTTTAATCCATTACATACATCAAACACCTCAGTGAACATAGAAAGATGCAGAAAATTGAATCACTCAACAATGTGTACATGTGACCCTTTTCAACTAGCATGTCAGAGCCAATCCAAGTGACAGAGTAGAAGGAAAAATCATACAAAAGGTAGTAGACATTGAGAGGAGAATAAATTGTCAAGGACAGGAAATCAGCAGGTTCAGAAGTCATACGGATTTTTCAAATCTGAAATTTATGTCAAATACCAGTTCTCTTAAAAGCATAAACCGTTGAATGACGGCTCAGCCTTTATTAATGTCTAACAAATTATGTTGTAGAACAAGGTGCACTATGTGCCCTATATAGATTCTAAAAAGCCCTTTGATAATCCTACAATCAAGGCCCTCAATTTGATAAATTTCACTAAACCATAGTTATTCGTCCTCATTTTAATGGACCATTTAATACAAGGGAGAGAACTGAAAGGAAAATGACATCTCCTGATATTGGAGGGGAGGAATGTTCAGCTCCTCATTTTCCCTTCCCTCAATTTCCCTCCAACCAAACAAAATGAAGAGTTACAATGCCAGTCATAAATTCAAATATTCAAACACAAATTTGCTTACAGAGTTAATGAAGAAACCAAGACACAATTCAACACAGATTGAACTAATAAAGCAAACAAGCCAATCCAGTGGCTTCATCAGGAGTTACTAAACACAAATCAAGCTGATGACACAGAACCCAAAAATCTTGAACTTGAGAAATTGAATTCCGTGTTACTAATTAGTTGTCTTACTAGATTGGTTGTAACTTGAGTACGTGTAAATAGTTGATGTGATCAATTAGTTCTTCAGTTAACTGCATTTATCTCTGTGTGTAGCTCAGCCTGTATTAGTTTGAGTTTAAATCTCACTTGTCAGTATTCACCAATCTCCCTTCATTGTTTCTATTACCAGTTTACGTAATGCGCACAAGGACTGACCTTGTTTGACATATGCACCTGCAACAGTGGCTAATCTCATTCTCCCTCTACACGTCTTCATCCAAATTCTACTTTTGGAGAATTGCCAATTTCATTACGACTAATAGGGAAACGAAAATACCCCAAATTTTATACAGAGTAGGCAGAAAAAAAAAAACACACTCTATTTACGAATTTGGCAAGAGTAATGAATTAATTTCACATATTAAGCCAAAGAAGCAGAAAGCAATCGTGAACGACCCCAAAGTGTTAGGAATAAGGAATACATACATGTTTGCAAGGAATACCGAGCTTCTTGAGCTTGAGGGTGCGAGTGACAAGAAGCTTCTGGAAATCTCCGATTTCGGATTCGAGCTTGGGAACGTGGGACTCAACCCCTTTCCCAATTCCGTTTAAAAACTCTAGTATTCCAACCTTCGCTGTATTCGTCAAAAATTAAAAAAAAAAAAAAAACATTAATAACTCGCTTACACATTAGGGCGTGCTTTTTTGTTTGTTGCTTAGTGATCAATGCAGCAAAAACGAAGATAGAGAGAGATTACCAACGTAGGGGGACGATTTAGAGAAGAATCTAGAAGAAGAACAAGGCATAGAGTGTGGAAGTGTTGAACTCAAATTAACACCTCCTTTGGTGATGATTCTCTGTATCTGCAACCATGCCATTCCCATTTTTCTCTTCAATGTTTCGCCAGACACTTCAGGTTCATACAGGGCTTCGGCTTCGGCTTCGGCTTTGGAGTTTCGGACTATGTTTATAGTCAACGACGTCGTTTAAGCAAGTGCATCAACGTTTACTGTGTCTTACTATACCGGCCCAAACATGGGGTTAGGCCCCCTTTTTCCTTTTCGGTCCTTTTCTTTATACAGCTCCGTAATTTCTAAACGCACCGCATAACTTATAAAATATGTTTTCCTTGGTGTTGACAATGTTTGTATCAAGGTCGTCAAGACAAAAATGAGTGTCATGTTTTTAATTTAACAAAAGTATAAATTTAATAATTTTTAATTTATTTTTCCACTCATAAATATATATATATGGGAATCGATTCCATCTCATCTAAATAGATTCTTAACCCTTAAAAATAATGTATCATAATCAAGGTGATTTTAATGAGGGTAATAAAGTAAAATTTTATATTTTACCTTTAAATCACCTCATTTCAAATAAGATAGGAAAAATAATGTATCTCACAAATCTGTTTCTTTTCTCGTCCTCAAATCATTGAAAGCAAACACGAATTAGTACTCTCAGTTATTGTGAAGAGTAAATCCACCCATTACAACACAGCATAACAGAGTTTCACATCCTTTTCAACATGTTTTATTTTTTTATCTTTTGGTTATAAATTTATTTGTCCATGTTTTTGTAATTGCATGGATTGATTGTCTTAATTTCTTAATTTATGATTTTTTTTTAGAAATATCACAATCTTTAATAAAAAAAATTAAATATTACATTATTTATAAAAATAGGAAAAAAGTTTAGTAAATTATTTTTAAAATATAATGTTTCTAATAATTTTTTTATATAGTATACAGTAGGGACTGGATAGCGCCGCAACACCGCGCGGCCTGCCGACATACCGGCGGACCGGTCACAGACTAATCTACCATTACATGACCGGAAGCTAGGAGCTAGGACTCACAGAGGGTTGCCACCTCTACGGCAACGGCGGCGGATGGACGATTGTGGCAGCCAAAAGACTGGTATATCATCACATGACCAGAAGCTAGGAGCTAGGGCTCACAGAGGGTTGCCACCTCCACAACGGCAATAGTGGACGAACGGTCACGGCATATCATGACGGTCCAGAGCAGCGTCCCACGAGTCATGGCATCGGACGATTGTTAGCATTGACCGGTCGTGTCCGCATGACTATTGGAGTCACTACAATGCCACAAACCAAGATGTCGGGAAAGAGATAACGGATTTTGGCCGTCCGGTAAAATCTGTGATGGATGTTAGAGAACAAGGCAATTAGAGCATGACAAAACATAATTAGAAGGATTGGGCCATAGATTGGGCCGTGATTAAGGATTAGGTAATACAAGTCAAAGGTGACAGGTAGTGGGTTACATTGAATCACATTTATTTCACTTCCCTCTATCTCTACCTTTTCATCTTATTGTTAATACTGACTTGAGCGTCGGAGTGCCGTTAACACGTACCCGGTCGGACCTAACTGAAGTAAACACCCATCAAAAAAGAACTTAAGAAAAGTAGGAGACCGGACGATTTACAGAGGAAAAATGTGAGGAAGACTTGGAGATACTCCAACATATAGTATATTTATTCGTACTATTTATTTAAATAATATTATTTATAATTCACAGTAAAAACTTGATCGAAAACCAATTTTTGTCACGTCACTAGAAAAAGTAAATCTGAATTATAGTTAAAGATCGAATTTTTACTTAATTCTCAATTTAAAAAAAATATGATTTTCTTTTCATACTATTATTTTTTATCAAATTTGTTTAAACCAGTAAATAATTAATATTGTTTAAATAATTAATATACCTTTTAATATGAATGAAATTATTAATTTATTTATCTATGATTTTTCTTATTATTTTAATAAATGATATTGTAATATCTACTTTAAATTTCAATTTAAATATTTAGAAACATCTTTTCTAATATGTATGTATACATAAATATAAATATATATTTACAATATTAACTCATATAATTAATCTAAATTCTAATTTTCAATTTTCAATTTTTATTATTATATAATTTTATCATTATTAAACAGTTTATACTATAATAAAATGTAGTTACCAAATTTTGTCTAAATATCTCCATTACGAGACTTTCAAATAGGTTTAGAATTTATAATATATATATATAAGTAGAAAAAAAAAATAAAAAGGAATATAAGTAGAAAAAATACTTTATTATACAGCTTTCCTTGCAAAAAAGTATAAACCAGAAATAAAAAGTCTGGTCTAATTATAGTATAAAGTCACATTTTCTTACACTTTATTATTAAATGAATAAGAACATACATATTTTTTTATTATTTATTTAAAAAATATATATATTTTTAAACACCACAAAACACAACATTGTTTTCTCAGTCAAGAAAGAAAAATGGGAAGATTCAGAGGATGAGCACAAATTAAACACCATTGATTTTCTCCTTTACTATTATAAACATAGCTCAGGAAGTCTGAGAACAGTACACACAACAGTAGCCAAAATTTCAACCTAGTTCAGTAGCCACTACAAAAATTTCTAAAAACCATAAATTCGCTGCTACGGCTAATTGAAAATGGTAAAGAAAGATCGAAGTCTAACGGATTGAGAGTTGAGATCAAATAGTGCAGCCATAGAACAAGAAAAAGAAACAGAGCATTGAAACGAGAGCCACCGATTCAAACGCAGTCACCACTCTCCACACCACCTCGTCCACAATTGACACGCTCATCATCCCCGACCACCTCAGCAACCTCAACGGCGACCACCGAGGAGTTATGTACGATGCCAATGTTCCTGGCCAGGACGACACCGTTGAGAGCTCCCACATCGTCTGACCAAATGTCGAATACCTCTCACCTTCTTGTGAAAAGGGTTGTGAAGGAGAACGGGTATTTATTGATTCCAAATATTAATCATGGTTAAAAGTTACTATAAATTTTGAAGATGAATTTCAGAGATTCACACTGTTCATTCTGAAAATGGATTAGTCAAGTAATTTTCATGAGTGGGAGTGGGACCTACAACTGTATGGGTTTCGGCATAAATTGCGGTTCGACAAATTGTGAGACAGTAACATTGTAACAAACTCCCAACAAAGTTTGCATCAAACCAAAATTAACAACACCTAATAAGACAAAATAATTGCAGTCTTCAAGCGGGAGAATTTTGAATTTAAACAATTTTGTTTTTGAATCCCGCCGCTATACTTTGTAGCTCCTTTTAAAAAGTATAGTTAATTGGATGATGAAAAACACAAACTACAGTATATGTAATAAGAAAAAAAAGGTTGAAAATATATAAAAAAATATTTCTACCTAATATTGGACTTAAAGTTACAATTGAATTCCCAACCTACATTATATATTAGGAAAAAATTAAATATTTCATATATAATACATGAATTATAATCATATATTTCTTAATTTTTTCTTTACCAAAAAAAATATTGTAAAAAAATTAAGTTTTATGTGATAAGAAAAATCCATCATGTTCTTTTCTAGTAAAATAAAAGTGTAATCATTCACATAGTCTATGTTTTTTTCTCAAATAGGTTTCTCATTTTTTTTGTCTTAACTGTGTTCCTATTTTTGAAAAATTTAAACAATTAGATCCTTATTGTTAGTTGTGTATTAACACAATTAAAGAGGTGTCATGTGTCAGCTTGGAATTTTTAAAATTTTTAAAATATTTTTATTTTTAAATTGCCACTTGTCAAACTGACATTGTGTCATGTGGTAATGACAGTATGATGTGGTACTAAAGGTGTCACGTGTTACTGTCAGGCCACATGTCATTACATTTGCCTTAATTTTGTTTTAGTAAAATAAAGGTGTAATCATTTAGATAGTCCCTGTTTTTTGTGAACTTTCTCAAATAGGTTCCGCACTTTCTTTTTGTCTCAATTGTGTCCTATTTTTGAAAAGAGGTGTCACCTCAAAATCTTCTTAATCTAGGAGGATTAAAAGTTGGGTAAAGTCTTTAAAATTAGTTAATTTGGAGTAAATCGCGTAATTCTGCATATTTTGGTTATGCAGATTATGCAGACTCGCTGAGCAAATGGATTCGTTCAGCGAATTGTTGTAGAGATAGGTCATTTGTTTGATGATTTTCGCTCAGCGAATGGTTGAGGTCTTTGAGCACTGTCAGTTTTATTCACTCAACGAATAGTCCAGGTTTTATTTTACTCTTTTCTTATGTGTTCTTGTTTGATTTGAATGATGTAGTCATTTATCTTGGATTATGTATGATACATGACGATGATGATTTGAAATAATGTGCGAGGTATGGATTTCAAGTACCATGTGATAAAGGAATTCCAAGCAGGAATATCCTAAGTTGGGTTTGTGGTGTTATGTATTGATGTAGGGGCTCCTGGATTGGGGAATGATCCTGACACTCTTAATAACCCCAACTCACGTAGAGATGGGTGATTATGTTGTGGAGAATAGCAAGAGGTCCTAGTCTATGGTCACTGGTTAGAGCCATAGATGTTTGACGGATTAACCTTGATGCATGATATTATTGGTGGTGGTTGAGGATATGATTATGGTTATTATTTTTGAGCTAGGTTGCTCCACCAAACACGGGTGCAGGTTCCCCATGAGTCTGATATCAATGCAATCTATCCGGATAGAGGTCAAGGGGTTTCAATTGGTGTGAAAAATTGTTATGTTGTTTGATTTATAACATGCATGTTTATTGATATTGTTTTAAATTAATATGTAAAATCTTTTGATACTTTAACTTACCCTTGCTTTTTTGTGGTATGTCTTTGTTTGTTGTTTCTCTTTTGCGATGATCACCTTAATGGTGTGAGCTTAGGGTTACAACTTTTCAGTTGACTCAGCGGGAGGTTGGGAGTGAAGCTTGCAGTGTGGATTGTACTTTTCAGTTCACAAATTTGTAGTTCTTGTCATATCATTATCTATGTAACGTTTATTTTAGTAGTTTTATACTACTAAATTGGGATGTTACAAGATGTAGATTATATATATATATATATATATATATATATATATATATATATATATATATATATATAAATATATGTATATGTATATGTATATGGATAATGATACTTTGATACTCAGTTTTGATAAACTTTTGACACTGAACACGTGTCGTTCTCTTATTGGTCCATGTGGTAAATGTTTAAAAAGATTGAAAATGAGGTGGAATTGAAGGACTGCAGGGATTTCAAGTAGCAAGCTTAATTTTGCGATTTCAGAAACAAAATATCAGTTAGGGTTGAAGAAAACCCTAGAGAGAAGAACACCCAGTAAAAATGCGTTGCAGAGAGCATAAACATCCTTTGACATAGTTTTATTCATTCTGCGAACTGGCGTCGTTTAGCGGAGCATATTATGATACTATTCCACTGTTTGGATGCAACGACCACCCAAAGCGTTGCCTTTCCGCCATTTTGCTGTTGTTGGACTGTTCCTTTGAAAAATCGTTTGTTGTTGATCAATGGATTTGAGTTGTTTTATGTCAAAACTTTATAAAAAATTAGTGTCAATGTATAATTAAATAAGGAAACAAAAATAGTCACTTATTAAAAAATAATTTTTTCTTTTTTTAATATAAATAAATCTTAAATATCTCTTCCAACATCATCTCATCTACTTTTCTTTAATAAAGTAATAGTTAATTTTATTTAACTTTTCCGACTTCAATAAATAGTCACTGAATATTTGACCTCTCAAGACACTTAGGGTGTGTTTAGTTGGGGGTGATGGGGGGAGAGTGATTGAGTGGATTTAAGGGGATTTGAGGGTGATTTTTTTTGTGTTTAGTTGAGTGGATTTCAAGGTAATTGAGAGTGAGTTTGGGGGTGAATTTTGTGAGAATTAGTGTAGGATTTGATTGATGTGACAGTTTAAAAAAATTTGTTTAATTGGTAAAATTTGAAGATTACCAAAATGTCCATAGGTGTTAAAGTAATATAAAATGATATTTGTTAATGTTATATTTAATTGTAAAAATGTTTATTAAGAGTTAAAAATTTAGAATAATTATTAAATATAATTTTAAAAATATTTAAATAACAAATTATAAAACATTCGTATATTTATTACAAATTTCCAAACAATAATTATAAACAAACAAATTATAAAATATTCTTAAAACATTGTTATATTCACAAACAAACAATAATTATAAAACAAATTATAAAACATTCTTTAAAACACGCGTATCCGGATACTGCATTTTGTGAATAAGAAAAAGTGTATCCAGATACAAGTGTATGGTAACCGGATACAAAACTTGGTGCTTTTTCATGGCTTGGTGTAACCGAATACAATTTGATTCTTCTTCGTCTTCTTCGTCACCACGAGCTCGCAGCCGACCATCTCCTTTCTTCGTCTTCCACGGTTCTTCATCTACCACACTGCAAATATGCAATAACCATATAGAATCAACAAAACAAATCTTCACTATTCCATGGCATGCCTGAATCAAGCACAGAACGTCAGGGATCTCAACTGTTGAAGGTTCGTGAATACACAGTAAAAACTGGTGCAAGTGGTGAGGGCAACCAAGAAATATTTAAAATGAAACAAGGGCATTTTAGACAAAGCCTGAATCATACCTCCAAATCTTTGCACATATGCGGATAAATGAACAGTGTGTTAATCTCGCAATTAACCGCAAATCATCGCTCGCCATTCAACAAAAGTGAACGCGTTTTCTTTAAAATCAATCGCTCGATAACTAGCTTGAACAGTGTGTCACCCTGAAGTGAACACACCCTAAGGGTGTAAGTTAGTCCGGTATAAAAAAAAAATTAATAAATTTATATTTTCACATAAGACATTTAAAAAAAAAAAAACAAAAGGATCTGGGGCAAACGGAGGAGCCAAGTACGCCGTTAAATTTCGCAACCCTGCACCCGCTGTGACAGAACCGGCGAGCATAAACCCTAAACCCTATCATGTCCGAAGACAAAGACAGGGAGCAGTACGGAGTGCTCCTTTATTACAATTACGCTGAAATTCCAGACCTCAATCACCTCCTCACCTTCTACAATTCCAACTGCTCCTCCCTCAACCTACGAGGTCGTGTTCGCCTTTCAACCCATGGTGTCAATGTCACTGTTAGTAATCATATATGCTATTCCTTTTTTTTTTTTCATTTCATCTTTCAATTCCTATCGCTACTCATTTCTTTTCTCGCACAGGTTGGTGGCAATTTGTCCTCTCTTGAGTCCCACATCGAAGCGCTCAAAGCCTACAACTCCTTGTTTCACCGTACTGATTTTAAGCTCGCCACTTGTCATCACCCACTTAACGACAAAGTTGCCCGGGAGTGTGGCTTCACTTCTCTCTCTATTCGGATTGTGGACGAACTTGTTACTCTTAGTTCTCATCCACTGTTAAAAGCGCCTGATATCTCCAATGCTGGAATGCATCTATCTGCACTTGACTTCCATTCTTCCCTTCACAATGCCTGTAAGTTTCTATAACTTCACACCATTCATTTATGCAGTTCCCCCCACCCCCGTTATGTATGGGGAATTGGTATTGGAACTTGAGTCTTGTATCATCATTTTGTGTAATCCATTGTTTTGTAGACAAGGAGAGTCCAGAAAATGGCCTTGTTTTACTTGATGCAAGGAATCTGTATGAAACAAGGATTGGGAAGTTTCACGTGCCAAATGTTGAGACTTTGGATCCACAAGTTAGGCAGTACAGTGATTTGTCCTCGTGGATAGATGATAATGGTGACCGGTTGAAAGGAAAAAATATTTTCATGTAAGTTTTCTTTTATGACATTTTGGGGGTGATTTAAATTATGAAGTATATGATAGATTATGAAGCTCCGGCTCAGGTAGACAGGGACACAAGGACAGACTGATGTCCAAAATGTATGACACGGTGATATTGCCGATATATATAATCAACACGACAAAAGTCTCTATTGAAAACTAATAGTTTATATTTTATACTATATAGGCAAATTGCTATAGTTTTCCTATAATAACAGCTCTCAATAGAATTCCTAAACAGGAAACATATATCTTAATAGTTTAAATAACTAGTTAAGTCTTAAGGACGCAAGCCTACAAAAGTGAGTCCTGCATTATTTCTAATATAATTTGTTTTCCTTTAATTTAATTTTTTACCTTTCCTTATGATAGTAGTGTCTAGTAAGTGCTTAGTCAAGATTGGTTCACTTTCTTTACTTGAAGCCATGTAAAGGTTTTCGAGCTGAAAAAAGTATTTTTTTAATGTGATATGGTTCAAGAGTTCCAGACATGTAACAAGTTTGTATGCAAAAAGTGTCATACACGGTGCTATTCTACAGAGGTGTTGGTGCTGCCTATCTGATCAGTCATTTGGGGGTGGTGTTTTCCATGTTGCGATCGTTTTGTGCTCGAGTAACTAGTAATTACTTATCATGTGGCTCCACTGATTGGTTGCAGGTATTGTACTGGCGGAATTCGGTGTGAGATGGCATCAGCATATATTAAGTCCAAAGGTGCCGGTTTTGAGAATGTGTTTCAGGTAAAAACCTGAATTTTCCTTTTTTGTACTCACTCTTTTTGAAAATAAAAGAAGAAATCTCGATAGTTATGCAATGGAAATGTATAATGTTAACAAGGTGTTCATATCGGCACAACTTATTGCCTTATAAAAGAGCCTATGTAGTCATAAGGTCCCTGGTATTAGTGTGTGTGATGGAATACCTACTTTGGGGCGTGGAAATATTGCGGTTGAGGAGTACCCTTTTATAAGAAGTTGCTGCAAACATGATCAAAAATAGCCTTAAGGCTGATTAACAATATTTCTTATGATTGTGTATTAACTGCAGTTATTTGGTGGCATACAACGGTATTTGGAGCAATTCCCAGATGGTGGTTTTTTCAAAGGAAAGAATTTTGTTTTTGACCACCGGTATGCCCCTTTTCAAAGGAATGAATTTGCATCGGTATCTTGTAATCTTGTAGTGATTGGGGTAGATATTTTGTTTTTGGAGTGATAAAGGCAAAGACCTGCAAATGTAATTTAAGCATTTGTGTGTGTGTTCCTTGATTTTAATTTTCCCATGTTTTAACTAGGAGTTACTTGGTGATTTTGCCCCCTCATTTCTCAGAAATTTGATTTTAAAGTTTTTGTTTTCTCTCTTCCTCACACTCTCTCAATGCTACCATTCTTATTTTTATCAGGTCACCATTAATCCCCCCTATCTTCATTCCTCTCATTTTCCAGTGTATTTAATCTGTGCTTATCTTAAATTTGATGGAATGACTTAATCTATTAATTTGTTTTTCTAGAAGTGCTATTTCCACTTTTGTGTATGGAATGGAGGGCAAGCTTTAGTATGCGCAATATGACTTTCATAATTACATGTATATTCTTTCCGAATTACGGCGTATGCTTTTAAATCTCAGTTTAAAGAACCTGGACAAGCTATCATGGTTTAATGCGTTCACTGCTCAGGTGTATTGTTCACATAGCTTGCTGCACATGCTGATAATCTAATTTAATATCTTTGCCTTTTAACTTTTGGGGTGGGGGTGGTTCACTTTTTCTTGTCTTCTGATGATAACATTTGTGGCTTCTAATGCATTATTGGTTTCGTTTATTACATATATTCATTCATTGAAAGTCAGCAAGTGTCTAGTAAAGAGTGGGGGTAATATTGAAAGCTGGTCAAAATCATAGGGGTAGTTTTGCAACAGTGCGTGAAACGAATCTTATTTTATTCATTGACTGTAGGATATCAGTTGGAAGTTCAGATGCTAATATTATTGGTACCTGCCTCATGTGTCAATGTTCGTTTGATGATTACACTTCTCGCTGCCGGTGTACTTATTGCAGAATGCTTGTTTTGGTGTGCCGTAGTTGCGAGGTATGATCTGATAATTTGTATTATTTATGCCTACATTATTTTGTTTGCAGTTTTGTGAATTTAACCATCTTGAAGGAGTTAGGGAGGAGAGGAGAAAAAGTAAAAGAAAAGAAAAGGAAGTATTTAATATCTCCTGATATTATATACTGAATCTAGCATTAGAGTTGCTTTTGGGCTGGTTTACTTGTAACTGGTTCTGGGTAATACAGATACTGTGACTTGATGTTGGTCAAGAGTTTAATTTTGTTACTGGTAAAAAGTTGGATATTTCCCAAATTAGGTTCAAGTTTTAATTGATTTTGTATTGCCCCAGCCCGGCTATTGCTGTGGTCATTGGGCCTCAAAATTCATCTTCCAGCGTGCTTGCACTTGAATAACATTTATGTGTCCTATATCTTGGATTAACTACTTTTCTTAATTGGTACTCCAGAAAATTTATTCCTTCTCCACCATCTTTAATTTCTCGAGTCTAATATTTTTTCTATTTCATTGCTGGGTTCTTCATTTTTCTTTCTTGCTTCTGATATCGTTGTGTTCCACCAGAGTGAATCTACCGTGTATGTTTGTGAGCTATGTCAGAAACAGGGCAAGCCCGAGTCAGCACAGTTAATTGAAATTGGAGAATCAAAAACATCATCGTCAGATGCCGAGTTCAACAACTTTTCTTCAGATTTGCCTCGAGTGCCCAGGGGAGACGGTAAGGTCTGTGATCCATATTGCTCGACAAATCTTTACGTTCACATGTGTTCCATAAAGTTTGTAGTTAACCGGTGTTTAATTTTACAATTGTCACTATAATGACTACTGAAAAAATTAAGTTTTTTTATTTGAAACTCTGGCAATTTAAATGCCCTTTGTAATTTACTATAAGCGTGCAATTCCTAACATCCTAATGATTAATGTTCAGATCCAAGGACCTCAAGAAAACTGAGAATCTTGTGCTTGCATGGGTTTCGGCAGAATGCATCCAGTTTCAAAGGCAGAACAGCATCATTAGCCAAGAAACTAAAGAAAATCACTGAATTTGTCTTTGTTGATGCTCCCCATGAATTGCCATTCATTTACCAAACCCCCATGTTTGAGTCAAATGAAAATTGTGCATCATCATCATTGCCATCTAGTCCTCCACCACCATTGGAGAATTGCAAGAAGAAGTTTGCATGGTTTGTGGCACCCAACTTTGATGGAAGCAGTGGTGTTGACTGGAAGGTAGCAGATGGCCCATTTGATCCACTTCAATACCAGCAGCAAACTGTTGGATATGATATTTCATTATCACACTTGAAGAATGTCTTTTCCCAGGAAGGACCATTTGATGGAATCTTGGGATTTTCACAGGGAGCAGCAATGGCTGCCTTAATCTCTGCACTACAAGAAGAGCTGAAAGGTGAAATGGACTTCAAATTTGTAGTCTTGTGCTCTGGCTTTGCTCTCCGGATGAAAGCCATGGAGCGTGGTCCTATCAAGTGTCCTTCTCTTCATATATTTGGTAATGAACATGGTAAAGACAGACAGATAGCTAACCAAACAAGCAAGGAACTTGCTTCTCTATATGAGGGTGATTGTTCTGCGATAGTTGAGCATGATAATGGTCATATAATTCCTACCCGGTCCCCTTACATTGATGAGATCAAGAATTTTCTTAATCGCTTTCTGTAGGAGATCAAACAAAAGTGATCTCAAGTTTTTGATACCATTCAAATCTACGTCGTTGTGATATCTTGTCTTTCTATGTACGGCCACAAAATTTGTACTATTCTCTATTATTATGCTATTGCCTCAATGGAACTAGCAAAATTGGACACGTCTTTTCGTTATATTTCGTGATTTATGTGAAAAGAAAATGTTAGGCCATCTCGAAAACATGCATTGGCAATGGTTTTTCATCAATGAAAATAAGAGGAAGTTTTGTTGATTTTTTCAATAATGATCTTAACATATTTCATTTGAAGTATTTAGTATTTACATTTTGGTAGGTTTCTGCGTATAGGCCAGAGCTGTGAATGAATTCCACTATGATGGATGAGCACAATACTTTATGTGCACTGAGTGTTGCTTCAATTAGAGTTGAAGCTTTAATTTTGTAATTCGAATTCACCTATTGTAAGTATGTTCATTGGACAAATCATTGAAACCATTTTTAGTTTTCATAATGCTTTTGGTCACCTATTATTTTCTTTGAAGAAACTATAATCAAAATTTTAAATAACAATGAACTCACTAATACCAAATCGTTTATTGGTGTTGTTTTTGTATCGAATAAATATAAATATTTATATTAATTTCCCAGCATATATTTTTTAATTATAAAAGACTGTATAAATGTTATTCAAAAGAGAGGGCATTCCAACGTTTTACAGCACAAATAATTTAGAGGGAAAATAAATTGAACATAATAATAATAATGATAATAATAATAATAATAATATATATATAATATAATAATAACAATAGTAAAACGATTGGGCGAGACAAATGAAGTGACTGTACTAACTTGTGAGGATTAACTCACTCTAAAACCCTTTAAACCTCTGCACTGTAGTGTATTGTTGAACACAAAGAAGATGCAGCGCGTCGTAAGAAAACTAACCAGCATAATTTCACACAGACAAGTATGTCTTCTTTCATAGCTTTCTGCAACCTCGTACTTCGTATTCATAGCATCCCAAACTGCTTGTCTGCTTAGTATGTTTTAATAAATGATTTTCTGATGCTACTGTGGTTTCGAACATGGGAATTTTGTTTTGTTTCTTCAAATTCTGTTACCCATTTTATCAAATGCTTGTAACTCTTGCTTTTCTGTTGGTCAATTCAATCTTCTCGCTCGGCAAATACTTTGACAATTCATACTCTCGGCCTTTAACCGGTTCTTCTCACCAGAAGCTATGCATGATTGATGATCTCATTTTTCTATTTTCTTTATTCTTATTTGTATGGGCAAATCTAGGGATTGTTCAAATAATTCATTTTGGTTATTCTGACTACTTGGCATTTGCAAGTTTCGCTCGCAGGTTGTAGGTTTTCGTTCCTATTGCACTGGCGGGGTTGTGTTTGATGTTGGACAGCCAACCTCCGCATCTCATCCCCAGGTTTATTGTATTTCCAGTTGTGTTTTTTAAAAGTTCAATAACAGAAGTAAAAAATATTGTGAAATGTAACCATAAATGTTCAGTGTCTATTGTGTGTTTGCCACATGCAAGCCAACTATTTTGAAGTAGGGCTTCCTTGCTGGGCACTATCGTGTAAAGCATTTAGCTAAAATGCTTGTTTGTTAAGACTACTTAGCATTTTTTTATGTTATGTTACATTGTAGCTACTAAAAGATGGGGAGCTCACACCGGGCATATCTACTGAGGAATACATCCTAAGAAGGAAAAAGTTGTTGGAACTTCTCCCAGAGAAGAGTTTGGCAATCATCGCTGCTGCCCCAGTAAAGATGATGACAGATGTTGTGCCTTATACATTTCGACAAGATGCTGATTACTTGTATATCACAGGCTGCCAACAGCCTGGTGGTGTGGCCATTTTGGGACACGACTTTGGTTTATGCATGTTCATGCCAGAAGCTAAGCCTTATGTGTGTCTGACATTATATCTTTCTGAAAATTGAACAATGTTTTGCAATAGGCATATGCCAGTGTAAAAAAAGATGTAATTAATTGACATAAATTTGTTATGGGTTTAATCTTCATGCTTTTTCAATGTAATGATTTTTACACAGTTAACCAATTAGAAATCTGTGACTTGTAAAGTAGTTATTACAAAGTTCAACTATTTTATCTTATAACAATCTGTGATTAGATGACTGTGTAAATTTCTTTTACACTGTCAGTTTATTTAAATTTAATTCAGTTATTTACTTACGTATAAAAGTATTCTTTTATATAAACATCTTATTATCAATATAAATCTATGATTTCAATTGTTTTTTCATGTTAGATTAACCATATGTTAATTTGGTCATTATGTGTGTGATTTTTGTTCTGACTTCTATGGAGTTTAGTTATAGAGAATTACGTAATCTCAAGTGAACGTTTTAAAAACTTAAAATGTGTGTAGGATGTTATTTGGCAAGGGCAGATAGCAGGAGTTGATGCAGCAGTAGATACATTCAAGGCTGATAAGGCATATCCAATGAGAAAATTACATGAGGTGAATTACTGGTATCAACTATCAAAAGCTTTTACTTCCATAGAAATTATATAGTAAACAATTTTTCCTTACGACTGAAATATTTCCATTGGTAAGCTTGCTGGAAGCTTGAAACCAATGTTATGACATCTTTCCATTCTAAAAAGTGCATTGTCATCTTCTGGGTTAAACTGTTACAACTGTTATTTATAATGATTTTTATTTAACATTTTATACTACTGATTCAGATCCTTCCCGATATGATAAAGGGATCATCAAAAGTGTTCCACAATGTCCAGACTGCAACTCCAGCATATATGGAAATGGAAGCATTAAAAAAACTAGCTTACTGTAACAATGTAATGGATCTAGCTGTTTACACCCATCAACTGCGATGGATAAAGTCACCAGCAGAGCTTAAGCTGATGAAGGAATCTGCATCCATTGCTTGTCAGGTACTTTCATCTCTAGTGCTATGGTAACTATTTGTTAACTAAATATTCCAAACTCCTATTGAGGCTGTTGCATGCACATTTGGTAATACCATTAGTAGGTCCTACATGTAGAATGATATCCATGTGATCTTTGAACAGGCTCTTTTGTTGACAATGCTACATTCAAAGACATACCCTTTTGAAGGTACCCTTGCAGCAAAGGTTGAATATGAATGCAAAATTAGAGGTGCCCAGCGGATGGGGTGAGGAGTTTTTTTATGTCTGAATACTTCATCTATTGCTGTTGATAATGTAAGAAGCTTCCACAAAAAAAATAAAAGTAAAGAAGTTCATTAATAGAAAAGAAAGTCAAGTTTAAGGATCATTTCATCCATAACTAATGATATAACCTTTTTTTTCTTTCTCTGTATCAGATTCAATCCTGTGGTTGGTGGTGGACCTAATGGAAGCATTATACATTATTCTAGGAATGATCAGAGAGTAAATTCATTTAATAAATGCCATCTCCTAGTAACTTTAGTTTCGTGTTTCTAATCTTTACTTGTTTGGCAGATTAAACAAGGGGATCTTGTTTTGATGGATATTGGATGTGAGTTACATGGTTATGCCAGTGATCTTACCAGGACATGGCCACCTTGTGGTAGCTTTTCTTCTGCCCAGGTTAGCATGATTGATGTCCGTTTAGCAATTCAATCTACTAATTGCAGGAGAGCTTAATAAGGAAGAGTTTATTAAGCTTATGTCTACACCACTTTCTTATTTTTCCTCTCATTTGATATCCAATTAATTGATCAATTAATAGCAATCTAGGACAATCAGACTTCATGTTCTCAACTTCCTGTTGCATACTTTATTACATGATGGCTGTATACTTAAGGTATTCTTGTTTGTAGACATATAACTCTTCTCATACACAATGCACTTGTTCTGGATCAAGTTTCTATGATGTTAAAATAACTTCCCTTTTGTTTCTTGTAATGAGCTTTTTTGGCCACATCTTGTGCTTGCTAAGTTTTCTACACTAGGCTGAGACTCTGCAACATTAAACTTCACCACATGAAATATTATGGCTTTTTTACTTCAAGAAAATGTTTTCTATTTCAATTTAAATCATTAAAATTGCTACTTTGTTTTGAACTTCATGTTTGTTTTCTGTATTCAAAGGTTTGTAAAGGAAATAAGGAAAATAATTTTGTTTGTTGTGAAAGATCTGTAAAGGAAACATTCGTTTTCACTGTTTCCTATACAAACCTTTAAAATGGAAAATATAACAAAAATAATATCATACGTAATCAAAAGTTAAAACAAAAAACGTTTTCTCAAACCAACATGACTTATTTTTCTTGCAATTTTGTGGAGGGAAGGGAGTTATTTATGAGATCGCCTTCTCAACAAATAATGGTAAGTGTAGGTGGTTATGATATTTGAATTTGCTTAAGCCTATAGTTATACTCTATACTTCCAGATTAAGGGAAGAAGCATTGCAGATTATAGTTACGCAAATGGCCTCATGGTGAAGGGTAAATACTTTAAAAGCACATAAAGTTGACCGCTAGTTGTTGGTGCTCCATGACATGAAACATAAGATGAGATATTGATCAGTTATTATAGCCACAATTGACGTTTTTGTACATAGAAATATAGTTAGTTGGTGAGAGGTACTTTGAATAATTTATTTATATCTGGTCATTCAATTAGGGATAGATTTGCCCTCTCCTCTTCCTTTTCTTCAAGGGATCTAATGGGCCTAAACCGTTGGGGACATAATTATGTAATACAAGTCGGATCTTTCTTTGCTTTTGGTATACTATGACATAAAAATGTTTGAAGCTTAGTTTTTTGTTGGAAATAACGGTTTATTTAGATAAAATATGTTTAGGATTTAAATATTGTTTCGAATAAAATATGTTTAGAATCTTCAAATTTAATATATTGTTTCTTTATTTAAGAGATACTGATTGTTATAAATAGATGAGCTGAGAATGTAATTGGTGGGATTGTTATAAAAAAAAAATTATTTTCTTGTTCATGCAAGTTAGAATGAGAACTCTTGATATTGGAATCTCTATTTTTTCTGCTACGCAAACAATGAGACAAGGATGCACTGTTGCTTGTGCGACCCCCATGTTGTGAGGCCAGTGGTGGGTTAGAACAGTGTGGTTCACGTCAGCAACCACTATGCTGACAATTGCATCGTTAGTGGAGCTTTCATAAGACATGAAAGAGTATCTTGCTCTAGTGCAAAAGCTAAATTTTGAACCCTGGTGCAAGAAATGTGTAAAGGGATCTAGTTGAAAATAATTCTTGATGACCATAAAATCAAGGTAGACATTCCTATACAGCTCTATCGTGACAAGTCAACCATGGGCATTGTCAATAATCTAGTACGTGACCAGGCAAAACATTGAAAATGACAAACACTTCATCAAAGATAATCTAGATAGAGCTTGAGGTTACAACCCATGTCCCTATAGGACTTAAGCTTAAGACACTAGATATTTTCACTAAAGGGCTTCCTTAGGAAAGATTTCAGGATCTTGTAGGTAAGTTGCGAATGATTGATATTTATTGACTAACTTGAGGGAAACTATTGTAAATAATGGTTTATGAAGATAAAATTATGTTTAAAATCTCCATATTGATTAAGATAAAATATGCTTAACATCTTTCTATATTTTAGAGAAATTGATTGTTGCAATAGAGGACCTCATAATGTATTTGGTATGGTCATCAATAAAATTATTTTCTTGTTTCCATGTGTAGTGAGTGTTTTGCTCCTTATCCATGCCTTGTGAAATCAGGACAAAATGAAACTCCTGTTCTCCATATTACTTTGTTCTTTTAATGTCAAAATCAACTTATTGCTTTGCTCTTTTATTCTTGCCACTTTTCATATAAATATCATGGTTTCTTCTATATTTCAGGAGGAGCTTTATGAGCTTATACTGGAAACGAATAAGCATTGTGTGGAACTTTGTAAGCCTGGTGCCAGTATTCGGCAAATACACAACCATTCGGTATCCCTTTTTCTTATCCCCTTTTCAATTTTCGAAAGATGCAATAAGGTCACTATCACTATAAACCCACCTAATAGCTTTAGTTTTTAGGAAATATAACTAAGTTTCCAAGAGTTTAATTCTTGCTTCCCTCATGCTTCTAAATAAAATTTGAATACCATTGCAAGTTTGGGTGGGCCTGTGATATTCCTTCCTTTCAACAAGAGGGATTGTGTCTAATAAATAATAATGCCGTTTTGGAGCCTTCACCTAATAAAATATTTCAGGAGAGTTGGTGATTGACAGAAATTTTAGTCAGCAATGTTTGTTATCTGTTACTCTTCTCTTTTCCAGTTCATGATAGGATTTAGAGGGAAGAGTATCCTTAGTTATTCTAATCTTAAAACTTTCTTAATGATCTGATTAGGATTATGCAGTACTTTGTCAAGTAATTGTTCAAAAGATTCAAAAGTATGAACTTATTTAGATTCAAGATATGTTTAACCACGTGTAGAATGTTATGTAATTAAATAAGATAATTTGTTTTAGATTTGTTTTTGGTGAACAATAAACAGCATTGTTTTAGCTAGTAACAACATGGAATTGCTTATTCAGATTAAACAAAATCCAGCCTTGTCCATTAATGGAAAAATTATCTTGTCTTAGCTAGTAACAACCTATATCAACATAGATATATTTGGTAATAATATAGGATGTCCGTCTGCATATTTTTACTTTTTAAATTTAACCACGAATGCAATAGCTTCTGTTCCAGCACAAACAAATACTAGAAGTCTAGAATTTGGTTTGCCTCAAAAGTTGGATGCTGCTGGCTTATTTTATGTGGGTAGTAAAGCATGGGATTCTCCAAATATCCCTTTCTATGTGAAGCTCATCAGTAAATCTTATTAGAACTTTCATTTGGTTTGCCTCAAAAGTTGGATGCTGCTGTCTTATTTTATGTGGGTAGTAAAACATGGGATTCTCCAAATATCCCTTTCTATGTGAAGCTCATCAGTAAATCTTATTAGAACTGTCATATGATATGATTAATTCTTATTTTATTCTATGACCAGTTTGGGAGATACCAAAGACAGAGCAGAGGGAATTTAATTATCTCTGGTTTCTGTTGTTGGCTTTTTGAAACTGTCCTATAATTCAGCTGTATTCTGGTTCAAGATTTCAAGTGGAGCTGAACTTATGTTGCCTTAGTTAATCTTCAATTTTTTTCTTTTAAGTGTTCATTTTGCATTAACACCTAACTCTCCACCAAAAAACCTTTCAATATTTGCTTTGCACCTGACGAACATCGTCTTATAACCAGTACCAGTAATTAGTGTGTGCTAGTGGCCTGAGTATCTTCTTCACAAACCCATCGTTATTTTTTGATTGTCATCTTACTTTTAAATTTTTCACTTTTGAATGTTTTACTATTGTTCATTTCAACTAGCTGAAGTTATACAAAGTGTAATCTGAAATGATCTGGTTGCATAGGTTGAAATGCTGCAGAAAGGACTCAAAGAGCTTGGGATTTTGAGAGGTGTTGGAAGCAGTTCCTACCATAAGCTTAACCCAACTTCTATAGGTAGCTATGTGCTCAAATCTGCTTGCTGACAAAGTGTGCAATATGTAGCCATGAGAAAAGTAATTGTCTTGTAGATTCGTAAGACTGCTGATATATATCTAATCACACTTTATTGGTCCATCCAGGTCACTATCTAGGGATGGACATCCATG
Source organism: Vigna radiata var. radiata (assembly GCF_000741045.1). NCBI lineage: Eukaryota > Viridiplantae > Streptophyta > Magnoliopsida > Fabales > Fabaceae > Vigna > Vigna radiata. Next base: position 30,814,571 of record NC_028358.1, read on the forward strand.
ATTGTTCAATGGTCAGCTTTGACTGTCCTCTGAAGCCAGGTGTTGTAAGTAGTTTCCCTGACAAAGCAAATTTTTTCCATCTCCACTAACCACTGACAGATAATATTTAATAATCACTTGTCACATGTGGTCAGTGGAAATATCTTTGCCTTATTCCTCTAAAATTATAATCAATTATTGTTACATATATACGGAGAAATTGATTTAGAATATGGAGAAATTGAAATATAGATAATTTAAAAAATTTAAATACTCATTCATGGAGCAATAATGTCTTTCTTCATGGAGACTTAGAGGAGGAAATTTACATGGAGCAACTTTGTGAATTGCGCCAATCTCTCTATCTCTCTATGATCTTGAACAATCACCAAATGCTTTGTCTAGAAAATTCATCCATTTTACAGCACTTTGGATTTAGTGAAATAGATTATTTAGTCTTTTATTGTCATACCTCCATGGAGTAATGTGTGTACTTAATCGTTTATATTGATGATATAGTCATTTCAGGGAATGATGCTACTAAAACTTTTAAGCTAGAGAAACATTTATGCAATAACTTTTGGACCAAAGATCTTAGATGTCTCAAATACTTCAGTATTGAAGTGATCTGATCAAAGGAAAGTATTGTGATTTCTCAACAAAAATTGATGGTAGAATAGTTGAGCTCTTCTCATACCCAAGAGGATATAAAAGACTCGTTGGGAAATTTATTCATGCCACTGTCAGTTGACCTAACTTGTCTTTTGCATTTGTATTAAATACTAAATTTATGTAGGCTCTTCATCTAGACCTGTGGATCGTTGTCATTCACATCCTCAGATACCTCAAAAAGGCTCCATGACAAGGATTGTTTAGGGAAATAATCAAATGACTAGTTATTGTAATGCTGATTGGTTAGGATCTCCAATAGATAAGCAATCCACTAGTGGATATTTTGATTTCATTGGAGGAAGTATTGTTTCTTGGAAAAACAAGAAACAAAATGTGGATTCTTGATCTACTTACGAAGCTAAGTATAAGGCTATGTCATCACTCACTTATGGGCCTCTGTGGATTAAACAATTCCTTCAAGAGCTAAAATTTTGTGAAATGCAACAAATGAGCATGTACTGTTGTGATAAACAAACAACTACTCACACTGCAACCAATCCTATTTTTCGTGAGAGAACCAATATAGACATTTATTGTTATTTTGTTTGAGAGAACTTATTATCAAAAAAAATTTGCACAAAACTCCAATAATCAACTTGTAGATATTTTGAATAAGTTTTGAGAGGACCTCAAATTAAATTTATTTATTCCTAGTTTGGTACATACAATCTGTATGTTTGTGTTTAAGGGGGACTGTCATACTTGTTTAATTTATTTGAATGGATTAACTTGTTAGAATAGGTTAACTTATCATTGTATTACTTATCTGATCTGTGTAGGTTGATCATTTCATTACTTTTCTGGGTATCTTTGATGTATGAATTCTATTAATTAATGAATTAGTTATAAGAGATGATGTAGTTGCTTCATATTTCTCTCTCAAGTGTATACGTGCTCTCAGCTAACTGATATCAGAAGAACTCTGCTGCATAAAAATATTTTTAAGCTAGTGCTAACTGAATTGATTTTTAAAATTTACAGCCTAGGGCTCTTCGTCGATATTTTTCAACACATATTTTGTTATATTACTACATAACAATTTCTGGCTCAGATAACAAATATAACCTTTTTGGGCTGGGGATTAAGTGGTGAACTGAAGCAGGTGAATCCTGCCACTTAATTTTAACCCTCTATGAGCAAGATGACCTCTTTTTGGAGTTTTGATTGCCTGCTTATGGGGACATATGCTTCAGAGTTGCACTATTTACCCATATTAGCTGACAGCCTGTTCTTTTTTATAATTTGTGTGGTGTGTCTGTGTACAGGTAATAACTATTGAACCAGGAGTGTACATCCCGTCTTCTTTTAATGGTCCGGAGAGGTAATTATTAAGGTTGATTAAATAGCTGCTTTTTACAAACTGTTTTTTTCAAATTGATGATTTCTGATTGCTTACTCGTCTAAGGAGACTTTCTGGTTTACCAGCTAAATCTACTACAGAATGCTATTTCATAGGAGTTCGTTTGCCTTGACTAGCTCCACGAATTTACCCTTCATTTCTCCTTCCAAGAATCTGGTTTCGTATACCAGTTTATTAAAACTTGAATTGAGTATCCTCATTAAATAATTTCCAAGGATGATTTAGCACCAATTACCCTGTTTTCTCATAATCTTCTCAATCCCTAAGGTCTTATTTTGGAATTTTGCAATGATACTATTCATTCACTGTCTAGGGTGTTCTTATACCATCAGAAAAAGGAAATAGCCATTCCCTCCAAAATAGGAATGTATTTCGTTCCATCAAGATTTACTGCAATACCTCTATACACCATGTCTTCCCTAAAAATGAGAAAAATCACTTTCTACCAGTAGCTACACCATCAGGGTCCCCACCTTCAACCCCCAACTACCACTGCACCAACTCCATCTCGTTATAAATAACGTTTTGTTATACTCTTATTTATAGGACTGGAATGGAATAGTCATTTAGTCATATACACCTGGCTGTCGAAATGGCTATTCCACTCTCGTCTGCAGTCGTATTCAGTGGGGCCCGAGGTTCGTAAGATGTATATTTCCTAAATTATTCAAGCCATTAAGAGACATGTGTCCGTGTTTGTTGCTCAAATTTTTCATATGTGAATTAAGAATCTTACTTTAGTTAATCTGTTTCAATCGTTGTACCAATTGGACATTTGGACAAGCATGATATGGATTTTATTCCTCCCACCTGTATTCTACTTGTTATGTCTTTTTTGGTCAATCGCTGCCTTGTTCACAATTGTTCACGTATATTCCGTATGAAAATTTAAGATGGTTTCACTCTTGACATTAAATGTTTGTCTCCTGCGCAATATAATAAATTTTGGAAGAGGTCCAATTGCAGGTATCGAGGCATTGGGATACGGATTGAGGATGAGGTTCTCATCACAGAAACTGGTTATGAGGTATTTTCTCTTCAAGTTTTGCAGTTGAATGTTGAAACTAGTATGTAAAATGGGGTAGCTAGGTGATCTGCTAATTGTGCTTCTCTTGAGCGTTAGAATGATGAATGAAAGATGCAAGAGGTTGTAATAGATGAGTTCAAGTAAATACTTTATCCTTAAAAGACAAACAGGTAAGCACTCCATTTGAGTTTCACAATGCCCTCCTTCACATATTATCTAATATGCCCCTTTTTTATGTTATGACCTCTCCAAGCTGACTTCACTCCATAAATAAATGGGGACATATTGGCTAATAATGTGTTGTGGTGCCTAAAAAACTCGAATGGAGGCTCAGTGGTAAAAACTCCCGCATATGAAACTTAAAAGCTGACAAAAACGGATGATGATTCTTTACACAGCATCATCATCCATACTTGTCAAAGCTGCATGGAAAAATGGAGAGAAATAGCTTGAAATGTTTTTGTTAAAAAGAAATACACAAGTCGTAAAAGTAAAAACAGAGAACTGAATGAAAACAGATTAAAAATAATAAGTTGAATCTTACTAACTTTTAAATTATACGTTCAATTTAATTTCATCTTCTCTTTCCGCTTCCATTTCTTTTTTCCTACCAAACATAGCATTAATAATTTTGTGGTAGGCGCAGCTATAGTACGGTTTTTTTGTTACCCTTGATGAGTTGTCAAGAATTTTAGGGATTGCTGCTTCTCACAAGTTGATCTCTCTGAAATCCATATATTTATTAGTGGTAGTAGAATTTCTTAGTCACGCAGTCGTCTTATACAGTGTCATTACATGAGTAATCAATCAGTTAGTTGTGAGCCATAGTTGTCAAATCACAAACCAATAAATTGAAGGATATTTTTACGTTATAAACTAATCAACGTCATTAATCTCCATCAATTATCATCTAATCAATCAGAATCAAGTCGTTAGAATATTTACAAACTTGGATGTGCTAGGTTTATTTCAACAAGTTCAATTCGATTTATACATCCCTCCCCTGAAGCAAACGTTATTTTGAAATTCCTAGTTTGTCTTCATAATATTTTATTAATGGAAAAGGTCTAATCTTCTTAGTTAAAAAAGAGGTGTGTGTGTCTCCATATATATATATATATATATATATATATATATATATATATATATATATATATATATATATATATATATATATTCTACCAGTATCAAAATAAACCAGCAAGCATTATATCAGACAAAACTTTAAAAGTAAATAAAGCGAGACATGATTAATGCATACTTTTTTTTTTCCTTTTACACATGCCTTAATAGGTTTTATCATTAGACTTGTGAGTGAAAAAACATCTATATAGAAAGGTCAATTGTTTCAATAGATTTCAATATTTAAAGGGATTAGTCCTTAACTTTGGGTTGAAAGATCTTAGACAGAAAGTTCTTAGATTTAGTTTCATTCTCTTGGGTGTTTTGCTGTGATTTTCTCTGAGCAACGCTTGCACTGTACTATTCTTCTTACACCTCATATATGAACACTTTATTTCATGTTAAGAATACATTGAAAATCACGGTGGAGTTTTACTTCTCAAGTAATATCTTGCCACATTAAAATTTTGTGTGTGATCATGTTAATAGTGGGAATTATCTTATCACATTAGTTAACTTAATGTTAGACAAGTAAAGCAAGTAAGACAGAACATTTAATTTATGTTTTTCTGCAAAATCTACAGATGATTTATCCTGCATAGATACTAGTGACAGTTAATCAGTAACTGATATTTAAGTTGTTGGAAAACTACACAGGTCCTGACAGCATCAATCCCAAAAGAAGTGAAGCATATTGAGTCCTTGCTAAACAATTTCTGCCATGGAATGGGAACGCTGGACAGCCAAAACAACTGAAGAGGTTAACCCAACTGATATATTCCTGTGCCAGCAGTTGCAGACAACAACCAGAACAGTGAATCCTTGAGACGTGCATGCCATTGTTTGGAGCAGTAACTAAATTTTTATCCTTTATTTTGGTCTCCTGCATATTTTTTCAACCTGTGAAACATGTACTCTATAATCTTGACGAGGATCACGAGGTGGTCGAGGGTGGGGATATGCTATTTATGGTGTTAGTGTTAGGATTTAGATGATAAAAGATAAATTAGAGAAAGAAATGGATAACCATACATTTTATCTGATTTGATTGAAGAGCAAAATGAGAAGAAAATAGAAAAAATAATTGTTTTCTATATTTTCTTTGGTATAAATTTCAAAACTTTGTCTATTCATGCTTTCTATCTTTGCAACTGAACGGAACTTTAATTGATTATTGTTCCATTTCCTTGATCCAATTTACTGCTCATTCCTGTTCTGTTCTTTACTTCATAGTTGTAAATGATTGATGATTGAGATTTCAAGAAGTGACCGACTGCAGATAAATTGTTCAGTGCTGTTGGAATGTAAACTGTTGAAAAGTTGAAAAGGACTGTACTCATTGCATTATTCTATTTGATTGACTCGTTTTGTATGTGGTTTAATAATTACTCTTCTTCTTTTTTTAATTCTTATTGATGTAATTGAACCAAAGCAATATTTTCAAGTAAAATGAACTTTTGCAATAATTTTATGAATATTTGGTTATTAGTTAATTTTTCACTGTTAATTAAAGTATTATTAAATTTGGGTGTTGTTACTTTGTTATCCAGATGATTATATATAAGTAATATATAAATTTAATAAACATGATTAAGTAAAAACAAATTTTGAATAAGTTTTTTAATATCAGATGAAATTTAAGTTTAAGTTAGCATTATATAACTAAATAATGAGGAATTTTAATAGAGATGGAGGATAGTCGCAATCCTTCCAAGCTGGTAGTGAGGTCGAAAGCTTTGAATTATTTTTACTTTTAAGATTAGAGACAAAAATAAAAAATGATAAAGAACTGTGCAATTCACGAATATGAAAGGTGGTAAAGACGTTCAACAGACTTTAGGTATCTGGAACATGAAACTACAGACAACTTCATATCAAATCACATGTTAAACTTAACAAAATTAATTAAGATTAACTTTCATACAGTTTTAAGAAACTGCAAATTGTAACTCTAAGTCAATACCACATAACTCACTAAGATAAAGTGTGTTTCCAGTTATATTTAATATATTAATTTGATCATATATTTATAATAGTTATGCATCTAATAAAGGGAAATAGACAATATCATTTGTTTTGATTGTGTTTGGAATTATTAAAAATATTATAATGAAATTAACAATGTTAAATTTTATGTTTAGAGGTGAATTTTTTTTTTTAAAAGCCATTGATAAATAATTACTGACTCCATTTTCTGAAGTTTTTTTTTTGTTTAAGGTTCTTTTAGAGAAATCAATAATTTCAATAAATTCTCTTAACTTTAAAAAAGTTATAAACTTTATGTTTTACCCTTTTTATGATTTTATATTATAATAAATACATATAAGTAAATTAATTAATAATTAAATAAAAACAAGGGTATAAATAGCAAAAAAGGTCATTAATATTGTGTTGAATCTCGAGAAAAAGTAAAAAAAAATTAAGAAAACATAACACCTAAAAAACAAAATACAACGTATTACATTTCACAAATTTCTTCAATCAAGTTAAGTAAAAGACTTTAAAACATTAAGGTTGTTCTATGGAGTATTTAACCTATAACCTTATATTTTTATTCTATACTATTGTAATATCTATTTTAATAGTATATAACTATTAAAAGAGACATTACATATTCAATATAAAAGAATATGTTACAAAGAGTAATATTATACAATAAATATTATAAATAAGTTATATAAATAAAGAGTAATATTATACAAAGTGAAAAGTATAATAAAAAATAAGAAATTAAATTGTTTAACTTTAAGTTTTAGCACCACTCCCAACCTCTATTAGATTTAATGAAACATCTTCATCTGCTTACACCATTAAGATGATCATTGCAAATAAAAAAGAATCAAACAAATATGAAAGGGTAAGCTAATGTACCACAAAGTTAATCATACAACATTTATAGAGATATTAGCACATATAACATTCACATCAATAAATCTTACCACACACAATCATTCATACTAGACTTGACCATCTTGATACATGTATTGATATCAGGCTTTAGCGAATTATGCATTTGTGGTGGCCTCTACTACTCTACAGAGTCATTACCAATGAGTTTCACCCTACCACACACAAGGTTAGTTTGTTAACGCCTTTGGCCAAGGTAAAGTCTTTAGATTAGAACATCATACTCCTTTCATCACATACCCCCTTCTCTACTTGAGTTTGGATGGTTATTAAAGCATCGACATAACTCCCAATACGGAATTCATACATCAATACATACACTATTATAACACCACAATATAATCTCCTTAAGATGTCCGTGGAATTACACTGGCACATATACCATGTTCATTATGATCATATTTTCATTCATGAATAAACACCATGCATGCTTAGACATACAACAAGTACATTTATAATTTCATTTCAATTAGCTGTGGTAGTCCACTTCAAAAATATCAAAGGATCAAAAAATCACAATAACACATTTGCGCTTAAAGTGACGCTCAACGCAAGACCTCCTGTAAAAGAGAGTGCTCAATGATAGTCCTAACACTCAATGCCAAACCTTTCGCAAAAGGTTTGTGCTCAACGACGGTCTTGGTGTCCAACGCCATTCTTCCCAAAAAACGTCTCGCTCAACGACACCATTTTATTGCTTAGTGGCCTACAATTAAAATGGTTCCAAACCTACAGTGAAATGTGGCGCTCAGTGGTGTCCTACTACCACTCAACGCCATACCATTCACAAAATGGTCGTTCAACAGTAAAAATGGACGTTTAATGAGCTGAAGCAAAAATGCTTCCATACTTGAACAACCAAGCTTGTGCTCAATGTCATACCAAAAAACAACCAACTCAATTATGTGATCTAGGAACCTGGTGACATGTTCAGATGATCAAATTGGTATTATGACTTAGTGCTTGGTTCAAAAATAGTTTTCAATGTCGAAGTGCATACCAACTTGCTCAAATGGTCAGATCCCCAATTCCTCAACTAAACACCAATTCAAAAAAATTACAAGCAACACACAACCAATGCAACATATTCAAATTATTCAACAATTCAACCAACAATAACGAAAATCAATCAACCACGAATAGATCAAACATGCAATTCAACAATTCAAACATTTAAAATTTTAAAACAAGATAAATTAGCTTCCCTTACTTAGAGGATGACCAAACATCTCTAGAGATCCTATGACAACTCCAAAAGTACAAGAACCTCAATATGCTCCTACGAAATCACGATCAGGATACATGGTTAGGATTAGTAATCAATAGAGACTCTTAAAGATGACTCAGACATCACATATAACCCTATATAGTTCACATGTAAAGAAAAACAAAACATAGCAAAAGGAGTAACACAAAATCAACTTATTCTATCTGACAAACAGATGGAAGTGGAGAGTTCGTATCAAAAATCACTCTGCTGGTCTTTAATCTTCAAACCGACAAGCAAAGAAAAAAAAAACCCTTAAAAGAGAAATCAAAGAATTTTAAAAAATTAATTTCTAAAAAGATAGTATATTTTAAAATAATAAAATTAATTCATAACAAACTATTTATATTAAAATATTTTAATATTAAAATAATTGAGTCTTACCACTTTTAAATGTCTATCACTTTTAAAATATCGTAATCTTTACTAGCTATAAACCATGAACCTTTTTATATAGTTTTTACATTATGTTGATAGTTGATGATGTTCTTACTTGTCTTTATGCTAAGGAATGAGTATTCGTGAAAACATAGTTGTCTAAAAACCGCAAGAGATATTTATTTTCTTTTTGTGAAAATGTTTTAAGTTTCTATCTTATGGGCCAAACTTGTCCATCTACTTTCATTTTCAATAATGCGCAGCGCAACCTAAAGAGCTGTTTCAATTCTTCTTCTTTTGTTTTTTTATCTTCTGTTTTAACTTCAAAATTACATAAAAGGAAAAATCAAAGTACTTTAAGATTAACTTTTAACAAAGTTATCCTCTTTAATAACTTTGTAATTGATAATTGTTACTTTAATCGTTTTATACTTAACAAAACAAATTTAACATATAATATATTTTTGCGTAACCATTAAAATAGTCAGAAGAATTTTCACCGATAGTTACTTTGCAATAACTTCTTTTTTATTTCGGTCAATTTTATTTATCTTTTGAAATTGATTTTTATAAGAAGGACAATTTCAATTTTTTGTTCTAGGAAAAAAAAAGTATAGAAAAGTTCTGAAAAAAATATTCTTAGCCATTAAGGATACTAGTTAACATTTTTGTTAAAATAAAATAAAATATAATATAATTAAAAAAGTAAGAACTATATATTAGGTGATCTTGGAGTTCATAAAATTTATATTCATTGGATTGGTAAGAAATGATTAGGTGAGCTTCCCAACTGTTCTATTACACCTCATTGCTTTCTCTCGTCACTCATTATTACGCATTAAATTTTCAACCATATCAAAATGTTTAGTACTGTGCTTTTCAAGAAATTTGGACATTTCTTTTAAAAAAGTACCGTTACAGGCCACCAGAGATATTGGTGCAAAAACACACTAAAATATTATTTTTTATGTGTGTCAAAGAATAAAAAATAAAGAAAAGTAATGTGAAATGAACATTAAAAAAAATTATGTATTTGAAAGAATTATTTTTCTATTTTCTTCTGCCATAATTTACTTAACTTTAAAGAAGAAAGAGCTTAAATTACCTCATGGTCGTCTGAAAGACTTAAAAACTAAATTTTCGGGAAAAGTTAAAAAAAGTGAAAACAAAATATTAGGAAATATTGGAGATAAAAGAATTGAACTTTTGAGAAGAACATCTAGAAAACTCCACAAGAAAGTAACAATTGACTATAAATGTCTAGTAGTATTTCTAAGAGAGAATTATATAAACAAAGTATCATAAGAAGACCTAAGTACATCATGCTTACTAGTAGTAAACAAACACATATAATCATACTTTAATGCTCAGTATTTATGAAATAAGACATATGTATGAAAAAAAGTCTGCGAACATATTTACAGGTAAAATCTGTGGCGAATAGTTATTATCTACAAATATTTACTACCAGTGGATAATGGATAATGGATATTTTAATATCCGTTTCTAAATAGGTCGAGTACGAGTAATATATTACTTAACCCGTAGTTATCCATAAAAAATAATAAAAAAAATAATAATTTATATATATATTTAATTAAATTTAATTAAAAATAAAATTAAATTATATTTTATTAAATTAAATTTAATTAAAATTAAATTTTAATTTATATTTAATTTAATTTATATTATATATATTTTTTATAATTTTATTTTAAAATGTATAAAATATATATTTTTTATTTTTTAAGGATACCTGTGATTTAAAAATATTCAGTCACTGCCCAACCGACTCATTCTCATCCCTAATATACATATGTCTGTATGGTATGGAACCTCTTCTCAAGCTCAAGCAAACATAAATAAAGTAACCATCTTGTCACATTTTACTGTCGATTATTATTATTAATGTTGAATCAGACATCCTTACATCTTGTCAAATATATATATATATATATATTTGCATACAATTAAGATGGTTGGTTATGATATCATCGGCTTCATTAAAGGGTAAGTAAAATTAGAATTTTAGTTGGTTGCAACCGGCAATAGCATGCATTTACCCAGTCACCAAATCTCAACCGTCACCAGAGACAATCGAACAACTGGTATTAAATCAGATTGAGAACAGAACACACATTTATAACACAATCCGTCCAATCTTTATCAGACAGGAGTAAAGTTTTGTTACATGAATGCTGTTATTTCCGACCATTTTGAATACATTTCCTAATACTCTGTAACAGTGAGAAAGAAAAGTACACCTTTTGATTGAAAATTTTACTGCAATTTGAATACTCTTTTAATACAGCTTCAGCCATATATTAACAACATGCAGATATATGCATTTAAGACACACGTTTTTGCTCACCAACTACCTTAATACTGAGTGCTACAAAACAAATAACATACTACAAAATTTAAAGTGAGTATGGGGGGCACATTGGCATTTGTTGAAGTTTATGGGAGATACAAGGGCAAAGAGATGCCACTTTAGCTATATATATCAACCCCACCTTCATCATTCACCATCACATACCGATCATAGTATCAGAAAAATAAGAGAAAATGAGTCAAGTTTCTGCAGAGATTAAGGCCAAATCTGAGGTGTATCATGGAGATGAACTGTGCCAAGAAAAGACCAAGTTGCTGCTGAAGGAGGTAGGGCTACCCAATGGGCTTTTGCCCTTGAAAGACATTGAAGAGTGTGGGTACGAGAAGGAAAGTGGGTTTGTGTGGCTGAAGCAGAAGAAGAGCATAAACCACAAGTTTGAGAAGATTGGGAAGCTAGTGTCCTATGCAACTGAGATCACAGCCTATGTTGAGGTTGGTAAGATAAAGAAGCTCACTGGTGTGAAGGCCAAGGAACTCTTGGTTTGGGTGACACTTTGTGAGATCTTTGTTGATGATCCACCCACTGGGAAGATCACCTTCAAGACCCCTTCATCGTTGTTCAGGACATTCCCTGTCTCAGCTTTTGTGATTGAGGAACCAGTTAAGGAACTCAAGAATAAAGAAGAAAACGAAGAAAAAGAAGAAGAGAAGCAAGTCAAACAAGTTGCTAATGCTGCTGTTGAAGTTCAAGAAGTTTGATTCTTCTTTTTCTCACTCTTATATTATAATAAGTTCATTATATTCTATAGGTTTCATGTCTCAGTTGTACTACAGCTACAGCTATATCTAGCTAACTATGTATCAGCTATATTGGCATCTAAGCTATCTACACTTTGAAAGAGAAAACGATGCTTAAGTTATAAATTTCTATTACTATTAAAATCTGTTCTCTTATCTTTCTAATATGATTTCACATTTTCTTAATTAAGTGAAATTGATCCTCAATTTCCCTTTTTGTGTACTTATCGATGTTTTTAAGGATTTTCTTCAATTTGAAAAATTTATTAACGACTGATTAACAACTGATTTTCTTTATTTTAAATAGTATCAGAATTTGATTTTGGTACATCATTATCCTATCAATTAATTAAAAATTATTGTCAATCTAGTTGGATGGTAAAGTGGTCCTTCTCTATACCTATTTTCGTTAAAAAATTAATTAAAAACTATCTTTATTGACTTTTTAAATAGTTTCTTTTCAAAATTAAATAATATTTAATTATATGACCATTAATTAAAGAAAGAGATAAAAACATTTGAACCCTTTACCCTTATTTTTCTTAAAAATGAAAAACTAGAAAAAGAAACCACTAACAAGATAACAGTATGGCAGAAAACTAAAGATTAAGGATCATCCGCAGTTGAAAAGAAACTGCAGGATAATGAGTCTTAAATCTAAGGGTGAACAGTTTTTAACTTACTATTTATTTATAATTTAAACTATAAGTTTATAATGATTGGGACTCATTTAGATAAGGTTTAATGTCTAGATAGGTGCTTATTTTTGTCCAAAATTTTAAATAGGTCTCTTTCTTTTTTGACGTCTCAATTAAGTTTTTATTTTCTTAAAACTGAATCAAATAGGGTCTTTCCGTCAAATTGAGATGACGTCGTTAAGAAGGGTATGTTGATCGTGTAGTTTTATATTACGTGACATTGAAAATGAAACTGAATTGTATTTTTTTAATTTTTGAATTAAAAATGAAGTATACTCTGTGTATTTCATTTTTTAATTCAAAAATTAAAAAAAATACAATTTAATCACGTTTTTAATGTCACGTAATAAAAAACTACAAAGTATACCCTTCTTAACGACGTCATCTCAATTTGACTAAAAGACCCTATTTGATTCAATTTTACAAAATTAAGGACTCAATTGAGACGCCGAAAAAGAAAAAGACCTATTTGAGATCTTAGGTGAAAATAGAAACTATTGAGACATTAAACATTTAGATAATGTTTCAGCAGCAAAGAATCTGAACTGAGCAAGTAATGTACATACAAGTTTCCTTACTCTTTTGCTTATCTTTATTTTGGGTATAATTAAGTAATCAATTTTAAATATTTAGGAAGATGTTTAACATCAACGTAATTAAAAGAAGCATTAGGCCCTACAAACCTACACTTATCAAGTTTTAATTGCCAAACTAAACCAACATTAATGCGTGCGTGAAAAGGAAAGTCGCGCTAAAGCAACACATTGAACTTTTCTAGTTTACAGGAGTGAAAAGCTATAGCGTGCTGCTCTTCACATCGTTGATTCGAACTAAATACTCACAATACACGACACATAATACTAATAATTATAAGAATACTAATAGCATTTTTTTAGTAAAACATTTTTCTTGTTATGGCTTATCTGTTATTCAATGCAATCCATGATATTTGTCATTAGTAAAACATTATTCGTGTTGCACGTAGCAAATCATATGACAGAAAAGGACTGCACACAAGCAAAAATTGCAATATCGAGAGAATTATGTACTTGCTATACCAGAAAATGTCAAAGGTCAATGTCTAAAGCAAAACTACATAATCAGAATCTAAAGTGATCATTAGCATATCCGGTGAGATGAGTTCGAGTTTGGATCCAAACAAACTGGTAAGCCCTGACGAGTAACTGAACCGAATCCGGGTTTTTTCTTCTACCTCTTGTTATCTTCAGCGTTCACAACTTCATCGCCTGAAATTTTTTAATCAAAAGCATTGAAAGCTAGTAATCATCTAAAGATTATTTTTTGCATGAGTTAGTGTTATATGATTCAATAACTTGAAATTCAACGGTATATCAATTACTCGTCTTAATCAACTACAACAAGTGAGTTACAACTCAATCAAATACATATTATTAGTTTGATATTGCAGAGAAGTCTATTAAAAAAAGACTTTCAAATCAAGAGATCACTCTCCTCCTAAACTGAGTTCTTTTTGGCAAAGGCATATATATCATTGCTGGAATAATTAAGTCTATTTATTTAGTGAAGTCAAAAGGATTAAAGTAGGGAGTAGTAGTGTATGAAACCACTTGTCATGGTTTCAACACGAGGAAGAGAAAGATGTGACACTAGAAGAGAGGACGTGGAGGTCGAGGATGACCTCGGTGCATATACAATAAAAAGATCGATCACACCCAAGAAAATTGATACTCCTTGCATGGTTTTCCTTCTAAAATCAATGTCTCCAAAAGGTTGAAATTTCCAACTCCAAGTTCACTAAGAACGAATATCAAGAGTTGGTTAAAGTCTAACAGCTTGACACAAATATCTCAAACTCCAAATACATCAACACTTTACATTTCTCAATCCATAATCCATAGAAGGTCAAAATTCATGATAATTAACTCAAGTGCTTTTGATCACATAGTTGGTAATACCTCTCTGTTCTTAAAATCTCCTTTCAAGAAAAAACATAATTTCATAACCCTTGTAAATGTTCTAAAACTTCCTCAACGGGAGTTGGTCAAGTCTCCCTGTCTCTTTCCCTAAATCTAAAGAAGAATATGAAGCTGAAAAGTTATACCATTTTGGATCTTGTCCACATGTGTCCTATGTTGTTGCTCTTGGTCCTAAAATGTTTACATGATCAGTTTGACCATCCTCATTTGTCAAAATTTTAAAAAAAAATGTTTCCTGAACTTAGTAGTTTCCAAATCTTAGAATATGAGTCATGTCAACTAGAGAAACATGTTAGATCTACCTTTCCTAAAAAATCTCAATCAAAATGTCATCTCATCTTATGATTTTAGGCATTTTATTACATTCATTAATGAATATTTGAGATGTACTTGGGTTTATCTTATGAAAGACCATTCTAAATTGTTACCCATCTTCATATCTTCATATCTTTTCTGAATGTGATCAAGAATCAATTCGATCAAGTAATCAAAATCTTAAGAAATGACAGTGCCAAAGTAATCAATCCACTTGTCTTTATACACCACAACAAAATGGTATAATAGAAAGAAGAAATAGACACTTCGTTGAAACTGCTCGTACCCTTGTTCTTGGTGCCTATATTCCCATCCATCATTGGGGGAATGTCATCTTAACTGCATGATTTCTCATTGACAAGATGCCATCCTCCTCTTTCAATCATAAGGTTCTATCCTCCATTCTATTTCCAAATAATCCTCTCTTTCACATTTCTCCTCAAGTTTCTGATTGTGTATGTTTTGTTTGTGACATGTCTCCAAGGTTAGACAAGCTTTCAGCTTACCTATTAAATGTGCCTTCTTGGATTATTCACAACCTCAAAAAAGGTACCAGTGTTACTTTCCTGAAACCAAGAAATACTACATGTCTATCAATGTTACATTCTTTGAATAAACTCCTTACTTTTCTCTATTTGTTCAACATGTTCATGTTGTGTGGTAGGCCCTTCCTATTCAATGGTTGAATCCAAATTTCCAATATTTATGTCAATCCAAGTCTTGATCAAAGTCCTCTTAAACCATCATCTCCACATATTGATATCCACATAGGACCTTGATGAATAGTCTAATTCTCTAAGAAAATGGTGAATCCCCTAGTTCAGATTATTCTCGCTCGTTACTTAATACCACAACTCTTGGTGATGATGATCTAGGTTAACTCATTTCTCTCTGAAAAAGTACTCGTTCAACTCGAAATCCACATCCCATTATAATTTTCTTAGCTATCAGAAATTATTGCCTTCCTATTGTGCTCTTTTATCCTTGGTGTCTTTTATGGTTATATCCAAAAATGTGAATGAAAAAACACTTGATCATCCTTGATGGCAACAAGCCATAATTTCAAAAATACAAGCTCTTGACCATAATAATATTTGGGAGCTCATACCCCTTCTATTGGGCAAAAAGGCAGTTGATTGTTGATGAGTGTGCAATTAAAGTCGGTCATGATGGAGAAGTTGATCAGTTCAAAACCAATTAGTTGCAAAAGGGTACACTCAATTTATGGCATTGGTTATTGTGACACTTTCTCTCTTGTGGCCAAAATGACTACTATTCGTCTCTTATTTGCAATAGCAACAATTCGTCATTGGTCACTTTATCAATTGGATATAAAAAACACCTTCCTCCATGATGATCATTAGGAAGAAGTTTATATGAAGCAACCTCTTGAGTTTGTTGCTCAGGGGAAGTTTCGTATAGTATGCAAATTGCATCATGCTTTATATGGCCTCAAGAAATCACCACGTGCTTGGTTTGAAAAATTCAACTCCATTGGTCAAAAATCTAGGCTAAGTAGTGAAGCAGATCATTTGGTCTTTTACTATCATACATCTCTTAGGAAATGTGTTTACTTAACAATATATGTTAATGATATAGTCATTACAAGAAATGATACTATTGTAAACATTTTCAAACCAAAGATCTTGGAAGCCTCAAATACTTTTTGGGCATTGAAATAGCTCAGTCAAAATATGGAGTTGTAATCTCTCAAAGGAACATGTATGATTGATTGTAGACTAGTACACAGTCCTACGAACCCAAATAAAAAATTAGAGATAGAAGAAGACGAATTATTCTTCGATCCAAAAAAATATAGGAGGTTGGTTGAAAAACTGATTTATCTCACTATTAAGGCGTGATCTATCTTTTGCAGTTGGAGTGGTTAGTCAATTCATGCAGGCTCCATATGTTAGCCATTGGAGTGCTATCATTTGCATTCTAAGGTACTTTAAAAAGGCCCCCGAGCAAAGGTTGTTATATGAAGATAGAAGAAGAATTTCGAACTTTGAATACTGAGATGCAGATTGGGCAGGTTTGCCTATTGATAGATGGTCTACTAAGGGATATTGTATTTTTCTTGGAGGAAACATTATTTTATAGAAAAGTAAGAAATATTATTTTTTAGAAAAGTAATAAACATAATGTAGTGGCCTGAATATAGGGCAATGACGTCACTAATGTGTGAACTTATATGGGTGAAACAATTCCTTCAAGAGCTTAACTTCTATGACATCCAAGATGTATTGCAATAATCAAGTTGCTCTCTACATTGCATCAAATCCAATGTTTCATGAGAAAACTAAACATATAGAAATTGATTGTCATTTTGTTCGCAAAAAGTTGTTGACAAAAGAAATATGTACTGAGTTTGTTGGATCAAATGACAACTCGCTGATGTCTTGACCAAACCCTTAAGGGGATGTATGCTTCAACTTGAAGGAGAGTGTTGGAATAATTATTAAGTCTATTTATGTTAGTGAAGTTGGAAGGACTAAAGTAGGGAGTAATGTGTGGGTTATCTCTATTTATGGTACCTAGTAGTCTAGGAGAGTCTCCATCTCCCTACTATATTAACTCTTTATCAATATAAATAGTAGAACAAGAGAAGGATCCATTAAGTCCTCTAAAACCATATTTCTCTATTTTTAATCTCAAGTATCATCTTAATTTTAGCGAATTGAGATTAGAATGGATGAATAATTAAAGAAAAAACACCTTCAGTCTAGAACAACCTTGATCACTATGTTAAGGTAAAATAGTGATCAACAACGTTAATAATCTACTACTAAAAAGTCATGAGGAATATATTAATTCTACTGATATCACATATCAGTATAACCAAACATTCCTTTTGGTATCACAACCAATACATCGCTGCCAAACAAAGATTACTTACCATACCTCAAAAGTTTTTGTTTCACTCTACTTGTTTATTAGATATGCAGGTACCCTTTTTACTCATTATTGTTTTATGACATCCCTGAACCCATTGTCTCAGGTCACAACATGATTCATCCGATGTGGATGCAAACCTAAGCTGACAGCCACAGGTTCAGATTAAATTTTGGAGCAAGTTTATTGATCTTGCAAAGAACAATATACATGCGTCTTTGGATGAGGTTGATGGGAAACTAAGCCGACTATCATCAACGTAGAGTAAATTTGGAACAAGTTTGGATATTGTTCCTTTAAAGAACAATATAGCAGCTGACCCCAAAACATTATAGTAGGATAGCATATAGCAGCAATTCTAAAAAAAAAAATAGCTTATGCCAGCATAGTATATACGTATGAATGCTCAAAAATGATCAAGGCTAATCAAAGTGTGACATTCAAATTTAATATAGAAAGGCACAGGTGGATTAAACACATAAAATATAAAAAAACTACGTTACCCTAGTGCCAGAAGGCCCCAAAAAACTTACAATTAAATATAACTACAAAATTCAAGTACAAGTTTTCAAATGGGAATCATCAATCATCATCTTCTAATTTCAAGTCTCTATCATTTTCACTATTTTTTCAAGTTTAGAAATTGAAATCCCAATAATTGTCTCACTACACCTCTAATGTGGCACTATTTAATATCTTGATTCCGACCTACTAAACCTAGTCACTGAGTTATTTATGTTGGTAATCATCCTAACATGATTAAATGCAAATTTTCCAGATAAAACCATCAAATTAGATGACAATGAACATTCATATGCTGAATTTTCACATGTGAATTTAACATGAGAATATACTTTTTCAATCAAGATATATAACTGGTGCCTACCTCTCCTAGCCTTCAGAAGTAATGAAATCTAACATAAAGATTTACTAGAGACTGAAATGAATGTCAAACTACTTTTTACTATAAGCTGTCATGTGAAATTCTTAAAAAAAGTCACAACATGCATGCATGATCACAGAGTTTCAGCAAATACCGTATATACCTTAGAAGGCATAACCCATTTTCCATGAATCCAGTCCTGATGCAGCCTCAAATGAGAGTGATGAAACTCTAGTTCCTCATTAGAAGACCTGAAGTAAATCACATACTTGGAGTCAGCAAGAACTTTTGAAATCACACCCACCCACCAACCGTCATTGTACAGGGCATCGACTTCGTCAAGAAGCTTGAATTGACCGTCAGCATTATTGTTGGGCGGAGGAGGCCTTATGTGAAAGACATCAATCTCTTCTCTCAAAAGATTAGAATCATCATCGGCTAACAGAGTCTGGTACTCAACAACGAACTTGTCATTTCCCTTTATCTCAACAATAGTGGCTTCAAACCAAGCTCCACTGAACCCATCTTCATCACTGCTAACCTCGACTGTAGCTCCTTGGACAAATTCATCTGGTTTTGCAGCTTCATTAGATTCATCATTTTTCTGTAATTAACAACACTGTCGTCATAACATTAAACTATAACCAAATTAGGCCTACTCACTCCAATAGTTTAAAATTTTCAGATTATGGCCCGGAATATATAAATAAAATTAAAAGATGAATATGCCTGCTGGAGTGGTGGGACCCATTTGTGATCGAACCATTCTCGGTGGATTCTGAGTTGTTCTTTGGAAAACACTAATTGCTCCTTGGACGCCCTGAAATACACTGCAAATTTGTCATTCTCTAATTCCTCAGTTATAAAGCCCTCCCACCAACCGTCATTGTAGAATGCGTCAACCTCATCCCCAAATTTGAATATTTGGCCTGTCTCCGGTGGGAGAATGGGCCGCAGTTGACGTATATGCAAGATTTCCCTTAAATTCTTTGAGCTTTTATCGTCTGCCATCAGGTTGTGGTACTCTACCAGAAACCTGTCAGAAGCAAGATGGCGGATGATGGTGCCAGAAAACCAGGAGCCACGGAAGCCTTCATCCTCAGAGCTAACTTCCACCACAGTACCGGGTTTGAAAAAAGCAGCAGAGGCCGAGGCACCTTCGGTTTTAGGCTTCGGCGCCATTGTACTCTTGGTTTAGGGTTTGTATAAGTCGCGGAAATTTAAACGGAACGGAATAAGAGAGAAAGTCTTTTATATATGCAGTTGGCGGGAATGTGAAGATACTAGTCTCTTCTTGAGCAGGCTTCACATTCCAATGCACTGTTAATTATTCTTCAGCAGCATATATTTAATTATCGGAATACTTTTTCTTTTGTTACAACTCAGCTAAGAAAAATTTATAATAAGTATAAAAAGGTACAAAATATGTAAAAAAAAAAAAGGGTTTCCTACAAATTGTTTGATGAAATCTTGAGAAATTTGGGTGGAGAAAATCAATATCAATCTCTTTCAATTGTAAATTAAAGAAAGGAAAAAAAAAATAACAATTAAGGCCATAAAAATAATCCCACAATTTGGGAAACATAAATATAGCATTGGGAAGAAACAATTAAGCACAATGGTAATGCAAGTTCAGTATGGACTATTTATGGTTTGCTTTGGAGTTAATAAAATAAATAAATTGGAGTTGATATAGAGCTGAGACACAAATCATTCCAATGTTTAAAGAATATTTAAGAAATGATAGGATCTTTATATTTGTTAAGGTTTGATTGTATGAAAATATTTAAAAGTATATTTAAGAAATATTTTTTTGTAAATATAAATTTAGAAAAAAAAATATATAATATAATGTGCAAGATCGTTCAACCAGATTACTAAGATTTTGTTAAAATAAACTTGTTAAAAGTTATAGTTTTATTAGAATTATTGAGAGTGTAGGATAAAATTTAACTAAACAACTTATTTTTTAATAATTAAAACAATTAAGATGAAAAAAAAAATTATATTAAAACAACTTCTTTCTTATAAACAAGTATGTTGTTATTTTTCTGAGTTACTTTTTTTCTATGTAATTTCTTTTGTAGGTTTTAGGCTTTTGAAATAAAATATAAAAAAACACTTATTTTAAATATAACCCAATAAATTATTTATTTAAAATTTAAACAAGATATAGAATTATTTTATTAATTTTGAGTTCCAACATTTTACCAAAAACATATTTAATACTTTCTTATCTTTCTTCTAACAGCAGTTTGAACCCTTTTTTAACTAAAAAAATTAATTTTATATTCTCAATAAAATATTAGATTAATAGAAAAGAAAATTATAGTAAAACCAACTATTAAAAATGTACACATGACTGATCAACAAAGATAAATAAATTATATGATTGTAATGCTTTGTAACAAAATTTAATATAACAATAACAGCAAAACAGTTTAAATAGGTTTACTTGTTAGGGTTAAAATGTTTTTTTAATCATATAAAGTTTGATTGTTTTTACCACTTTTGTAAAAGTTTTGTAACGATCCAACAACAAAACTGCAGACCTAGTCTCAGATCAATCCAACTCCTTTTAAGTCACTTTTATTTTTAACACTTCACTTCAGTTTTTCAAGCTAGAAAAATCAGTCTAGTTGTGGCTTCAGCAGCATAAATATTTTATATCAAGGCATAAGTTCCTTATAACCTGCTAATTTGGTCACACTGAGTTCATTTTGCAATTTATAAGCCTCTCACATAGACCCATCTGCCTCAAATTGTATGTTCTCAATTAGTTTGTTTCACTTTTTCAGAACTATAAGATAACAGTTAGTCATTAATCTAAAATGTCGCAGACTTTCACCCACTAGTCCAGCATGGCTACAAGCAATTGTGATAAACAGCATCCTATCTGGTTTAATATCTGATCCTACAATTTCATTGAAAAGTTCAACTGCTTTTCAACCATATCCATGATCCCCATGGCCACTCACCATTGAAGTCCAAGAGACCAAATTTATGCTTTACATTTGTTAAATATTTCTTGTGAATCAACTGTATTTCCACACTTGGCATACATATAAGTTAGAGCATTGGATATTTCCAAGTTGTTATCAAGGCCTGTATGAACTATTACAATGTGAAGCTGTTGGCCACAAGATAGAACTGCTAAGTTAGTACATGCATCTACCTCACTAGTAAAGGAGAAACAATCTTGACTATATAAATCCAGCTATCAAAGCATTCAATGTGATGATGTCTTTCCAGTCATTTCAGATAATAATTGGTTTGCCTCTGAAAACATAATGACACTATGTGCAGCATGGAATTCATAACAGAAAGGTTGGACTCAACTCCATACTTGCCCTAAAAACCAAAACCAATAAAGGCACAAGTGGCGGGATTGAGAAGTTAAATCCTTCCTCCTGTTTGTCAACAAGAAATTGTGCTGTGCTAATTTAGAAAACTAATAAATAAAACAATTAAGTAAAAATAGATGACTTAGACAAGAAGAATTAAGAAAAAGCATACCAGAAACATTTGACAGAAAATTCTAAGACCATCGCATGCTTCTGCTCTGAGTGTATCCAATGGTCAAAGTAGTCCGACAGTCATAAGTTTGGTTGTGATAACCTCAAAAACCATTTTTGTGTCATCCATGGCATCCAGCAAGTGGCATACATGTCTATGAGTGCATTGTCAGCATATATGGATCATCCTAGGACACCAATCTTGATGGCCAAAGTATGAGCTAATTGACCACACAAAGAGCTTTCAAACCCTGCATGACTTCAAAATAGCAGATATGGTGAACTCAATGGGCTAAGACCCATCTCCGAACAT
The DNA here is from genome assembly GCF_000741045.1 of Vigna radiata var. radiata. Taxonomy (NCBI): domain Eukaryota; kingdom Viridiplantae; phylum Streptophyta; class Magnoliopsida; order Fabales; family Fabaceae; genus Vigna; species Vigna radiata. Next base: position 30,836,992 of record NC_028358.1, read on the forward strand.
TTGAAGAAAGACACTCCATGCATGCTTATAGTGGTTGCACAAGTTGTTTCCAGTGATGATGGCATTTATGTGACCACATTTCTATGGGGCATTTCTTCAAACAAAACACATGCCTCTTTAATTGAGCTCTTATCAAGAAGAATATTAAAATATCATTGGCTAAATGGTTAAATCCTAAGGGGCAAACAGTTCATCCAATCGGATGCTATGAAGATAGCTTTTTACCACCAAGGTTGAATTGAAAATGAGGACTGTAACTTCTCAGTAAACACCATCTTCCAAAAATGTCCATGCAACCAACTCTCTTATTTGTGTCACAATGATACCATGATACAGGTTTGGGGATGGATACAGACCTTGAAATTTCAAAAACACATGTTCTGAATAAGCTCATGTAATTGAGAACTCTTCTGGCAACTAGCATAATTGGCCTTTTATGAACTTGGCCTGAAGTCCGGAACATAAATATATACATGTTAGGAAATTTGAATAGTCATTAATCAGTTAGGACTAGGCTTCAGTAAGTCAATAGTGAAGGATTAACTCTGAGGTGTTAGTTGGTCAGTTTTGCTATATAAGGCAACTCTTACCTTATGTGAAGACATGTAATTGAATTATCTCATATTCTTGTATTATAACTTTCGAAATAGTTTCTTTACGTGGTTCCCCATTGTCCTCAAGCCTTAACAGTCCATTCACAGTATCAGCTATGCAGAGGGTATCCATAATGCAGTGACAATTAAAGATTTGGAAGAACACGTGTACAAGATTAGAATCGCTTTTCCTAGAGCTTGTGGGTTCAATGAAAAAAACCTTGGGTGATTCTTTTAAAGATCAAATTCAAGAATTGGTCAGGCAAAATTTTGATGATGTTTGCGGCAATTCCAGTGGAGTTAATTCTAGAGGTGAGAACCATCATTCTTCATATTGTTGTGGAACAAGATTGGCAAGAATCAATTTCCCTCCTTTTCCTGGATAAGCTATCCATCAAGGAAATTTCAATGCGAAAACTACTTCTTAAATGATAATACGCCTGACAATGTTCGAGTCAAACTTGCAATTGTCATATGGGGGACACGCTTTGTAATGGCATATGGCTTTGGTCAGGTTAGCACATTATTCTACAATGATTTCTTGAACCTAATATACAAGATTACTCATTAGCAGTTTGGACAAGTTTGTGATGAACCTATAGCTGAGTTGATGAGGTTCTTTGTGGCAGAAGAAATTTGTGTCTGAGTACACGAGGACTTTGATTCAACCGTGATGAGACGGAATCTTAGTGAGGACTATATGTTGAGTTGCTTTTTAGGGGATTTAAAGAAATAAATCCACATGTTGGTTAGGATATTTCAGCCTACTGCAGTGAGACGAGCCTTTACCTTGGCAAGAATGTATGAACCAGCCAATTCCCCTTCTATTCAATCCGTTGTGCTACCTAAGCCTCAGAAAGGAATCTCAGATCTAAACTTGTCGCCTAGATTAATCCTACTAAGACTGCTCCTAACTTTGGTTATGGTTCTAATATGGGAACTAGTCCTAAGGTCAGAAATAACAGGAGTTTAACCCCTATTTATATAAGTGAAAGAAGAGCAAAAAACCTATGTTATTTATGTTGAGATAAACTTAAATTTTAATGATTTATTAATAATTTTGTTTGAATCTTATTTTATTAGTTTGGGTATAGTAATATTTAGTTTGATTTTGATAAAGATAAAACAGAGATAGATAGTTATAATTTTTCATTTATACAGTATTATTTTATTTTGTTAGATATAAGATAGAGATAGATTAAGTAATTGTTTTTATTTTAAGTGAGTTAATATTTTGTTTTTTAGTTTTTATTATTTATATTTTGTCTAAGGTCTTATTTGTACCTATTTAAAAGTTACCAAGATTCTATGAAAATAACCATAGTGAATTGAAGAGTCCATTTATTTGTGTGAGTCGTGTTTATTAAGTATAATTTATGTGATGTGCTATATTCGCAAGAGCATAGTTTGACACATAAAAAGATTTAGGTGGATGTTTTGGAGGTTCAGGGAAAGGAGGACTTATGTGAATAGGTAGACCCTGTTGGTAGTTCTTTTAATTGCTCTGATCAGAACTCTCCTCAAATATCATGAATGTGTTGACCGGTGTGGTAAATTTCAGAATCATGTGAATCACATGATACAAGCAAAAGAAGCCTCTAAACATCTTGATTGACAGTGGATCCACACACAATTTTCTGGATGTTGACATGGCTCAGAAATTGGGGTGACAAATCAAGGAACCTCAGACATGCTTGTAACCCCACTTGGCTGTTGTGATTTGGTGTTAGGGATAGAGTGGCTAATTACATTGGGTGACATAATTCGAAATTTTGACAAGATACCATGGAATCCATAATCAAATAATAGTGGCAAGTCTACCAAGGCTCAACAATTCAATAAAGCCTTAGCGGCAGGGGAGCACATTTCAGTTCTACAACTCTATTCATTCAAAATAGTACCTGTCTTTTTACTAGTTCAGTGATTTCGGTGGGTGAAAAAGATGGATCATGTAGATTTTGTATTGATTACAAGGAACTTAATAAGAACACTTTGAAGAATAAGTTTTCCTTACTAGATGATTTGTTAGATGAGTTTCCTGGATCTTCAATCTTATCCAAGATTGACCTTCGGTCTGGTTATAACCAAGTGAAGATGGATCCCTTGGATGTGTACAAGATAGCTTTTAGGACTCATAGGGATACTATGAGCATGTAGTGACGCCATTTGGATTGTGCAGTTACATGGCATTCCTCCCTTGGATTGTGTGGTTATATGGCATTCCTACATCTATTGTTAGTGATAGGAATCCTATATTTCTGAGTTTGTTTTGGAAAGAATTATTTCGACTTCGAGGCACCAAGTTGTTGATGAGTACAGTCTATCATCCGAAGACAGATGGTCAATCAACGAATGTTGGAGACTTACTTAAGATGTTTCAGTTCAGAGCAACCAAAGGGCTGGGTGGTTGTCCTTCCTTGGACTGAATACTAGTATAACACTAGTTTTCAAGGATCTACTAGGTGTACACCTTTTGAAATTGTTTATGGTCATGCTCCTCCGGCTATCACTTGTTTTGTTCCTGGGGAAACTGCTGTTGAAGTTGCGGCACAGGATCTTATGACTAGAGATGAAGCTCTTCTCCAATTGAAATATCATCTAGGAAGGGCACAAGAGTATAGTCTGCCAACAAGAAGTGAAGATCGTCTTTGGTCAAGGTTGGGGATTGGGTCTTTTTGAAAATCCGTCCCTATACGTAATTATCTATGCCAACTAGGCTACATCCCAAGCTTGCACCCCAATATTATTGTCCTTTTTTGGTGCTTAAACAGGTGGGTCCCGTCGTTTTTCGCCTTCAGTTGCTAGAGACAACTTGGATTAATCCTGCTTTTCATGTCTCCCGACTTAAGCTGGCTATTGGCACTCATCCAATCGATCAGAACCTTCCAACTGAACTTCACATGCCAGAACTCAGTTGTTTTTCCTTTAAAGTCTTGGATCGTAGGGTGTAGCAGTATCATAGTATCTCGGTTCCTCAGCTCCTTATTCAGTGGCAAACAGAAGGACCTGAAGTTGTTACATGGGAAGATGAAGGAACCATTTGTGATCAATATCCAGATTTCCACCTTGAGGACAAGGTTGTTATGAATCTGGGGAGTATTGATAAGCCTTTTAAAGTGTATGTCAGGAAAAAAGTTAAAAATTATAAGTTATTAAACAGTTGTTAGGGGGACGGTTTATGGGTGGTTAGAGGGAGTGATTTCATTTAGTATGGTTGTCTTTTAAGGGGGGAAATGGTTCCTCCTGCAGGGCTGGTTTTTTATTGTTGTTTTAGAACAGGTGCTATCATGTGTGAACGGAACTCTTCCCTTGGAGGCTGTTGAATGTTTTTAGACTTGTAATCCAGTAAATCTATCTATGTAATTGTTGGATGTTTAATTTGAGTGTTACTGTAGGATTGTTCCTATAATATGAATTCTTGATCTCAAGAATTCCTAACACTATGTGAAGCTACATCCTTATAGACAGGCATCAATGGCATTCAGGGACAATTCTAAACTGAGTCCTAAATATTTTAGCCTCTTACTGCATTGGTAGTGTAGCCTACAGGCTTGTCTCTGAACTTAAGAAACATGGGGCAACTTGGCTACTGCCACTTATCTTTACCAGGAAGAAATATTTTTGCGGAAAAGGAGCCTGAACGTATCGTATGATAGCTAGAAGAAGAGGCATGCCTGTTACTAAAGGCCTTGTGAAATGGAAAAACCAGCTTCTAGAAGATGCAACTTGGAAATACTACTACGGTTTGAAAAAGAAATACCTAACCTTCCATCCTTGAGGTCAAGGATTCTTTCAAGGGAAGGGCATGTTAGGAAATTTGTATAGCCATTAGTCGGTTAGGACTAGGCTGCAGTAAGTCAATAGTAAGGGGTTAACTCTGGTATGAGTTAGTTGATCAGTTTTGCTATATAAGCAACTCTGACCTTATGTGAAGACATGCAATTGACTTTTCTCATATTCTTGTATTCTTCTTCTCAATTCAATATGGCTTTCAAAACTGTTCCTGTATGTGGTTCCCTATTGTTTCTCAAGTTCTTCGGATATTGCACTCCTAGAGATTTTATTTTATTTTTTTTAACAAAAAATAACTACTGAAATTATCACTCGATAAGTTTCTGAACTTCTTTCACAATGTCTATTATGTTCTAGTCAAGGGGTATAATTATAATTTACCTTGTAATGCGTCCTTTTAAACTAAACTGTGAATCATTAATCTTGCTAGTGTTACAGCCACTGTTCTCTGCAAACATCCTATACGGCAACCTTGACTATATGATTAGTAATGTCCTTTAATCTTAAGACCAGTGATGAGAAAGTGAAGTCAAACACGCACCAGAGCAAGGTAAAACATTTGTATTGGGAGATAAAGAAACTCTTACAAAATGCTGAAAAGGAGCGACTGTATAGTGTGAAATAAATCAATGTGAATATTAGTTCATATACAACAAGAGGACGTACTTGTAACCTTCTATTTCCTCATTGTTAAAATAAAGTAAGAATTGCCATCTAGAACAAAGGAACGCCTTCTTAACAATAATTATACCAATGCAGAATATGTTAACCTTCCTATGTAACTTTTACTATAAGCATATACCAATGATCCCCTGAACTCTATGAATTTCAGACAACACTAAGTTTTCATCATACAAGAATCTGAGACCTGGCAGCACCACGGGAACATCTTTTCCTGCCATTCTTGCTAAGTCCACAAACACATATGTCTAGAAGCTCATAATCCTCCTCCCAAAATAACCTGGATGCCGTCTCAGGATCTTTCAAAAGCATCTTGGATGTAAGGAAACCAGCTATGGTCCATGTTTGATACATCCGGGCTTGTTTTCCGATAAATTTTCCAGTGCGTGTATCATAGTATTCGGGCCAAGAATCAACTGGCAGTCTTTTCTCAGCCAAAGCAACTGCTTTCTGGGCAAGTTCAGTCCTCCCCATTTTGATGCATGCCAGCGTGAACTGAATATGAGATGAGGTACAAGGGAATATATCAGAAATTAAAGCAACAGTTCATGACTTGACAGTTGACATGCAAGGTCCCAGCAACAAAACTGGAAAATAATTTTGTTTGATTTATAAAATCTTTTGCTCTCAATTAACAAACCGAGGAAATAATCTCTCTGGATATTTTTCCCTTACTTCAGGTTCTGCAGTGTATGATTTTAATTTCCACTTTACCGCATTATAGTAGAATGAGTTTCTATTGGTGACCTGGTATGTATTCCTGCCATGCTTATTATTATTACCCATTGAGTTCAAAGGTTTAGGTGGTAAGACACAGGCCAAAGAGAATAGCCAACAACGAGTCTTAGCTTTCCTTAAAATACACCCATTGCCATCAGGAAAAATTTACCTGCCACAGAAGGGTTGGCCAAGATCCACCATTGTGATATGACCAAGGGCTGCAAAAGTTAAGCACGGTGTTTAGGTTAAGATGCACACAGTACAAGCAATTCTGATTACAAAGACTAAGAAATAATAAAAATGGAATTCGCAATTCTGAATACAAAGACTAACAAATAATGAAAATGGAATTCAACAAATGTACTTCATATTAAAAAAGAATCAAAACTCTCAGGTCTGCAAACAACAAAAAGGAAAATTATGGTATGAACTCACGTATTCTTTGGGTCAGAGCCAGTAGTTATGCGCCACTCTTCATTATCCAAGGCAGGATAACATATCTTAAGAGGCATATGGCCCACAAGATCATCCCATTTTGCTTCTATCAGATTTAATGTAGCCTGGTTCTGTCTTGGGGTGCCCAATGACGATACGATGGACCAAAGATTTCCAAGTGTGAAAAACCTGAAGTCCATGTGAGCTGGCTGCAAATTCCCAATCAGATATCCACCTTCTTCTGGAATCCAATCCATTAACCACGGTGGAATTTGCTCTGGATAGATGTTGAATTTATTGATGGCATCCATGGAGTACTCTTCTGTTTTATACCTGTATATTTCATTCATCTTTTTCATGTCCACCCAATAGTATTCTCTAATGTGGAATGACAAAGCGCTGAGCCGGTTGTTAATAGCTCTAATAAGATTATCAGTTCCCTCAGTTACAACAAGCATCTCACGTGAGCAGCGAAGAGCTGAGTAAAATAATGCCTGAAAAGTAAAACTGCCACAGCTAAATGGAAGGATAATATGTGAAAAAGTAGAAGTACATTGCAGAAATCACGTTGCCTGAATTCAGAGTTTTATCTTTATTTAGCAGACAGATTAATGTGAGCTGAAGCATATGCACTAAAATAATATATATCAATGGAACGGGAGCATAAAATGATAGATGCATTGACTTGGGCAATTTCAAATGTGTAATACAGAGCATTGTTCAATTTTTAACAGAACAGACACAAAGAACAGCAGAAGAATGAAAAAGTATATAGCATGTCAAACTTACTTGGATCTCAAGGGGGTGACCATGAATCCCCATCCTCCTGTCTATCATGCAAGAACCATCAGTGACTAGGAGCGAAGGAAACATATCGAAACCATCTGTTAAACACAAGTTAAGGATCATTTTTAAGCCTGTTTGAACATCAGCCCTTTCTTGCAAGCTGCAATCTCCTGTGAGCTTCCCGTAAGCCCGCAAGAGGATGATCCACCACAATCCTATCGAGAAAACAAAAACAGAATTAATAAATGAAAGTTCTTTTCCATACTACTCAAATAATATTTTCCAGAGTTCTCATTGAGTATGTACAACTCTAGCAATTTTCAACATATTCCTCTATGGGAAGTATTTAAGAAACTGCTAAATAATCAACTGCTCACCTGAATCTACAGGTGCAACGCGACCAATAGCTGATTCCCCGAAATCAGGATCTAAAACTTCTTCACGTTTATCTTCGTCCAGAGCTACAGTTCTAACTTTGAAACTTGCAGGCATCAGGCCCTGCCCTGGACTGTAGCAGTCCACTGTTTTCTCCCAACTCTTTTAACAAAAATGTATAATATTAACAATCAGTTCTCAAAAAAATTTTAAACACTATATGAATCTTGCTACAAAAAAATCACTTTCTTTCAGGATCAATCAATTACAGACAAAACACTGAACTGTAAAATATATTCATCCAAAAAGGAGTGCTAGCAACACAACACGGACATTACATCACGTATAATAAAAAAAAAAGTGTGTATATATATATATATATATATATATATATATATATATATATATATATATTGAAAATCATTATAAATTATCTATTTAAAATTATCTTTAACAAGATTAGCAAAATATAACAATTTAAATATATTCTTACCAAATACAAATTGAATCTAATCCATTTATCTAAAATAAATAAAAAGTAAAAGAGGATCAAATTCATTTAGGACATTTTATCATCTTCTTCATCGTCTAATTGAAAAAGAAAGACACTCTACTCGGAATTGACAACTTCAACAATTTTCATATTATATAAAGAAATAAGAAGAAAATAAATAAAAACATTATAAATAATGCATATATATAATTCAAAACATTCTTGATTATATGTGATTTCTGGCCTATTTCCATGAGCATAATAGAAACTTACATAATATTCTGAGTTATCATAGAATACAGTGTGAGTCTTCAAAACATTCTTGATTATATGTGATTTCTGGCCTATTTCCATGAGCATAATAGAAACTTACATAATATTCTGAGTTATCATAGAATACAGTGTGAGTCTTCAAAACATTCTTGATTATATGTGATTTCTGGCCTATTTCCATGAGCATAATAGAAACTTACATAATATTCTGAGTTATCATAGAATACAGTGTGTATCTGCCCTTACTAAGGTTGTTTTAGTACTATGTCTGCCAGAAACACAAACAAACGTTTGTTTAATTTGACAATCCTTTTCATAGCTAGCAACTAGCTTTTTCTATAACATTTTCCACTATTATCAGAGTTTATTAAAAACTACTAAATCATTAAAATCATTTTGTGTTGTCCACAGTTCTTATTCTTCCTACATAGAAGTTATTCAAGTGATGAAGCCCGTGATTGAATCATTAGGTGTCTGACTTTAAAAGGGTAGATTACCTGCAACTGCAATGTGTGAAGAAGAAAGTTCTTGACAATCTCACTTTCTCCTCTAAGCAAGAAAGCAAGTGCTGATGGGATAAAATCCCTGAGAAAGACCTGATCATAATTCAAGGGTAGCTTGTCACCAGGATCATTTGCCGCCACAGTTCCCACAGGGTTGCCACAATAAGTCACAACGGCTCCCTGCAACAACTTCCATGCTTGTTTTTCCACGTCTGACTCCTCCCATTTACTCTTCCCCACACTCGCATTCACTTCACCACCTAAATTTCTCTCGTCTGTAACATCCTCGTGAGAACTTTCCACCACCAAGGGCTTCACGTTATTCATGCCACCCTGTACGTAAATCCTCTCAAAATTGTTGTCATGGCCACGGCTCTCCACAGAGGTTGAGCAATTTCGAACCTTGAAGGTAGATACGTCCCTGTTGGACGTGATTAAAATAAAGGGCATTGTTAAAGGGGCGAAATTCGAATAGGGCAAGCCTAAAACTTTCTGCGTAATACCCTTTATGCGATGCATTTGCAAAGGCTGGTGATGATTGAAACGGGGTCTCGGGGAATTGCCAGCAATAGGAGGAGCATGACCTGAATTTGCAGGTGTAGACAGAAAAGGCGATGAGTTCCGAGAACTGATGAGAATCCTGCGAATGGATTTCATGGCCCGGTTGCGAATAAGGGCAATTGTGTTCATCGTTACAAAGAAATAAGAACGGCAACAGAGACCAAAACTAAGGAAATTTGTACGAGAAATATGTTAAAGACGATGTTATTGGCATTGGGGAATGAGAAATTTGATGTTTGTAAGAATGAATGAGAAAGTTTAGGTTGAGTGGCTATGGCATCATGGCATGTGGGCTGAAGGCGGTGCTGTTGCCGGCGGGGACAATATCCTTCGACACCTTTTCGATTTAAAACGTGAGTGGGTTATCCAAATATTAGTTTTAAAATATTTTAATATGGCTTAACTATTAATTTGATATCTACACCTGTCTGCACTTCAATGTTTTGATCTTTATCACCTCCCTCAAAATTTAAATATATTTTTGTAATATCACTACACTTTTTTCTAACATAATAAATTTCACACAGATTTCTTCCCATGGAAAAATAAGAAAAACATCAATTTTGTCAAACTCATGCAATCTTACTTGTTTCTGGAACATATAATTATTCTCCTAAAATGGTAAAATAAAAGAATTATCAATATCACTACTAAAAAGAATAGTTTGAGTTTTGTTAGCGAAAATAAAATAAATAAATAAAGGTCTTACAAAAAAAAACAAAATTTCCTAAAAAATTATTAAACTAATGATTACAAATAAAATCCTTACAATTTTAATTACATTATTTTCTTTTTCTCTTTGTTGGTAATAATATGACCGTCAATTACAGACTCAACTGGACTGAACGTGTCCAACACGATTTATCACTGTGTAAATGTCTCCAAATATTTAATATTTATATAAAAGAAATATATGCTTTTAGATTTGTATTAGGCAAAAATAATTTTGGAATCTCTCATCAGAATTTTTGAAAAAACAATTTAGTCTATATATAAAAAGAATAAATTAGATTTAAATATATAAGAATCCATTTGTATATTATTGTTATTTATTTATTAATAAGTTTCAAATAACAGAAAATATGGTCAGACTCAAAAAATTACATAAGTTTATAAACATTGAAATTAAATAATTTATGTTTTTTTTTTTTATTTCAGACACTGAATTTAGAAATAGTGTTCATCACCGATGAATGTAAGAAAATCAAACTAGTGTAGAAGATTAACCGAGGAAAACAAAACATTATGGCAGAATCGGTTTACAACGTCATCTATTAGACGTTAGTTACATGGAGAAACAACGTAAATTATTGACTGGTGACAATTGCGTAAATAAGTAAAGTCTAGAGATATTTGTTAGGCGGGAGGCCGACGTCTATGATACTATAAACATCGATGCCCCTAGACACTGACGTTTATATGTCTCACAGGTAAATGAAAAGTTATTTCTTTCGGTCATATAGATGTCGGTGCCCCGTAAACCCGACATCTATAGTCGGACAGCTAGGTGGAAATTTAATTTTTTGCGCCATCTAGACATTTGATCCCGCCACCTGACGTCTATATGCAATTATAGACGTCGGCGCCTACCCGACGTTTATAGTCTGACAGGTAGGTGAAAATTTAATTTTTTCCGCTATTTAGACATCTGATCCCCGCCACCTAACTTCTATATGTGATTATAGACATCAGGGCCCTCATACCCGACGTTTATAGTCTGACCAGGTATGTGAAAAGTCATTTGTTTCCGCTCACTAGACGTCTCGTCCTGCCCAGCTGACGTCTATATATAACAAAAATATTAATTTTTAAATGGAATGGACATACATTAGTGAGGCGCCCAACGTATATGCACTTATAGACGTCAGTTTTGTGGGCAACGGACGTCTAATTTCTTGTTAAATGGTGCGAACCAGCAGTTTGATCTTCTTCCTTCGCCTTTTCTCTCCGCTACACTACATTTCCAGGTACGTTTGATGTCCCTGAACCACTTAAAGTTGTTTTTACTCTGTTTAAAGTAATCTTTGATGTATTATATTTCATTTGAACCGATTAAAATGAGTTTTTGTTGTGTTTTGGTGCGGTTTTTCTTGTGTCTTTGGGTAGCGTTGTGCACCTTCTTCCTTTGCCAGTTTCCTCCTAAGAAAAACTTACGTTCTTTGCATCTCTTATGGCATTCCAACATGAAGTCGAACCCTTGTACTTGCATGGTGTCATTCCCACTGCCAATGAAAAAGAAAACGGTGAGAATACGATGTCATCGTATTCTCAACATATTCTTTTTCATTGGCGGTCAGAGTGGACCTAGGCAACGACCCAGGTTCGTCTTTGGGTTGAAATGTCATAGGAAGTGCAAAAGACGCAATTTTTTCTTACGAGGAAACTAGCAAGGGAAGGAGATGCTACTATGTTACCCAAAGACATGAGGAAAACTGCATCAAAATACAACGAACACTTCATACACGTCGGTTAATGTACTGACCGACCTATATGATGGCTTTATAGACGTCTTACGTGTTAGTTAACTGGCGTCTATAGTGTTCTTATACATCGGTTAGTGCAATTTCTGATGTCTTTATAGACGTCACACGTTTCATTAAATAGACGTCTTTTGCGACGTCGCACCTGCAAAAATCCGACGTCCCATTAACGTCACCCGTAAAGATGTCGGTTCGGAAGGTGACGTGAAAAATCCAAAATAACTGACGTTTAAAGCTCTTTTTGTACCAATAAAACTAGTTAGAAAGATAGTTATAGAATTTTAGAAAAATGTATTAATGATATAAGATTTTTTTGGTTTTCGTTCACCATGCAAACTTTTGGATTATGTTGGATAATATGATTTTTTGTAATATGAATATTATGAATGAAAATGTTTGAGATTAAAATTGTCTATATGATAGTTTTTTTATACTTTTTCTGATTTTAGGAAAAACAAATTAAATAAATAATGCAGTTTAAATAAATAATGAAATTATAAAAATAATTAATTGAATTTTATAAAATAATTTTACATTCAATTACGACCGTTCAAGACGTTGTATTTTATTTCAATACAGTAAAAAAATAATAGTGTTTTTAGATTTCACTTTTCTTATTAAAAATTTCTTAAAATAAATAAATTAGGGTAATTTTAAGTGTGATTATTTATGCTATCTTACATTAAATGAATAATGTATATAATATTTGCATGGAAAACGCTTTGACACACTTTTGAAAAAGCCATGTGGTAGTTGTCTGTTGGCTCAATTTGAAAAAAAATTCAATATTCAATTAACCAAAAGAGGTATTATGGAAAGAGAAAAATACGAAATTTCTTTTCACGTTTTTCCTATTCTTTTTTCATTTGCAGTTTGGCTCTCTCATCTCTCTTGTTTTCTCATCTCTCTCGTCTTTTTGTGAAACCCTAAAGTCTTGGTCCATCTTCATCTCCATCGTTCCTCTTGGTCGGTCTCCCACCTCTGTTATACTCTTTGTTTGTGGTACGACCCAAAAACACCTTGTTGTGCAGCATTGAAGTCATCTTGGACGTCCTTATCCACCATTGGTATTGTGCCTTCTCGATGTCACTTGTTTTATGGTTTTCATGTGTTGCGCGAACCCTAACCATCTTCTCGAGCATTGGCGTTTTCGTGATGGGCGAACCCTAACCTTCGTGTTCACCATTTTTCCATTGTGCCTTTTTGTCGCAAGCCACCCATAATTGAAGTTTTATCCAAGGTTGGTAGCACTATTGAGTGGATCCTGGACAATGAGAACATTAGAAGAATGGAAGCGCCAACGGAATATGGATTGTTACAGGATTAGTTTCATTTGTAGAGATTTTGTTTGTATTAAGACGAAGATGAATTTTTTGCTTTGTAACAAACAATGATATTTATGTACAAATTGTCATTGCAATAAGATGATAGCTTTCATGATTACTTAATGTGCAATTTCATTTAATTTACGTTGTGCATATTTTGATGATAAAGTAATGCTAAATATTAATAAGTTTTTGACATGAATCCAATGATTTACAATTGATTTTGGTGTTTAGGTGTGAGTAGATTGTGGGAAGTCATGTTTTGGAACTCCGTTATGGAGGAAAGAAACAATGTTTGTGAGATTACTAACTTAAGTGAAGTCTTGAAACTTGTGAGGCCAAAAACGCACTGGTAATCGAATAGAACTGCCTTGTAAACGATTACACGTGGAAAATCTTGGTTTTGTACATAAACTTGTACTCTAAGAGCCAGTTGTACTAACCTAGGTGACCATTATCAATATTTATAACTTTTTAACACAAATCCAATGGTTTTCACTTGATTTTGGTGTTGAAGTGTGAGTAAAGGCTGGGAAGTGATGTTTGGGCACTCCATCATGGAGGAAAGAAATAATGTTTGTGATATTACCAACTTAGGTGAAGACCTGGAAGTTGTGCAACAAAAAATACACGATTAATCGATTACAACGGGGTCGTAAACAATTACCTGAGTAAATTATGGGTTGATAGTAATTTGAAAGGTTTTTGAGTCTGGATTCCAACAAAATAAGAATCAACTCATTTGGAGTTCAGTGGAGAAAGTTATGAGCAAAACAACCAGCAAAGGTCAAAGTTGGGAGAAATATATAAAATGTTAACTTTAAGGAATAAAGTGTACCTACTTAGATGTCCAAAAGTTATAAATTAGTAGTCATTGGAAAGCTTTTTGAGTCTAGTTTATAATATAAAAAGAATCACACCATTTGGAGGTCGATGGGAAAAGTTATCATTAAAATAGCCAACAAAGGTCAAAGTTGACAACATGTTAACTTGGTCATGACACCAACATTGGGTCTTTCCTCCATCAAAGACTGCCCAAAACCCAGTTTTCAGGCTTTATTCACACTTAAACATTAAAAAGAACTCTCATCCATTCAAGAAATATGAATAAAAAATTGTTTCTCATCTCGAACATGGGGTGCCCAAACTTGATTTCCCACACTAAAATCACACTTAAACAACAAAATCACACATAAATCATTACATTTATGCAAAAGAATACAAAAATTTAGACTATGACCCCCTGGGTTACCAAAACTGGCTCCCGTAGTACAAATTTCTGTACAAATCCAGGATTTTGTTCGTGTAATCGTTTACCAAAGTCTTGTAAACGATTACAATTTGTTTTTTGCTCCAGACCTTGCAGGACTTCAACTAACTTGTTCAAATGAAAAATATTGTTTCTTATCTCGAACATGGGGTGCCCAAACTTGATTTCCCATACTAAAATCACACTTAAGCAACAAAATCACACAAAAACCGTTGCATTTATGCAAAAAAATACAAAAATTTATATTATGGTCCCCTAGGTTACCAGAACATGCTCCTACAGTACAACTTTCTGTAAAAATCCAAGATTTTGTTCGCTTAATCGTTTACCAAGGTCTTGTAAACGATTACATGTTTGTTTTTTGCTCAATACCTTGCAGGACTTCAACTAACTTGTTCAAATGAAAAAAAAATGTTTCTTATCTCGAACATGGAGTGTCCAAACTTGATTTCCCACACTAAAATCACACTTAAACAACAAAAATCACACAAAAGCCATTGCATTTATGCAAAAAATACAAAAATTTAGACTATGGTCCCCTCGGTTACCAGAACTGGCTCCTCTTATGGTACAACTTTTTGTACAAATCCAAGATTTTGTTCGTGTAATCGTTTACCAAGGTCTTGTAAACGATTACAACTTTGGTTTTTGCTCCAGACCTTGTAGGACTTCAACTAACTTGTTCAAATGAAAAAAAATGTTTCTTATCTCGAACATGGGATGCCCAAACCTGATTTCTCACACTAAAATCACACTTAGAAAAACATTGTTTTTGGGAGATTAACTGCATCTAGTACAGTGGCCTAAAAATTATGGGTTCAAAGTCATTTGAAAGCTCTTTGAGTCTAGATTCGAACAAAACAATAATCAACTCATTTGAAGTTTGGTGAAGAAAGTTATGAGCAAAACAATCAGCAGAGGTCAAAGGTGACAGGAATGTGTAAAATGTTAACTTTAAGGAATTAACTGCACCTACTCAAATGTTCAAAAATAAAAAATCAGTAGTCATTGGAAAGAGTTTTGAGTCCATTTTCTAATAAAAAAAAGAATCACATCATTTGGAAGTCTGTGGGAGAACAATAATTAACGGAAGCAAAGATGCATCTTTTATAACATTGAACATAATTTGGTACATTACATTTATTTGTTCATCTATGTACAATGTTGTATGACTTTCAATGACAAATCAATACAAAAATCACTCATGTCGGATTCTAAGCGCTCTATTTCCAGTGTATGAAGTCTTAAGCGCTCTACTCTTGTAATGTTTTCATGATCCACTAAAGCACGCATAAAATTTTCTCTGCGGTTTCTTTTTTGTATGTTTTTTGGTGTTGGTTGGTCCTCCTTATTATCTCCTCCTTCTTATCCTCTCTAACTTTAGTAGCCGGCGTCTTCACAAAAAAAAAGTTTCTTTGCTTGAAGTACCAACATCATCATCAACCTGAAATTTAACAACATATATCATAATATACAACCATTCATATTCTCATCAAAGATCACCGAATATATCATAACATACAAAACTCAAACAACAAATCACATGCCAATCGAAAATGCAATAAAAAAAATTGAAAACCCAAATACAAATCGAAAATGCAATCAATAAAATGGATAAACCCATTTATCTTGTTCGAAGGACCATGGTCATTAGACATTGACATTGCACACAACACTGTCAACAAAAAAAAGGACCTTGAATAAAGCTTCGAGGACGAAAATGGAGGGAGAACAAAAACGAAAAGAGAGAGAACGAAAACTAAAGAGAGGGAGAACGAGTGAAATATGAGAGAATGGAGAGAGGTGAAATAGAGACATGTATAGAATCCAAAATTTTTTAATCCTTCCTCAATAGTGATGTCAGATTTTAAGTTTCTTTTCTTTCTTTTTTTTTTTAAATCAATGACATGGTGACATGTGACGTTGTTAAAAGTGTGTTAAATTTTTATTGTTAAAATATCGAGACCGTATTTGCATATAGATGGTTGCACAAGGGAAGTGGTGAATAGGGGAACAAACACAGGACTCATTGCTTTATATTAAAAATTCTTTCTTTGTTGCTTGATCATGCTTAATGGTGAATTTCCAAGTGATATTTGTGTCATATATAGAGTTATGAAATAGATTTAATATATTGGAAGCTCAATGATAAGTATAGCACGTGGTGCTGCAAACAATACTGGTATTCTAGGTTTTCTATACAATTTATTTATAATTTCGTCTATTATTAAATTAAAAATATTATTTATAATATCTATACAATTAAACATATTTTTTAAATCATAACTTTATATTAATTAAATTACTTTAATATTTTTGAATAATAAAATAATAACCCTAACATATTTGATTATATATATAACCTAAAAATTTTAACATCTTAAAGCTTAAATCTTATTATAAATAACAATTAATCAGGTCAAATATAAATAATGTCCATCTATTATTTTTCGTCCAAAAAATTTGTTTTGGTACCTACCACATTATTTATCATATATCTATTAAGAAATATTGTAGTAATTTTATACATGTAAATATTGATGGATACACACAAATACTTTTATATTTTATTTTATTGTAATTTTTAAATAAAATAAAATGAAAAATTAATTTTAAAAATATAATTTAAATCAAATTACTTATTAAAATATTAATGTAATGTGAATTTAAATGAATTACACTAAAATATACATTTAATAAAAAAATTTCATTTTAATAACTTTCATACAAACCTAAATAAAAAAATATATATTAAGTCAAATTTTAAACAATATTTCAGTAACTAATATGTCTTTCACCAATAAATTTACTTTTAAATTTAACAATAATTATAATCTAAAAGTATACGTGAAGGATTCTCTAGGGAAGTATCCTTAGTCATATCTACCCGTACAAGATGCTTGGTAAAAAAAACCACGAGTGCAAAAAGAAATTCCTCGTGTGTTGTTTTTGAAACAATGAAGTTAAAATCCACATGGGATATTTATGTTTTTCAGTGTGAGAAGGGTATATGTAGAAAATATGGTGCAGGATTTCAAACAGGAGGTTAGTCCAAAAGAATAAACCCATTTGGGCCTACAAAACCCTAAGCCCACAACAAACCAGTCTACCCAAAACTCAACGTCTTTATAACCAAAAAACATTGGCAAACCCTAATTTGCTTTCACTCTTCCATCAGCCACAGTCGGGGGAAGAGACCGAGCTTCACAGCAATGGTGCGTATTGGATCCTTCTTCTTTCATCTCCTCAGATGCCTTGTTATTCGTGCGGAATTTGAACTTCAGTTATACATGTTTTAGTTTGTGTTATACTTTTGTTTGTTATAGAGTAAGGGTTTTGGGTAGTTATAGTAATATTACCCTGAATAAGAAGAACTTTCTGTAGTTTTGAATCTAGTTTTGGCATCTAATCTTGGCATCAGTCCCAGAAAAAGACTTCAAAGAAGTAGGTCGTGGAACTGAGTTCCGCTAAACGCATCTTGCTTTCAAAAGTGTCTAATTCAATGAATGTGTTTACGCCGTCTCTTTTAAGTTTTCAATCATGATGGGGTTTTGCATCTTGTTCCATTGTTTTCTTATTTTGTTCCGTGTTTTTATGCTTTTGGTAACATATAACGGATCCGTTTCAAACAAAGCTTTGCTAAGTATGTGAATTATCCCATGTATCTTTTCTGACATAACTTGTTTCGAAATTTGTGTGTATGAGAAAGGCGTTTGTTAAGGCTCAGAAATCAAGGGCCTACTTCAAGAGATATCAAGTGAAGTTTAAAAGAAGAAGAGGTGTGTTGTCTGTTTAGTTTCTTTGTGTTTAATGTTGAAATTGTTTCTTCAATACATATTTTTATAATTGTAATTTTAATTATCGCAGAGGGGAAAACCGATTACCGAGCCAGGATTCGGTTGATTAACCAGGATAAGAACAAATACAACACTCCAAAATATCGCTTTGTGGTTCGATTTGTATCCTACTTTTATTTTTTTTATGTTATGACGAAATGGTTTTACGTGTTTAGAATTCATTGATCGTCCTATTTTTATGTTGAGACATATTTGGGACTGTCATGTGAATAAGTGAAGTTATTTTACCGGTATATGTCCTGTTATGTGTATGTGTACAAACCTTGACCTTCTTATTAGACCAACAAGGACGTCATCGCTCAAATAACATCTGCTAGCATTGCTGGCGATATTGTCCTCGCTGCAGCATATGCACATGAGCTGCCACGCTATGGTCTTGAAGTAGGCCTTACAAATTATGCTGCAGGTATTTTCCGCGAGAGTTTATCTCCCTAACCCTCTTATTGTTTTGTGTCTATATCTCACCCTTTTGGGTCTGTGACCAGCTTATTGCACTGGACTCTTATTGGCTCGTCGAGTACTTAAAAAGCTTGAGATGGACGAGGAGTATGAAGGAAATGTTGAGGTATAGGAGTTTGCTATGATCTGTGTTTATATTTGTTTTTACATCTTATTCAGCTGATTTGTTTCACTTTTTAGGCCACTGGAGAGGATTATTCTGTTGAACCCGCTGATACCAGGAGACCATTCCGTGCTCTCCTTGATGTTGGTCTTATCAGGACTACAACGGGAAATCGTGTCTTTGGTGCCCTTAAGGTGATCTATATGCAATGCTACTTGGTTTGTTTCTGATTTATTAGTTGATTAATTGGATAATTGTAATCGTTAACAGGGAGCTTTGGATGGTGGTTTGGATATTCCTCACAGTGACAAAAGGTTTGCTGGATTTGATAAGGATAAGAAGGAGCTTGATGCTGATGTTCACCGCAAATATGTCTTTGGTGGACATGTTGCTTCTTATATGAAGGTATGGACAGATTTTATTTAGCATCGTGCTGTTGGAATATTTTGGAGCATTATTGTGACTTTTCAAAGGATAAGCTAGGCAAACCATTTTATTTTTTTTGCAGAGCCTGATTGAAGACGAGCCAGAAAAATACCAGACACACTTCAGTGAGTATATCAAGCGCGGAATAGAGCCTGATGGTCTGGAGGAGCTCTACAAGAAAGTTCATGCTGCCATCCGTGCAGATCCTACTTTCAAGAAATCTGAGAAAGAACCACCAAAGGAGCACAAGAGGTAAATTAAATCACTCTACACTTAAGATGGAAATAATTTTTGAGAATGCTTATACATTCTGCAAAAAATAGTCTCAATTTTTTGGATTTGCACAAGTTTCAGGATTATGCATGTTTTTAATCTAGTTTGTGCTCATTATTTGGTTTGACATTTTTAATGTCTGGTTTGGAGAATGTTTCTGAAAGTGTTTCCATCTTTGCGTAGGTACAACCTGAAGAAGCTTACTTATGAAGAGAGAAAGGCCAAGTTGGTTGCACGCTTGCAGGCTCTGAACTCTGCTGCTGATGTCGATGAAGATGAAGACGATGAGTGAAACTTTATCATGGGTGCGGTCTAATTGCTGCATTAATAGGAGGTGTTTAATTTGCATCTGGATCACAATTTTGGGATACTTTTGGAGTGGAGTTATATTTATTTTTGTCTTAACATTTAATTTTAATGGATTATCGAAGGTATTTTCTTTAGTATCATAATCAGCTGTTTACAACGAATAATCATTAATAAATATTGATAGTAACGAAGGTAACATTTAATTTTAATGGATTGTCGAAGGTATTTTCTTTAGTAGCATAATCAGCTGTTTACAACGAATAGGAAAATCATTAATAACTATTGATAGTAACGAAGATAAATCTTAAGAAAAAAATTACGTAATTTTAAGATGTTTTAATTATTTTGTTAATCACTATTGGAATATAGAGTTATTTGGTTATTCTTTTAATTACCAAGGAAATATAGTTTTAATATCAGATGAAATGTCGTGGTAAAGATTACGCTCTTATCTTTGTAATTGTAGTCAATTTTTCACCTTGAAATCAACTTATTCATTATGTGTATGTTTCCATAATTTGAAATAAATGCCTTTTAAAATTTCCTTTCCAACTTAGTTTGGGTAACCATAATGAATACATGTTTTCATAATTTGTAGAAATTACCTTTACATCAACATTAAATATTACTTAAATAGATTAAATATACATCAATTTATTGTTTTGGGAAATCAACAGAATACTCGAGGAGAAGACTTATCATCAATGGCATTCATTAAAAGGTTTTGAGGGCATTAACGGGTTGCTGATATATCTTCTTCATCTTATACTCTGATAACATCCAATCATGCAAACATGTCATATGATGGAGAGAAGAGGCATCTGAATATTTCAATGCCCTCGCATAGTTAAAGGCACAACAGAGAAGCATGCAAAGAACATTTATCAACAATTAATACCTTGTCCCCAGCGACAAGTATAACTAGTTGGTCATCTTTTGCAGGCTTCTTGCTACCCGAAACAGGAGCTTCAAGGAAGTAAACCACACACAAGGATAAATAGAACGAAACTTACATTTAAACGTTCTACAGCAATAATCTGCAAATAATGTAATATATTGCATTCCCATTCATATTTATCTTAACATCAACTGGGTATACCAACCTCAGATATTTTGGAAGATGTATCAGCATCAACAGTTGACAAGTCAATGTAACCTTTTCCATAAATATGATGAAGAACACCATCTTTATCAAACACAACCTAGAAAGTCAAATAAGAGCTAAAAAGAAGTTACTAGTCAAAATAATATTCATAACAACTGACCGATAAAGCGGCAGAAGGATCAGATAACATTGCAATTGTATACTTGCATTTCTTGACTACAGTTGCTGGCGGTTCTCCAACAGAAGCACCATATTGCACAGGTTTTTCACACTACAGTCGTAAGTTGCTAAGTCAACACATATATTGAGAGCTCTATAGTTAGTAAACACTGTAATTTGCTCACTACAAAGTATATCTAAACTGAAACTCATGTCCGAAGGTAAACTTAGGAATCCAATACAAGAATTTAAAATTGATATTGCACAAGCCTTCATAACAAAAAATGGATATGCTGTAATATCAACAGTCGATTTTGTAGATTACTTAACCCTTATTTTAGAGAGTCAAATCCAGATTTTTTTCATTAATAACACAAATTACTTTTTTAATTTTACATATAATATACACAGTTTATTATATTTACCTATAGCACAATTTTTATTAAGTTTAGAGATTCACAGAATTCAATTTCTGAAAAATCGAATTTTTAATATCTTTCAAAATATTTTTATAAAAATTAAAATTCGAAATTTGTTTGTCAGAAAAACGAACTCCTTGAAGGTTTTTAACTTACACATATTTATTTTTATTTTTTACTTTCAAACCTTCTCCACTTTTTTTTTTTCACTTTTTCTGTTCTCTCTTTTCTTTTGAACTAGCAGCTGTATTTCTTTTTTTCTTTCTTTGTTAAGTTCTTCTTCTTTTATGTTCTTGTGGCACTCTATCACTGCAAATTCCAGGTAGTATTATAGTTTTGATTAGATTTGCATGAAAACAATAAAGTTTATTTTTAGCCATTGTTGTTGAATGGGTTTGGAAAACCACGAAAGATTTCAATGGTTTTTGAAATTCGGTGAACAATTTTAATTTTTTTTAATTATTGAAAATCATTGATTTGGAAAACTCGTTTTCGATGAACAAATTTTTTTATTTAATAATTGAAAACCATGAATCAATTGAATGAGTTTGAAAAACCATTGAAGGATTCAATGATTTTTGAAATCCAGTGAACAATTTTATTTTATTTTTAATTATTCAGAAATTTAGAAAACCCTTGAAGGTTTCAATGATTTTGAAAACCCGATGAACAATTTTTTTTTTAATTATTGAAAACCATGAAGCAATTGAATGATTTTTTTTTAATTTTTATTAATTTATGATGTTTATTTATCTATATTGTTGTTTTTGAAGTTTATGAAAAAAAAAACTTGTTTTGTTGCATTTGAAAAAGATAGTAAATTAATTATTATTTTTTAATTTAATTTAGTAAAAAGAAAAATTAGGAAACAATATACTAAAAATAAATTAGAAGATATATTTTCTCTCTCAAGGAAGATAGTATTTATAATATTCTAATATTCTGAAAAGGTGTAATATTCTAAAAAGAAAAATAAGAAAACAATATATTTCTTATATAGTATTCCAGTTAACCTATAGAATTTTCCTAATTGGACAAAAAAAATTTGTAGGGTCTAATAATTTATTAACTAAACAAGTTTTCTTTTTTCCATAATCTTTAAAAACAATATAAATAAATAAACATCATAAATTAATAAAAATTAAAAAAAAATTCATTCAACTTTCAATAATTAAAAAAAAAATTGTTCACCAGATTTCTAAAACTATTAAAACCTTCAAGAATTATCTAAACTTTTCAATAATTAAAAATAAAATAAAATTCTTCACCGGATTTCAAAAATCATTCAATCCTTCTATTGTTTTTCAAACCCATCCAACTGATTCATGATTTTCAATAATTAAATAAAAAAATTGTTCTCAGAAAAGGTTTTCGAAATTTATGATTTTTAATAATAAAAAAAAAATTGTTCACTGGGTTTCAAAACTTCCATGTTTTTTCAAATCCATTCAAAGACTAAGCTTCACTAATCAAAATTGAAATAGTATTTAGGATTTACGGTAATTGAGTGCTACAAGGAAAAAGAAGAACAAGAAGAACTTAATAAAGGTGAAGAAAAGGAAAAAAAGAAAAAGAAGATAAGACTGCTAGGTCAAGAGAAAAGATAGACCAGAAAAAGGGGAAAAGGTTTAAAAATAAAAATTAAAAATAAATATCTATAAGTTACTCGTTTTTCTGATAAACGAATTTCGAATTTAATTTTTATAAAAATATTTTAAAAGATATTAAAAATGTAGTTTCCAATAAATCGAATCTATTAAAAATTGTGCTAAATAAATATAATAAATAATATGCTGTATGTGAAATTAGAAAAGCAATATGTCTTATTAATGAAAAAAATGGCCAAATCCATGTCATAAAGTGTTAAACAGAATACACATATATAAATTTGGCTAAGCTGCATTCCAAAATGCCAGGACCAATACCTCAGCTCATAACTTTCTGTGCAACTCGAAGTATGGTTAATGACATATGAGAAGAAACTATGCTAGGGATCCCCATATTAACATTACACACACACACAAAAATGCACAAACTTATATTAACCATAACAGTCAACCAGTATTATGGAAAGAAATCATCATAAGAACACAAACGTAACAGTAAAGAAAAAACTGAAACTTCAAAAGTTAGTGGAATGTGTATTGAGACCTTTGAGAGGGTTATTCCAAACAGTGACTTTCAAGCCATGGCGTAATAATAAGATGAGATGTTAAAAAATATTATCAAATAAATGTATAAAATTTATGTATCAGAGTATTATTTTTTAATAAATAAATAATAAATCAATTGAAAAAAAAGTCATGTATCAACATGTTTGTCAAAATAAACTGTATCAAAATATTTTGTTGAAAAGTAATATCATTTGTAAACAACACGTTTGTGTAGTCACCTTGTTTGTCGAAATATACTGTATCAAAACATTGTGTACTTACTTTACAAAAGAAACCTCCTAATGTTATACAGGCAATAACTTCATATCCACACTATACAAATGACTTATGGTAGATCATAAATTATGATCTTACATCAAATTGACCTGCCCGAGTAAGAGCTCTAAAACCTTTGTAAAATCGGTATGGTGCATTCTTCAGATCCAGTTTATCTATTTGCAGACCAGAGAAGGCGACACCCATAATCCTAAAACCCACTTGAAATGAGGGGAAGACATGAAGACGCTCCAAACCAGTTTCAATCACCAATAATCCAGACATGGAAGGGGCTTTATCTTTTGGAATCCGACCAATGGACCATATGCATGTCTGATATGATATAAAGAAAGAAGAAAACAAGAGTTGTTATGATAGTATAACAATTTACATTGTCAATCAGTCTGAAATCATCACTTTTAAACTAGTTATTGTAAAAATCATTGCAATCACCAATGGATTTGTAATTGAATATACTATCTATAATGATGTTGCAAAAATGGACCCGAAGCTTGTCTTTAATGATTTCAATTACTCTCAAGTTTCACAGTGGATAATTAAATGTCAATATGAAACACTGATGCTCACTACTCACTATTCACTAGAGACATGATGCCAGCGAAATTTGAAGTACCTTTTTAGCAAGGATGTTCACTGTTCCATGATTTGAAGTCAGATCAGCTGACAAGATGAAAGGAGGGAGCTGAAACTGAACAGTAACCGAGTCGATTGTCTTTCCAGGATCATTTCTTATTCCAACCAATACACTAAGACGGCATGTCCCACCATCAGATATTAACTGCGGCTTTACATATATTGGGGTGCTCTTCAACTTTCTTACCCTGAAAAGTGAAGTGCTTGAATTATTGAAAGAACACTATGTGGGAATACAAATATTGTAATTTAACATTCATTACAACTTTTTCCTAAAAGATTTTGGTTCTTGATAAACGCAGCCAAGAGAAACAAAGCTCACACATGCTAGTTTCAAATTTTGATCCAGGCAACACACGAGGGGATTTTGCACCTGTAATTCATAAGCTTAAATTGTCCATCAGGAGGCACAAAAGAAAGAATTTGATGAGACTCCCAAGGCCGAAAACGAACACACGGATGGAACCTGACATCATCTAGGATGGAAGGATTTGTAAATGAAAGGGTCAAATCAGGAAAACCTGAGATACGGGAATTTACTTGAACTTCACCATAGATCTCACATTTCAACAAACCTCCATCCCTGAATGAATAAAGAACTTTAGCTGTGACTGCTAAGAAATAATGAAATTCTCCAAAAGATAAAAACTACAAAAGAGCGATCTGAACATGATCTGCAATATTTTTTACAAAAAAGGTTCCTCCAAGTTCTGACTTCGAAGAGTTAGACCACAATATCCAAAAAGTAAAAAAAAACCGTTAATATTATCAATATCAAAGTGCAATTTTAAGAAGTGATAAAGAAGAATGTGTATAACAGACCTGTTAATAATCGCATCCATTTCTTCAACAAGGTCAACATATACTTCATTGTTGGAGTACTTTGGCTCTGCTATTCTCCAGGGAATACAAGATGCAGTAGCCCTCGGAAGGGTATCACTCACATTTGAATTGCTACCAGTCACAATACTCAAAGCTTTGTTAACCACATTTGGCGGATTGATAATCTCTCGCAGGATACTAGGTTCTGTAGTTAAGGGGAAGCCGTTGTCTATCATCTCATCCAACAACTAAAAGAATAAGGCAAAGTAAACTGGTCGGTTTGCATCTAATAAACAGAGACCAATTGATAAAGCTATGTCAGTAGAGATTAGTACTCAAGACAAGTACCTCGTACACAATGACAAAGTTGTCTTTAATTATGTCTTCGTTTAAGGCCCCAAAATAATCATTGAGAACATCAGCGGCCCTACAAAGGAACTAAAACTGACATAGTTAAGGGCAAAATCATTAAGTAAACAGAGTAGCATTCATTCGGCTTCATATTCTGAATAGCAAAAAACATACCTCAATGGCCATCAAGGGTGGCATTTCAATTTGCGTGCACCCCAAAAAAGTGATTCCATCGCGAAAAACTTGGAAAATGTAATGCGAGTGAGAGGTGATCACTGGTTGATGCTAAAAGTAAAATAGTTGAATGAATAGCGCAAATAAATAAGGTCAATGAAGTTCAAAAATCTGAAAGAAGAAGAAAACCTTGAAGGAGTCGCCAAACGAAACGGCTTGTTCCCAGAACCAGGCACAAATGGAGCGATCGACGCAGTGCCCCGAAAGCTGTTTCTCTAGCACTACCTCTCTTCACATGGAATCAAATTCAAATTGCAATAAAATTTAAGTGAATTTGGAGCAAGTAGAGCAGATTTAAAATAAAATGAAGATTATGAAGTTTGATTTATCTTACCCGGCATCTGAGAGGAGAAATATGCACTGCAGCATCACTGTCGTTCTCTGGAATAAACCCAAAATCGGAAGCAGAATTTGTAGTGAAGATAAGAAAAAGTTTGCTTTTGCTGTGAAACTATAAACAATTCGTCAGCTTTGCAATGATTCCAAGTTCCGACCAGAGAGAAGCTGGCAAACTTTCCTGCTGACAAGGATATCCAATAAACTATTATCTTAATTTAATCTTAAGTGAAGATTAAATACAAATAATTTTATATCTGACTTTTAAATAATTATTACAAAACTCTGTCACAACATTGCTGTAATTTATTTCACGCAGTCAAATGTTGATTTAATCTCAAAAGTTGAAAGTATTTAACTATATAATTTACTTTTATGTTTATTAATTTTTTGAATTATGAATGATTAATTTTTTTTATATCAATTCTGTTTTGGATATATTAAGAATTAATTCATGGTAGTTTTATAATTTGATCAAAGAAATAATTTGTTATAAATTGATATATTCATGATTAACAAAATGATATTAACACACTTTTAAACACTAAATAAAAATATATATTAATTTTGTGATGAGGGAAATTGGGAAGGCTGCAGTTGAATTATGAAATGAACTTCGCCAAATAATTATTAGTGTGTTACATAAAAGAAACAGAAGAAAATTAAACGAAAAAGGAAGAAAAAGAAGGAATTTATACTATTTCGTAAAATAGATTTTAAGATCGAAGGTTCTGCAACAAATAAATTCTACAGTATCGGAGATAACTCTGTTTTTCTTGTCCTGTATTGAAGTGGTTAAAAACAGTTAGAATTTATACCTGTAGACAGGAAAAAATGATTAAAATTAAATCATAAATTTTATGCAAGTTCTGCATATATTCTGTTCAGTGAAACTGTGGCCGTCGTCATTTATAATTATTATCATTCATTTCCATGAGTCAATATCCTGATTTTATATGCCGTAAAGATTTTTTTTGCAGTCAATATTGAATATCCTTCAATGGAAAAAGAATACAAGAAAAAACATGATTTACGCCTAAAAATAACTGTTTCGCTATTCGATCATAAAAGTCTCATTCAAGCCATTTAATATAAAAAGTACAAAATTTTGCACGTGCTGTATAATCATGTACATCTCAATTCAACTTGTATTTCCATCTTTCACAATCAGACGACACTGAATGCTGACTGTAGGGTTGATGAGAACCGAGAGGCAATTGTCTGAGAGGCAAATTGTTGTATCTGCTTCTTGGCATCTGAAATAAAACCAATAAGCTCACCATTGCAAGTTTTTAGCCATTTATTTCGAGTATAAAGATAAATCCATCCAAGTTTGATATGAAAGGAACACACACAAGGGCATAGCTAGCGTAAAACCACTCTTGAGATGAGTAAAACTAGACTTATAGAGAACTCCTTAGGCGTGTATGCTTCACAAACATCCCAATCATTCAGAATGAAACATGCCTCCGTGATAACATCAATTAAACCTCATGGAATGCAGAAAATATTGATACAATAGATAAATACAAGACCCAGAGCTCCCAGCCTGATAAAAAGAGGGTGCTAGTACAAAGGAATCGTTCCTTTTCACAAACTACGTACAAAATCATTCCAAAACATAGACCAAAGATTACCATATATTGAAGATCAGGTTTTCCCAGCAAGAGATAAGCGTAGCCTAGTGAGTTCTATAGGCAAAGAGCATGAAAACATTGCTTCCATGTTATTCAACTCCAACTAAACCCTCTTCTATTGGGGTTAGATATAATCACCAAACTCTCTTGTATATGTTGACTATATCTATGTGCAATGTTATATTACTCTTATCCATTGATGTTTACTCTTAATGCTTATTGTTTAGTGTGGCCTACTCAATCATAAAATAGTTGTAAAAGGTTCGAAAACTCTTATAAGTTCTTGACCTAAGATAAAACAATCAATGAATCATTTGTCTAGGAAAGAGAATGACTTATTGATCATCTTCAAATCCTTGAACACAATGCGTGTTGATTTTATTAATTTGACAAGGATTTGTAATTCAATTTGCTCTAAGAGATTGGAGTATACTTAGCGTTTGCTTTAAGAAATTGGAGAATAACTTTTCATGATAAGGATTGATGTCAAGGAAGAAGAGGAAACTCTTTATTTTTGAGCTTAATGAATCAGGAGAGTGAGGTGTGAAGTCTATCCCAAGAATATCAATCATATATTTCTATCTGACTAGCTTTCTCATTTAAAAAAATATCAAAAACACTGTAGTGTTTAATTTTTACTATTTTTTAAGTTATTGCTATTTAGTCTCACTTCATGCTTGATCGTTTATTTATGCCTAGTAGGATCAGATTTAGTATAATTCTCAGTATTACATCGAGTCCACGTGGATTCAACACTTTCACTTTTAAAACTACTAATGCTAATGGTGCGCTTGACAGAAAGTCAATAGTAATATATTCCAATTGTTGTGAATGTAGAATGAGACTAAGAGCACCCTACATAAGTTTATATCAGCATCCAAACCATTTTTCATACTGAACATCATATCCAACCCTGGGGAATTATGATTCAGATATTAAAAAGGTCATGTTGATTCATAACGAAGCCCTTTCACCAACAGGGAATTGAAAAAAAGATCATACACTGGCAGTTCACAAATAAGAGGTGGACTCTAAACATGAATTATCTATTAGTGATCATCCTAATATGTCAACAACCTTAAAGGAAGTAGGAGAGTGCAGCAAATTAGAGTTCACATTTTTAGAAATGAGATGAGAAAAGGGCACTTCAAGATTTAGTTTCAATAACTTCATGATGAGATACATGTATAGTATATATCATAAACAATAAAAATTACTTGTATCTTATTATATTATATGAAGATGATTCCTCCATTCCAAATCAATTTTTGAATATTAGGAGAGTGGAAAACATACACTTTTAAGAATACTACCAGTAAACTTACTAACCTTTTTTGCATTTGGTAAAACCAACAATATTTGCAATGCTGAGGGTCAGACAAACTCCAACAACAAGGAGATAATCAGCTTGAAGCCTTATGAGCGAGAATATTGCCAGAAGAATCCATGCAATAGCCTGTATAAAAATACAAATAAAAAACATCAATTCTTATGTTGATCAACATTATGATTTTATCTTCTCGGAGGGGGATTGTATCAAAATTACAAGCAATTTTGTTAATGACAGATCATGGTTTATGGAAACAGGTCAAAACAGCCGATAAAAAACTGCTAGAATAGAAAACTAAACAATCGAACATAAAACCAACGTGTTAAAGAACAATGCACAAAACAAATACTCAATTCATAAACTTCAGACATAGAGCACTGGAACCTAAATAAATACTTAGGAAAAAAATGGAGTGCAGAATAAATACAAAAAAGACAACCGAAGGAACAGGAAAGAAAAAGAAACAGTGTCTAGCTAGAGAAGGTAAGGATATGGAAGTGACAAAAAAAGGGGTCAGGGAGCATAAAAAACAAAAACAGGGAGGAAACTGTGGGAAATAGAGTCTAGGCTGGCAGAGGTGGACGAGGAAAGAATGAGAATGTGAAGTGAGTGCTGAAAATGAAAACTGAGGAGAAAGATACAGGTTTCCTGAAGATTGTGCAACACAGTTACACTAGAACTTATGGATCATGGGTATATCCATGAATATGGGTCTAACATGTCAGGTTAGAGTTGCCCCATTTTTTTCCTGGGAATTTTCCACCATAACTGTTTTGGCTCTATGGCGCGGTGACTGTGATATTCACCATAGCACAACCACAAATCTGCCGCACCATATGGCATCTTCTTGAAAGTTGGTCATGCCATCCCATCATCACATCAGAACCACCTTTCAGACGCAATGACCCCAAGCACTAACACACCATGCCATGTTAATTCCTAGAGTTTCTCTCCATCTGACGGGTACTAACCTATTTAGCATACTATTTAATCCTAACCAACACATGCACCATGTGAATGAATCTGATCAGCAATATTATTACATAAAGCCCCCATTATCAAAAACTGCCAACGCCCACATTTTGACTGTAATTGTAACAATCCGAGAGAAAACTGGGAATGCCATTGCATACGGGAATCAATCTATATTTACTTACCGTAAGGTACAAGGTCCACCAGAAAAGCCAAGAATCTTTCTTGTTCATCCGAGACAATGACTGCAGGGGCAAAATCAACGTGTAAGGTGCAACCAAGTATCTATAAAGAATTAAGCGCTCGTTCTTTTGCTATGTTCCGATTCAGCAGAAACAGTATATGACAGAGATATCATTTAAAAAATGCCACTAATCTGAAGAAGGACTACCTACCTCTTGGTCAAGACACTCAAATTTCCACACACTCTCACCCAGATCATTGATTTCATTCCACCATCTCAAACCAACTAAAATTCGCCCACTCACATTCTTGACTACCCAAAAGTCAAGGGCAGCAAGAAGGACAGTCACCACAAAAATGATGACAAAGTTATCGATAAAGAGGGCCGAGAGAATATAAAATGCCAAGGCTGCGGCCTGCAAGATACAGAGAAAAACTTATGCCTTAATGAAATGAACATGGCTTGCATAAAAATACATATTAAAGTGCACAGTTGGATAAACAAACCTTGAAGAGGACATGAAAGAAGCAAGTCCTGGGATTAGCGTAGTTTTCACCCACAGGCTGCACACAGCAAAATTTATATAATCAATTAAATCTGGAAAGAATCAATCATAAAACCTATCCATTTTCAGTGTCCAGCGCAACAAGTGAAAAATCGAGCAGAAAATCGAAGACATTGTAAATCATCAGAGGAAATTAAGCATGTATGTTATTTGGTTAGATAATCTCGGCGACAAAAATGAAATAAACTTTATTTCAAGAAACGCACGGAAATTGAATGAAAGAACTTGGATAACACCAGATCTAGGAATTGCGAAGAAATGTAGAAAGGTGTTTGACTAACCTGGTTGGGATCCATGTGTACAGATGAGAGAGAATGAACAAAGCTTGCAAGTATAGAGAGTCTTGAGAACTATAGCATACCAGATCTCATACCCTCCAACGAATTTCGGACCAAAATTTGTTTGCAAAACACTTAAATAAATATTTATATTTTTGGAGAGCAAGAACTTCTTTATTTCTACGAACTGCAAAGGTACAACAAAAACGTTTTGTGCTGGAAAGGAATTTTAATCGGGCTAAAGATAAATGTTCATTGGGCTTTTTTAAGGAAATGAAAGGGTAATTGCTTCTTACACCCTATCATTTTTCTTTACCGCCATCAAACATGTGAAGTATCACAAATGACCTTTCTACCTTTTTTTACTTTACCGTAATTTTTCTCTCTTTTTACCTTATCCTAATTTTGAATTTATTTTTCAAAACATACGTAAACTACTTACAGATTTATTAATCCAAGAATATTAATTTCAACATTCTAAAATAAATTTCCTCACCTCCACAATCATTCCCGATGACATTTTCAATAATTATATTTCCAGATTTCGATTTCATGTAAGCATTTAACCATCATATCATACTAAAAAGCAAGAACCTTCTCCAACGATGAAACACTGATCCTTCCTTCTTTACTGTCTCCTTCACTGAGACAGATTTTAAATATAAGTCTGCAGGCTAAAATGGGAATTAAATAAAATGGTGGGGTGCAGGAAGAAAATAATAAAGTGTAAGAAGCAATTGCCCAATAAAAGTGTAAAACGAAAAGACTCTGGGTCGGATTAGGCTTTACATCAGTTACAAATTCGTCTATTCGTCCAGCCCAGTACAATAAAAATAAAAGGGCTTCTTCCTGCACCTTCAAGATTTATTCATGCATTTCTAAATTTTCTCTGTTTATCACTACCCCATTCCTATACTGGTTTTCTTCTTGTTCCTTTCTTCCTCAATAAATCATCGATTATAAATCATACTAATTTGATTATTTTTTAAGTGGAACATAATGGATAATTTTTTTAATAAAATTGAAATACTAATTGATACGCACCGGATTTTGAAATTATATTTCACTTTCGGAATGATCAAATTAGATATTACTAGATAAATATAATAATAGATAATAGTATTTAATTTTAATTACTGTTCTATTAAATTGTGCTATTGATATTTATTATTAATTTGAAAGTAGATAAATTAATATTAATAAGAAAATATAACATTATATCACAAATCAAATTATTTATTTAAATAATACAATTTGTTTTTGCTAATAAATTTGGTTATAATAAATAAAAATAGTAAAAATTGATATATTATTACTACAATCATTAATGAGAAATTATATCATTAATATTATTATACTATTAGTTATCATATCATTAATATTAATAATAAATCATCTGTGAATTAAAACACCTTAATATATCATTTATTATTACTAATTTTTGAAATCTGTAAGAGTGTTGATTGGATTGTAAAATTTGAGAGAAATAAATACTGAATATCAAAATTTAAATCCAATATCAAAATTTTAAAACAATAAATATCACGTTTCGAAATCCTGAACCAAATTTTAAAATTCCTAAATCATACTTCCAAATTTTGAGTTGTTAAATGGGATTTCAAAATTCAATGATTTTATAAATTAAATTTTAAAATTTAGTAAATTTTCTAAATTAAATTTTAAAATTCAATACATGTAAAAGAAAGATCAGAAAAGGAAAAAAACACATAAAAACTTCAGGGTGCATAATATGAAGGACACTATTTTGATAAATAATAATAATTTCTTTGTTTTATATATATATATATATATATATATATATATATATATATATATATATATATATATATATATATATATATTCAGACCAATACGTTTTGAAGTATTATAAAATATTAAATATACATCCTAAACATCATTGTGCATAGATTTAAAGTTCCTAAGAGCACTTCACTTAAAACAGTTAAAATCATGTGCATGATGGAAGTGAAAATTTGGTGTTAGAATTTCAGTAGCATCTTTTTTACAATGATAAAAAAGCAATACAAATATTCTTATTGTACGCTATCAATCAAAACTCTTCTTAAAATAAACAAAAGACCCAAAGAAAAGAAAGAAAAAGAATCTAGAATTTCAGAGAATATTCTTATGGAGGATGTTTCCTAGGTGTTGAGTTTCTTCTTGTCAAACCTTCTATCCTAAGTTAAGATGGTCGGCGTTTGAAAAGAAGATCAAAGCATTATCCTAAAAATATAAAATTACGTTTACTCTTTGACTATTCTTCATCTTATTATTACATGGACTAGTGTCGTGTTTTTTAAATTTCTTTTAGTAACCTTACTATATTCTATTAATTAATAAATAAAAGTAATTAGATTTGGTCCACCAACTGACAAAACCAGAAAACGATTGTGATAGGAAGTTAAACCAACTACCATATCTGGCTCTCTCTCCACCTTACACCACCACCTTCTTCACACGCAAAGGATTTCATGGATCCCACAAAATTATACACAATTCCCAACAATACCTCGTTCAATGCCACGTGTCCTTATAATAGTCCGTGTGGCAGTCGGTGAATGGTATCCACTGTTTGGGGGCGGTGGCAGTTAAGCTCTTAACGGATATTCTATCTCCTTTATACATGGCTATATATCTTTCTATCAACATGTCTTCTCAGTTTAACTTTTCCTAATTTTTTGGATGTCGGTTTTTTCTTTTCAAATTTTCCCATCTTGCATGTGTCCATTTCAACGCTATTACTCCATATTTTCCTCAGAAAATAACAATTCTGTCTCACATGTTAAAAAATCATAACGGTGTGTTTCCTCTACTAGAAATCCAAGATTCTCACTCATGTTCCTAAATTATAACAATTTTTGATTCAGGTCGTTTTATTAATTTCCACTCAGATACTATATTGTACAAAAAATCAACTATGATTTGCTTGTAATGACATAAGAGTCAACTTGTAAATTGTTGGCTACATTAATGTCAGGATTCTATTGATCAGCTAATAAAACACGCAATGTTCTATATTATAGGTCGTTATCAAATATTTATCACAATTACATTCATCTTGAAATAATGCTAATGCTAGAATGCTCATAAGTACATAAAACTGATAATGTATATTAATTTATAATTTCTTTAATTGATTAATTCGAGAAAAGACCATATCTATAACGCGCTGATCAGTGGAATAATAAATTAATTAATCAACGAAAGATATCCGTGATACATCTTTCACCGTGCAATTCCAGAACGATCTCTTAACTGTTGGATTAATGGTTAGTTAATGACGATAGTACCCTTGGAAGATCTATATAAAGAATTGCGCAACTCCCGACCAACACAACAACAAACCAAGATCTTCCTAGCGACTTTCCAGTGTCTGTCTAAAAAACCCTTCAAGCAAGTAAAACTACTCACTGAGAGATAATGGCCCCTGTCATGACCACCATGGAAGCCAACCTCACCAAAGCGGAAGCTAAAACCGCCAAAGGTGCTGACTGTGCCTACGTGACCTTTCTTGCCGGAAATGGTGACTATGTAAAAGGTGTGGTTGGGTTGGCGAAAGGTCTGAGGAAGGTGAAGAGCATGTACCCTCTGGTGGTAGCAGTGCTACCGGACGTTCCCGAAGAGCACCGCAACATTCTCATCAACCAAGGCTGCATTGTTAGAGAGATTGAGCCCGTGTACCCTCCAAAAAACCAAACCCAGTTTGCCATGGCATATTATGTCATCAACTACTCCAAGCTAAGAATTTGGGAGGTAAACACATAACTATAGTTCATGTTTTAACGTTTATTCTTTTTCCATTTTCTTAGAGTATTAATGTGTTGTTTTTTTTCTGCAAAATGTTTCAGTTCGTGGAATACTCTAAGATGATTTACCTAGACGGTGATATTCAAGTGTTTGACAACATCGACCANTTGTTCGACTTTCCTGATAACTACTTCTATGCGGTGATGGACTGTTTCTGTGAGGCCACCTGGGCCCACACTC
This sequence comes from Vigna radiata var. radiata, assembly GCF_000741045.1. NCBI lineage: Eukaryota > Viridiplantae > Streptophyta > Magnoliopsida > Fabales > Fabaceae > Vigna > Vigna radiata. The sequence goes on from NC_028358.1 coordinate 30,872,189, forward strand.
CGCAGTATGGGATCGGGTACTGCCAGCAGTGCCCCGACAAGGTTCAGTGGCCCACTAAACTTGGGCCGAAGCCTCCTCTCTATTTCAATGCTGGGATGTTTGTTTACCAGCCCAATCTGGCTACCTACAAGGACCTTCTTCAAACAGTNCAAGTTACCAAGCCCACTTCCTTTGCTGAACAGGTACTAATTGCTGATACAACAAACATGTTAGTATGAAACTAAGAGATGACAGAAATAATATAGTTATGATTTTGTTTATTGTGTTGCAGGATTTTCTGAACATGTACTTCAAGGATAAGTATAGGCCAATTCCTAACGTGTACAATCTTGTGCTGGCCATGTTATGGCGTCACCCTGAGAATGTTGAGCTTGAAAAAGTTAAAGTGGTTCACTACTGTGCTGCGGTGAGGATTGAATTCTGAATGAAATGAAAGTGGAATGTAGAATAGTGATATAATGTTTATTTAATTTGGTTGCATTGGTGTGACAGGGATCAAAGCCTTGGAGGTACAGTGGGAAAGAGGAGAATATGCAGAGAGAAGATATAAAGATGTTAGTGAAGAAATGGTGGGATATATACGAGGATGAGACTTTGGATTATAACTATTCACTCACTGAAGCGCTTTTGGAGGGTGGCGAACTCAATTACGTTCCAGCTCCATCTGCTGCTTAAAGTGCTTTTTCTTGTCTTTGGAAGTCTCACCAAGTTCATGTACTATATATAAGACTCGTAGATCATTAAGTTTTATGGATTTGTAGTTGAGAGGACCCTTTTTTTTGTGTCCTCTTTCATATATTTTTATTTTTTTCAACTCTGCCATTGTAACCAGATTGGTATGACAGGATTTTACATTATATGATGCAAATGCATTTCTTCGTATACACGACATTGATCCTTAAATTTTATTGCATAAGGTGAACCATTCTTTGAAAAAAATGATCTAATATTATATTAGTTTTTAAACATCGCAACTTGATTGTAAAATTATTCTATAAACATATCAATAAGATGTAATTGTGTGTAACTATAAATTTATTTTGAAGTGGGAGTGCTCTATAACTATACAATTATCATAGAATATATAAGATATAACTCTTTATTTTCTTTCAAAGGAACAATCTTTTTCTTAAGGAATGGCTCTGTGGTGTCAGAAAATGTATAAAATGATGAAAACATAATTCCTCAAATAATATTTTTTAGAATTTTGATTAATATGACTGTTAAATTAATTTTAAAAAATTAATCCTTACAGTGTTTGAGAAAAGTTAGTAAAAAGAAGTGAAGTAGATCCACCGTTTTCATTAAATATTCGAGTTTTCCATTTTTGATGGTCGTTTGGGTTGGTGGCGGAGACGAACGCGAGTGTCTGAGAAGAAGCCACGCAACCCCTTTTCCTTTCCCTCAAAGCCACCAAACACCACTTCATGAATCAATTTATTCGCCAATCAAAAGCTCACAAGCATAAGCAGAAGCAGAGACACTCAGATACGTTTCGCTGTTAAACGTTGAAATCAAAATGGCCGGTAATGGGACCCATTCAGATTCAAAAGCTGCAACAATTGTCATTAAAGATCTCAAATTTACATACCCCGGCATCGACGGCCACCCGCCGCCCGGTTCCTTGCCGCTCATTCAAAACTTTTCTCTCACTCTCGGTTCCGGCGACCGCTCCCTTCTCGTCGGTTCCAACGGCGCCGGTACTCTCTCTCTCTCTCTCTCTCTCTCTCTCTCTTTGAATCTTGGGGATATGCAATTGGCCTTTTTTTGTATTCAATTGTAAGTTTATTGGTTTTGCGACTTATAGGGAAAACCACGATCCTGAAGATACTAGGAGGGAAGCACTTGGTGGAACCTGACATGGTTCGCGTGCTTGGAAGATCAGCTTTTCACGACACCACTTTGGTGTCTTCTGGTGATCTCTGTTATCTCGGTGGCGAGGTTCGTTCCTGTTTTCATTTTACTTTTACCTTCAACTCTACTGCTTCTGTTCATGTAACTAATAACTAGTGTTCATTTTGGTTATTACAAACTAGTTAAATGCTTAACTCCCCAGTTACACTTTAGGACTGTCGGGAATTAATACTGCGATCTGCGTTTTTATTTTATTTCTTGTATGTATGGAACTTTTTTAATTGTTTGAAATTGATTCCATCAGTGGAGGCGAGATGTTGCTTTTGCGGGTTTTGATGTGCCAATACAGATGGACGTTTCTGCTGAAAAAATGATATTTGGTGTGGCTGGGATTGATCCTCAAAGAAGAGCGGAGCTCATCAAGGTTGGATGAATCTTTTCCTATTATTTCCTCTTTTTTCCATTGCTTTATTTATTGATTATGTTTTAACTATTTGTTCATTTCTCTGTGTGGTTAATATTAACTTATGTATTTCATGTTGATAAAATGTAAGTAACTCATTGTGATGGAAAACATAAAAACCTAAATGCGTTTTGTATGGTACCTGATTCTATATCCATCAATTTAATATCATTATTTGATTCCATGAACACTGAGCTTGGTACTTGACTAGGTTCTGTTTATTCATAAACTAAGATTAGCTTATACTTAGTTAACCTGTAGAAATTCTTTCATTTTTCTCTTCTTTTAAGTGTTTATGCAGATATTTATCGGAATATGTTCTAAAACCAAGTTGTTACTTTCTCTTCATGTTCATGTTTTTTGTTTATATATAGTTTTACTGTTCAACTGGGTAGGTATTGGACATTGATCTTTCCTGGAGATTGCATAAAGTATCTGATGGTCAAAGAAGAAGAGTACAGATTTGTATGGGTCTTCTCAAACCGTTCAAGGTATGTTCATCTTTTGCTTGATCTATCAAAAAGTCAGTTTAGCCTCATTACACAAATGTACAAGCTTGTTCCTTGTTTATATAGGTTCTTCTTCTTGATGAGATAACTGTTGACCTTGATGTTCTAGCAAGAGCTGACCTTCTTAGATTTCTAAGAAAGGAATGTGAAGAGAGGGGTGCCACCATTATCTATGCAACACATATATTTGACGGTCTTGAGGATTGGCCTACACATATTGTACGTCTGGGCTATTTCTGAACTCTTTTTGTGTCAGTTTTAGCATAATCTAATCCTACACCATTCTTAATGTTCTTTTTATCAGGTGTATGTAGCCCATGGAAAGCTGCAACTAGCAATGCCTATGGAGAAAGTCAAAGAAATTAGCAAATTGTCACTAATGGTTAGTGTTTTGTACATAATCTTAAGACTTGAATGAGTTATTGATCGATTATTTATTTGTTGGACGTAGTGTGAGCCTATGCCAAAGCAAATAGCAATTAGGCCATTGTAAAACTTGTGAAGACCCCAAACATGGATAACTCATAACATATTATTGTTATGTGTGGTAATGTTAGATTGTAACGCAGAAATAACGTGCTGTGCATCTTGAGTATATGCAAAAGTAATTGGTGTTGAATATGCAGAGAACAGTAGAAAGTTGGCTGCGGAAGGAACGAGATGAAGATAGAAGGAAAAGAAAAGAAAGAAAAGCAGCTGGGCTTCCTGAATTTGGAAAGCAAATTGAGGGAAGCCGTGTAACAGGGGCAACTAATAATGGTTGGGCAGCAGGACGATTAAATTCCACCGTTGCTGGTGAGGAAAACTTCATCTTCAGCTCTAATCGAGTACTGAGGCAGTAGATAAATTTCAGAACAAAATTTCTTCTTCAGTGCCTTCTGGCATATATGATGAGTTGTTGTTATATAGTAAGCATAACATGTGAGGTAATATATATATGTCTCATGTGGCCTTAGTATTTGCAAATTTGTGCCCGATATATGAGAATAAAGAAAATAACGTCGTTAAATTCTCGTTGCCATTAATTTCCTGTTCTTTTCATTAAGTTGGAGTCTTTGACTGTAAATCCAGATATCAGAGAATTCCACTTCCACGAAAAATAAGCTACCAAAAGAATATGTAATTCTCCACATTCCTTGTTTTCAAAAGATAACAAAGAAGGAAACGCTTTATTTATCGTACGAATTAAAATACACTAAAATCGTATATCCGTTCCCCATGTCTTCAATTGAATCTTCTGATGTCTGTGAAAGACATATGGGGTTCCCAATTTCTACGTAATATAGACTTTGCTATGCATTGCAACCGCACCAAGTTCTATAACTCAGTTCCACTCATGAAATATTAATAAATTAGTAAATTAACTTACTAAAAAATATTTTACGTTTTAATTTATTTCATATATTTATTATAATACAGTTAAAATAAATTGATTTAATTCATTATTTTATAATAATATAATCAAAGTATTTATTTATTTTATTAAACATTATTATAAAAACGACAATAATCAAATATTAAATTACCAATCACTTAATAAATAAATAAATTAAATATTCAAATTATTTAAAAATTATTGTATCAATCACTTAACAAATAAATAAATATAAACTAAATATTCAAACTATTCAAATATTATTGTATAATATTCTAATATTTAAAAATATCAAATTATTAATCTACATAATTAAAAATAAGAAATAATAATTAATTATAATAAAAAAATTGGTAAAAAATTATTGTTTAACCGTTAACTGAGTCAATCAACCCGAATCTATTTAACCTCCTAGTTAAGTGAATTAGGTTTAATTTGATTCACATTTAAAATCCTAAATTTTTTCCAATCCAATCGGTTCAAAAATGTAGTGAGCAAAATTGACTAATAACCCTAGGCTCATGACTCAAGTAATTTAATTACTTTTGTAAAAAAGAAAAACAGTACCACTATTGAAAAGTACCAACGTTTCCGCATAATGAAAATCATATACCAAGTATAACTTGTTCATTGTACATCGGAACAACAAGTAGTCGAGGCTTAAAATGAAATGGATGAGATTATGCAGAATTCTAAGAAAAGCATGACCACTGCATGTATAGTTTGTAATTCATTAATATTATTAATTGTTTAGAAATTCTACAGGAACAAATACGATTGCTATGATAATATAGTATCAAAAACCTAAATAAAGACAAAAAGAACATAATAAGGAGTTGAAAAAGACTTTAATGCTTTAAGAGAACATCAACCGATCAACTTCAAAATATAATTCGTAAAGCCGAGCAAGATAGCAGCGTTCCCCAAAAATGTCCCTAAGCCTGATCCAGAAAAGTAAACAGAAATCAACTACAGTTATACAGGTCAAGCATCGAACGCAAGAGATGAAGAATCTAAGCGTACCTTGTTAGCTATATTGTTGGAGAGCCAGTCCAGACCTTCATAGAGCCCTTCCCCAGAGGTGGCACATGTGCTCTGGATATACCTGTGATGAACAAGAAAAACAAAACACCCAACACCAAAATTCAATTATCATAAGTAATCGATAAAGATGGCAGTAGGCGGCAGACATAACAGAGATGCATTTGAATACCAGTGGCGTTGACGAAGAGAATGAAGACCAAGCTTGTCTGTGATTTCTGCAGCATTCATAGCATTTGGAAGATCTTGTTTGTTGGCAAATACAAGGAGAACTGCATCTCTCAACTCATCCTATCAATTAACCAAGTAGACAACTAAATTTTCTACCCACAATGTAAATCTTAAATGCAGCAGTTTCACTATCAACACTCGACCAATCGAGAAAGGCTACAACCAGAAGATTATCAATAAAAAGAGAATAACCAATGCCATGTATGTAGTTGACAGAATAAGAGAAGTTTCAAAATTAAAATCCAATATTATTTAAAACAACTGAACATGCAAGACATTTCAATCACGGTGATGCCGTGCACATTAATTTACACTCATCTTGCTCTTAGTTTAATCCATTTACCTCATAACTAATGTCATGTATGTAGTTGACAGAATAAGAGAAGTATCAAAATTAAAATCCAAAATTATTTAAAACAACTGAACATGTAAGACATTTCAATCACGGTGATGTCGTCCATATTAATTTACACACATCTTGCTCTTATTTTAATCCATTTACCTCATTCAGCATCCGGTGGAGCTCATCTCTAGCTTCAACAACACGGTCACGATCATTGCTATCCACAACAAAGATAAGTCCCTGAGTGTTTTGGAAGTAGTGTCTCCATAAAGGACGAATCTGTGAGAGCACCGTACAAAAGACCATTAATGTTAACATGCAAGAAAACTTTAGAAGCTAACCTAATAGACCTTGTATTGTATGTACTCTAATAACGGTACAAAAACCATAGAAACCATCAAAAAAAATTTCAAAAGTAAACAGGAAGTCGGTAAAAATTTTGCTACCACACGCAGAGTACAAAAATTTTAGTCAATCTAAAGCACATATTAGAATATATTTGGTAAATACTTCCAAAGTAAGAAAAATGGACAATGAAGAACGTTCTTAACAAAAATGCATTGAAAAATACTGGGAAGATAACTCGACACAGACAGTCCATAGGTAAATGCAACTCTTCAATGAACATATATATACATATATGTGTGTGTGTTTTGACATCTAAACTATAAGTCACAATATGTTCAGGAAAAACTTGAAAACATCGATGGCTCAATACGTAGTTTATACTTGTGTTGTGTGTTAATGAGAGAAACTCCGCTAGGCACAGGACCATCAATAAGCATATTTTCATCAAAACCTATAAATTTGAAGCAGCAAAATCTAGAATAAATAGTGAAAGATAGCATATGTCTACAAATAAGGAAACATAAAGCCTTGTATATGTTCATTTGCAGTGGTGGAGCATCTTTAGGGAGAGGGGTGGCAGTTGCGCCCCAAATTTTTTATCTTTCTTGTATTGGTTATAAATCTTATATCGCAATCAAAGCTCGAAGCTTTTTAACCACAACTACATAGAAGCCTTCATTAAGCTCCTGTCCACATCAAACTTTTGGGTGATTTTCTGAAATGCTCCATCACTGCTTATATGAATTCTATTTAATTATTTTTAAGAGGTAAGTCACAGCACAACGCTATAATTTTCCCTAATATGGTTCAAATAAACCTTGTAACGAGATTTATGTAGTTTACGTTGATAGTCAAAAAGTATGTTTAACAAAGAAAGCAGTTACTGCCACATGTTCACATCTGTTGTCTTAGGTTCAGAGTGCTTTATCAACAAAGAAAAGGAATAGGAAATAATAATAAACGATTCCTCCAAAACCTTAACAGATCTTAATACAGATATGCAGGCAACGGACCTTGTCTTGGCCACCCACATCCCATACAGTAAAGCTAATATTTTTATACTCCACGGTCTCCACATTAAATCCTGTATAACAACAAACATCAGCATCAATTGGCATTCCTTTTTCAACAAACAAAAGATGTACACAAGAGAAGTTGGATGGTAAGTTGAATCAGATCATAAAAGCACCAGAACTTCTAAAACTTAGGAGAATCGCAACATAAGCAAAAATTGAAGCATGTAAAAGACAAATTCAGGAGAATACCAATTGTGGGAATGGTTGTCACAATCTCTCCCAGCTTGAGCTTGTACAATATGGTTGTCTTACCAGCAGCGTCGAGACCTACCATGAGAATACGCATCTCTTTCTTCGCAAAGAGCCGGCTAAAAAGCTTGGTGAAAGACAACCCCATTTTGCTTCAACTGGATGCAGATATTCATGGGAAGGCACATGTCAACAAAATCAGATAGTCGCAGTCAAATCTCATATTTTAAGAATCAATGTACACGAGAACTATTAACCTTAATTTTCCAAATTCAGACAGAAATACGAAAAAAAAAAAAACGCTACACGCAAGTGATATCCCATAAATTTTTGAAAAATAAAGAGGTGGTGTCAAGTGTTAATTTATTTCGCTAAATCTATCAAGCAAATAGAATAACATAATTCGGTTCGAGGTCAGATGAACAATCTGTTAAACACAAATACGAAAGAAAGTTTTGAAATGAAATTATTCGATTTCTTCATGGAGCATCATAAGACAGGAAATGCGAAAGCTAAGATCTCCCTAATTGAGAAAAACCTGCTTGATTTTGTAATTGAAAATGAGAAACTGTTTTGCTTGCAACAGATCTGCTACCATAACACGTAACAAGATGGCAAGGATTTCAATCCAGAACTTGAACAAAAGGTAATCAGATCTAGAGCAAGCGAGAAGCAAAAATGAATCAATCACAGTCCAAAAGAGAAGAATCTTACAGAGAGAGGACTTAGGAGTTGTAGAAGAAGAAGAGGCAGATAATTGAGACGATTAGAGAAATGGAGAGGGTAGATCCAAGAAGAAGCTCCCTCCAAATCGAATCCAGACGGTGGTGGTGAAGGGAATGATGCTTCTGACGTTTAATATTATTGAGTTATTTTAGTATAAAAAATTATTATTTAATATAATAAAAGAGAAATACTATTCTATATTTAATACAGTAGTTAATTATTTATACATGGTCGTATACTATTAGATTGTAGTACATTTTAATTAAATTTATTTCATGTAATATAAATCTTAAAATTCATTCATCAAATGATACATGTGTTGTAATAGAGTATTTAAGAGGAAATTTATTTATGTAAAATATTTTAAAACTAGCTTATCAATATAAAATATTTAAAATATTAAATTTAGATTAGAAATTAAAAGAAAATGTTAAATTCATGAGACTGATTAAAGTAATTTGATTATTTAATACCATAGAATTAAAAAACTTTATTTTATGTCTCTTGAACTTTCTTTTATAATACAATTGTCCTCTTTTATTACTGATATCGTTGTGCGAACCTAAAAATTGATACCATTTGTGTGAACGAGAATAAAAGAATCAATATTTAAAGACATGAATACAAAGTTTTATGTTAAAACCGACTTAGACTATAAAGAATGAAGTTGGAAGTTATTTACATAGAACAAAATGTAATAATGTGATAGCTATAAAGTTTATTGGTTGAGCTTTTGTTTTCATTCATAGTCTAAATCTTTTATATTAACATTTATAGCTATAAGTTTATTGATATGATTAACTTTTAGGTTAAATATGATTTTGAAGTAAGGATGCCGTTTATTAAAAAAAGAAAAAAGAATTATGAATGAGTACGAGGAAACTAATAATGATACACTAGAAATAAAAGAAAGTTTATATGGAATTCTTCTACTTTAAAACTCATAATCTATAGTAACTTGTACAATCATGTTTCCTAAATGTGAAAGAGACCTTCAACCTTGTTGTTAGATAAAGGTAATAAATTGAAATGTGTAGGAGCAATTTTCGATCTAGACTTTAAAATCTGACATTTCAAACTGCACTATACTATAGAAACGTCTTTGTCTTCATGCACCTAATCTGTGCCTGTCACCTTCTCTTTCCTTTTATCATCTTCTTCATGATGCTTTCCGTTACCGTTGAAAGGATTATAGGGTTGCAATTCCAGGTCTTTCGCATCATCCTCCATTGCCTCCTCCGTCATCTCATCAACACCGTCATTCTCATCCACATCTTTGTTCTTTCCCAACAACACAAAATACAGTCCAAACACTATCACCAGAGACCCTATGGCACTGAACATGACCAAAAACCTTTGATTAGGAACAAAGAAATCAAAATTGAAAAACCCAAAATGTTCAATTTTTATTGAAGTCCGTGAATTTCGTACGTGCCAATGTATAGTTTTTCGTGCAGTAGTGCCCAGCTAACAACAGCAATGATGACAAGCTGCAAAGGGGAGAACACAGACGCATAGAGAGGACCTTTCTTCTCGATAGACCACGAGAGGAGAAAATACGTTAGCCCAGTTGAAATAGTTCCCTTGAAACCGACGTTGTAAAATGCAATAATTAGCGAAATGAATAACCCAATTCATCATAGAAAATGGAAACTATATAATATATATACCGCATAAAGTGCAGAGGTAAGTCTTATTGTACTCTGCAGTGACCAAGCTGATGCCTGGTGTTCAACAGACAAGGCAATGGCCACACACTGAATGCTTGCCATCAAACACATGTAGAAACTGCTGGTAAAAGGAACTGGGTAGCTCTTGCTTATATTTGCCTGAACAAACAAACAAAACAAGTGTATGTGTATGTACACTTAACTTAGTAGCTTTTTTTAAGATGTAGTGTTTGTTTAGTTTAATGTAACTTAGTTTATATGATGCTTACTTGAATTATGAACCATACTGCCCAAACAAGAGCGCTACAAATTACAGCAACAGGACCCAGAAGCAAGTTTGTTTCACCGTGAGAAGAGGCTCTTCTCTCCATTTTCTCAGCATATTTCCATTGAATTTTTGACTCACCTAGACCAAGGAGTTTTCCATGGTAAAATGATAGAACCACTGCTCCACCCACACTAAGGATTGTCCCAAACACCTTCGCTACCCCAGCCTTGGTCTTGATCCTCAAACACTCTTGTCTGCTCATAAAAACATTAATTATTACAACATGAATTTCTGCACTGCAAACAAAATATTGGGGTGGTTTGCTTGCTTGCTTGATACTTACCCGAAGAGAACTGCAAGAACGAAAGTGAATGCTGGGAGCAAGTTGCTTAGTGCACATGCAATTGTAGCGGTTGAATATTTAAGACCCAGGAAATATAGCATCTGATTTCCTGTAATTCTGCATTCGAGGAAGTCAAACTAATAATTACTGAACAATTAGAATGAGTGAAACACTAAATCAATAAACAAAATAAGAGATTTTGTATCGATTAGTATGTTACATATATAGCATAAGAAGAAAGTGCAAGTTGAGGACGTTAAAAGGTAGCAGCAACAGACCAGATTAAACATACCCTGTTAAGGAAGATAATAATATCTGCAACGCAATTCGCTTCGTCATTGGGGGAGCCGTATTCCTATTGAAAGGAAACAAAAATAATAGGTGTTAATGTGAAAGTAAAAGTGTTTTAAGGGAGGTAATTAATTAGTGTATGATATAATGTGTATTACCGTTCAAAGCAATAAGCAAAAGGAGCTAAGGAGAAAGTGGCAAAAATTTGACGATAAGCAACAAGGACAAGAGGGTGCATGCCAGATTCTATGGCAAGCTTTGAGGAAATATTCATTCCTGCATAACTCAATTGTACAACAATCATGGCCAAGAGTGGAATAACGCTACCACCCATTCTCTCTTCAAAGGTTCTTCTTCGGAATTTGGCCAGAGTTTTTTCAAAGGATGAGAAATGAAATGTTGCAGAGTATGAGAAATATATATATATATATATATATATATATATATATATATATATATATATATATGTCTCTCTATTTAAATATATACACAAGAAACACCAATAAGTATAGGATATCGTGAATAGCATTAGCGTCATAAAAAAGTCGCAGGTGTTCTAATATAAAAAGTGAAATAAGAAACGTAAACACTGCTAAATTACTTAACATTCTTAACAAAATACGATAAACAAATGCATGGCTTGTGAAATCGAATTGTAGCTATATCAACTTCTTATCTATTTCAAGTATATGCGAAATATTACTTTTACAACTTTTATTTTAACACGTGCAATCTTTCTTTTACTTTTACTTTTAGGACAATCTCAATGCACCTTAAGGAAAACTCGTTTGGTACGTATCTCTCTGGTGTTACTTTTGGCGTAAATAGCTTGTTGTAAACGTGCTTATACCGACAATACTATAACGTTTCAGTTTTACTCAAACCTTCAAGTTATTTTGAGTCCAAAGAAATTTGATAAAAATTATTATTATTTATTTTTTATGTTTAAAACAATTGAGGTTTTTAAAAGCTAAAAATTAACTCTCCTTTTTTTTCCAGCATTATTAAGGGTATTTTTACGGTGCATAATTTGTCTTTCTCAACTTATATTTTCACTCAAACAAACTTTTTAATTTTAATTTTATTTATTTCTTTTTTATTTCAATTTGAATTAACCAAAATATATGGATTGTGCTTATGATCAACGATTTTCTTTCATCTTTATGGATGACGTATTTTTCCCTTGCAAGTTACACCCACAAAAGACCAGGACAAGGTGGGTCTTTCCTAAAGCTAAAGCTTAAATATGTTTCCTATTCTTTTCTCTTGTCGTTTGACATAAAAAAAAAAGAGATGGTCAATGTTACCTTCGTATTCGGACAGTGTTTCCTTTTTTTTTTAATATGTAGTAAGATTTTCAATAATTGAAGATTGAATTTGATTTTTTTAACAAAAATTATACATATAACTAAAAATTGAAGCCTAAGTATATTATAAAAATTATAAATCATTTCGTATTTTGAGACCTTTACTGTTCTACCCATCCAAATTATCATATGTTGAAAAGTCCTTAATTATACAAAATAACATGACATATAATTTAAAAGTGGAGTATGTGTACTTGCCAAATACATCAATCTCTTCATTCCAGAACATTTTCAAATCTTTAACTAGTAGACTTAAATAAAAATGAATGTTGTTTTTTTATTGTCGTGGACGAGAAACCATTAAAAATAACATTGTATATTTACGTTTCATACACAATCATGGAAGTAAGTTGTAGATCACCAACAAGACAGGTCACGAACTACATTTACTACTCAAGTTATCATATGGGTTCATTCCATATGTATCAAGTCCAAGCCTAATATTTATTGGATCATTACCAAAATATGGAAACATCGAATCTATTTCTTGCCATTGACTATAATTAGCTAGATGGCTTAGATGACCATATTTTTTACTTTCATCTACATGTTATTTAATAAGTTTTGCATCTTTCACATTAACAAATAATCTTTTAAACCTTAGAACTATAGGAAAATATCATAACATCTTTGATGGAACACCCTTCCTAGCATCATATTCGAAGTCACAATCTTTTTTTCTTATATCTTGATAACTCACAATATGGACATTGATGTAACTTTTCAAATTCTTTCCTATACAATACACAATCGTTTGGACATGCATGAATATTTTTGTATTTCATACCTGTCAAACACAATTTCTTCTTTGCATCATAATTAGATGTTAGTATCGTAACTAGACTCGTCTTATTAATGTGTGAAATGATTTGTATTGTGTTTTTGACAATATTTGTTTAGTGATTATACGAAGAACCTATAAATAACCAAATTTTAGATGTGTTTATATACTTTTTTTTATATAAATATGAATAAAAACCTATAAATTTACAAAAGCAAATTTGAAATGGTTATTCAATTATCAATGTTTTTTAACTAAAAATTTATTTTTGTCATCTAATTCAAAAAGAAAATGTAGGCAAAAACCACTAACAATGAAAATGAAGATATTATTATTAAAATTGGAATTACATATTAAAAATAAAATTTAGAAATATTTCTTAATATGGATATATACTTAGGTTAATTTGTAAGTTGGTTTTTGGTATAAGAGTGCATCCCACTAACTTTTCCCTTTTTTTTTCTCAAGGGGTTGTTTTTCCGTATGAATGCATAATCAATCCCTGGTTGAGTCACTTTGTTAACTTGGCCTTTTAATATGTTGTTGATTTGGCTGGGAAAAGAAAAATCTTGTTATGTGTTTATTATTCTAGACTTAGGTTTTTTCTTTGGCAATCATATAAAAAATGTAAATTTTAAATATGTTTTTTATTCTTTTAATTTATTTCTGTAAGATAGTAAGAAAAACAGATTTAAGGATGGGTAAAATCTAATACCAATAATTAAAATTTGTTAATAAGTTAAAGTTAATTAAAATTTATCGATAATAATTTATTAAAAAATATTTGCTAGTAATTATCAATAAATTTTAATTATTAATAATTATTTATTGATAAATATTATAATTTAATATTTTTATTTTCTTTTCTTTTTTTTTATTTTTCTTTGTTTCCTTTCTTTTGTTATTATCATAATCAAGTTTATATATATATATATATATATATATATATATATATATATATATATATATATATATATATATATATATATATATATATATATATTATGAACTTTTATTCTCCTCTTCTTTCTCTTTATCCCTTTTCATCACATCATTACCAACTTCACCTTCACCATTACCTTTAAAAGTGTAGTTATCTTCTTTTCTTTTGGTTTCTGATGTTTTTCTTGCTTATTTTCATTAATTTATATCTGATATATCTTCTTTTTTTTTAAATAAGATAGAAAAATTAACATTCATTTTATAATAAATTTATAAACGACTTAGTTGATAAGTTTTAAAAAATTAAATTATCAATAAATTTATTGTCAAATTTAAAATATATATAAACTAATATATTTATAAACAAATTTTTTACAACATCCATTTTATTGAAGAAATTATCTATTTATAATAAATATTATAAATTATGGAGAAATAGTATTAATAAATAATATGAATGGATCTATTATTAACAAACATTTTTTGTTAATAATAAAAATCTTAATTTAACAACAAATATCACTAAAAAATATTTTAATTAATAATTAAAATATAAAAATAAATCACTAAAATCCTTCAATAATATACAATTCTTTAATTAGTAATTTAGTTCTTTATCAAAAAAAAAAAATCAACACTTTTATTATATTTAACTAGTATTTATTATTATATCTACACGTTTTTTTTCATTATGTATGAAAATGATGTATCAAATAATATGGGACATTAATGCATTATTTGACATCTATATGTTAACATGACCTTGTAACCTGTATCTTGATTGTATGTGTCTGTGAGAAAAAGTATCATTATTGATTAAATTTTCCAATTTACTTTCCTTCCACTTACACATTTGTGAATTTCCCCCCTCTCTCCTCCCTTATTATTGCGTGGTTGTGACTTATTTCTTGTTGGCATGGGAAATTGGTTCGGTGAGACTGATGGTGCTCTCTCTCCCAACATGGTAACTTAAACAAAAATAATGATTATTACTCGACAAACCTAAAATTTTTAAGTTCATTTGATATTATTTTTATTTATTTTTTTCTTTCTTTCTTTTAAAAATTACAAAATTTTTATTTTTTAATCATTTTATCCTTGTATTATATATTAAATGAATGTAAAAGTTTGTTATAGTATTATTACTCTTGGACAAAACAAATTGTGCCAAATCATTACAATGACATTTTATGAAATCTGTAAAAACCATATTTTAATTGATTATCGATCTTACAATCCAAAACATATAATATAAAGAAACGATAAAAATGTTTCAGAGAAAAAGTAATTAACATACGTAACAAAATTAACACTATAAAATATGTATATATATTGATTGAGGAAATACAGGGAAAATTGAAGGAAGAAAGCAATTTGGTGGTGTTGAAGGCAATCCGTTACAGTAGAGACGTTATTGGTGTTAATTATAGAGAAAGAGTTAGGTCTAAATCACGGGTTGATTTGTTGTTATTTCCATTTTGATTGTGTGAGTGTGGCTCTGTGGTTGGTTCTGCTGATTCTTTGTGCGGAGGATCTTGCTCGGTCTCTTTCCCTGAACGATCTGGTGTATTTTTAAAGTTAATCTTCATCAATTCCTGATCATGCATGAAATCTTCTGCTTCAAAACTGGGTTTCCAAACATTCTTTGCCTTTTGTTCTTCCTTCTGTTTTGATAACTGATCCAGTGCATCTTTCGTGCTCTTAATCAGTGCAAAGAACTTCTCCATCTGCTCCTCTTCACTCTCTTCCTCCCACGCCATTTTCCTCTTCCTTCTTCCTCCTTCCATTCTGCTCTCTTCCAATCACTCCTAACCTTCTTAAAGCAAAATCCAGATGTGTATAATTCACTCACCTACTGTTGTTCCCTTTTCCTTACTTCACGCCTCTGTAATTGTTGCTGACATCAATCACCAAAAAGGAAAAACATTAAAACAGACTGAATCCAAATTAAATTTAACATACAGTGAAAGTAAATTTAATATATTACCTGCCATAGCTAACCATGCAAAGGATCTCTCACCACTTCAATTCACCAAACCCTACCTTGAATGCCTAAGAGGGGTAATTAAAGACCTTCTTCTTTTGTTTTTCTCAATGGTTTTAACTTGAGGACACCACCGAGGGTACAATGGTTGTTAGATGGAGCCCAAGGTTACCTTCTAAACCTATTCTATTTTTCTCATTTTATAATTAAAATTTGATAATTGAAAAAAAAAAGAGTCTTTTTAATTTGTAATTTCTAATTGTGGAAAAATACTTTTTAAAAATTAAAATATGGTGTCCTTCCTTTTGAGCTTAGAGTGGAAATGGTTGTGCATGATGTGGGAATGGAGGAGGGTTGCTTTTATGAGAAGAGGAATAATATTTATAGGTGGACCCTAAGAGAAAATAAAATATCACACAAGGTAAATTAATTCGTGTGTCTCAACATGGAAGTAACACGTCTCTGTCTTCATTATATTCAGTGATTTTAAAAAATAAAAATAAAAATCTGAAGGCATCTTTGCATGTGTTTGTGCACCAAAACATTATATATATATATTTTTAAAACCCCTATACGAAGGGTTGCAAAACAAAAACATAAAAACAAATTAAAAGAAATCCAAATCAAATAGGCCCAAAACATGATCGAGTAAAATGTTATCAATTCTTTGAGAGAAAACGTTGTCTTCGTACGGATTTTGTAAAAATATATGCAATTTGATGATGTCTTTTGATGGGAATGAGTTTGATGATGTTTTTTCCAACTTCTTCAGAACCATAATGGAGGTCAATTTCCAAATGTTTTCTTCGCTTAAGTATCTAAGTAATTTTAGTTGTAACAGATGCAAGATATCTCTACTCAGCTTTAGTTGAAGATTTGCTAATTCTTGGTTGCTTATTTGCTTTCCATGAAATTAATCAACTGCCAAAAAATGTAAAACTAAGTAGCAAGTTTCCTATTCTCAAGACATGAACTCCAATCAGCATTTATTTATGTATTAAGGAATCTATAAAGTAAGAAAGTAAGGTTTATACTTAGATATGTACTTTAAAAAAATTAGACATTAATAAATGGTTCGACCTTTGATAACAAATAAAATTATATATTTAACAAATACAAATCTTATTAGGATAGGTTCTAATTTATGTCTTTGATATCATGTTAAGAAGTAAACTTTAAGTATAACTCAATCCATAAATCAACTTGAAAGGTAAAGTTTACACTCACATATATACTATAAATTGGTTTTATTTCTAATCGATGTGAGATTAGACAACATATTTGAATAAAAGACTTTGACCAACAATATGCTCTAAGTATCTAAAAAGAAAATATGCAACATTCATATGTTTAGAACATGGATTAGATACAAATTGACTTAATTTATGAATAATATAACAAATATTGGGTCTGGATATAGTTAAATAAAGTAATTTATTATGAAACATCTATAAATACTTAAATAATCACCTGAATTACAATAAAGCTTAACATTGGGCATCATGGGAATTTAAGACGGTTTACAATTCATCATGGCACAATTAGAAAGAATGGACAAGACATAATATCTTTAACACAAAAATACTATAGTTGGATCAAGAAAGCTCAAGGCTAAAAAAACTTGAGATTACTAAGATCTTTTAATTTGAAATGATTATTCAACGTAAGAGTACTAGAATTAAGATAGTTGAATTAGGACTAGCAAGCATAATGTCATCAACATAAACCAAAATATGTATAAAATTAGAAGTAGAACTTTTAGTGAAACAAGCTAGCCATAGGTACAAGCTCAACAAGAGACAAGCAACAAGCACAGTAGGAGAAAAGCTCCACATGAGAAACGTGGAGACAAGCTTGGAAGGAGAGAACCTCAGTAAACTCGTTAAGAGGCAACTACACATATATCCAACATAAGCTCAGCTCACAAGAATTTTTTTCTTTTTTACACATAGGTCTATTTACAGTTTACTTATTTCCAAATTTTGTTTCTTTCTATGTGAAGATGCAAATGTTTTTCTCATATGTTCTTGTCAAATTTTTATTGTTTTCTTTCAATTTTGTTAACCAGCGTACATATCTCTACATGTGCAATCTCTTTGGAACATATATCTACAATTTTTTTCACAACATTAATGTATCTCAATCAACATGGAGAAAGCTTTTGCATTTCTTGTAAAAGATCTTTAATTTAACCAGACCAACCCAACAGTCATCTAAACCATACCAACTAGATTGACAATCATTTAGACTAGACTAGACTAACCCGACAGTAGACCACACTAGATCAGCCCGACAGTCATCTAGACTATTTCATAATAGCTCGACAATCATGACATTAACAATCTGACAATCCTCCAAAATAGACTCGACCAATCCGACATAGATCTAGATCAGACTAATCCAACAATAATCTAGACCATATCAACCAACCCAACAATCATCTCGACCAAACAAACTAGGACAACAAAACAAAATTAATGATATTAAATTTAATAGCAGAAAAAAAAAATCAAAATTGGAAGGTTAATCCACCATCCCTAATAAAGATGGGTTGTAACCTGATTTCAATTGTTTTTATAGAAACAAAATTCAATTGGTCTTAAAAACGAATCTAATACGTTGCATGGGTCAAAATTATAATGATATACACATCTTTGAATTTTTAGTGTAAAGCTGGTATGATTATTTGAAAATTCTACTATCATATTCATATATTAAAATTACTCAATAAACTTTAACTCTTTCAACATCGTTATATATATTTTTTATCACATTAATCTTTTCTAGATGATACATTGGCTTGAGAATTATATTTCTCCATTTATTAATCTCCTCTATTTCATATTTTCCTCTTTATTAAAAAAGTATTATATAGTTCTATTGCCATTGAATATAAAGAAAAAGAGTCGATGTGGAAATTTTCACTCCCACTTAAAATTAATCTTCTTCTACCTTGACTGTCTCTAATTTTTTATCCTATATAATAAGTTGAACAAATAATGAAGTGAGTTACTTTTTTCTAAAATAAAATCTATATTTTAGGTTAAAGAAAGTTTTTTTAACTTACAAAAAATGGTGTTTATAGCCTTTTTTTTTTTTTTAATTTCACTCAAAGGAGAAGAATTTATTCAAGTGAAAATTATTCTGCAATGATGTCCTATTTTATGGTAGCCCACTCTACGAAGATGAGAAGGTGTTATTATCCTTTTGGTTATCTTAACGGAAAGAAAAAAGTTATTCGACACTAATAACTATTATACGATTATTTTTTATAAAGATAAAATGATTCTAACAAAAGTAATTTTTTATATTTTTAAAAAAAAGGTGAAAGATAATAAAAGATAATATAAAATTATATATATAAAAAAAAATTGTACCAAAGGACCATTGTCTAAGATTTTTTTTTTCACTTATTTTTTTATATTAGGACTTCTTTACTTTTATACAATTTATAGATTCTGGCCAACTAGGTTCACATTTTGGTTATATAATAATGTTTTATTATATAATGTTTTAACTTACAAAGAATTAAAGGATTAAAATTATAATAATGTTTTAACTTTATTATTTATAAGTTCACTTCTCCATTTAAAAAATATTGTATTAACTTTAAGAAAAGGGGAAGATTACTGTGTCCAATTGCACAAAAGGTCAATTATAAAGTCAACAACGTTTAATAATTTGATTAGTGTGATTGGAAAACCCTTTCTCTTTACACACAAGAGTCTCTCTTGGTACCTTATCATTTTATCTATCTATGTTATTGACATTAAGATATAATCTGAATGCATTATTGTGTAAATGCTTGATCAATATAATTAGTTACTAATTAGGATATTCTAGCTTTTTTATTGAATAAAAACCTCTCATACACAAACATGGGACCCATTGGAAATGAATGAGTGATCATATTTGTCAGTTTCTGAAGTGTATTTGGTAACAATTATTTTTTATTAAAATAAGTTTTTTTATGTGTTTGTCTAACATGTCTATTTTAAAATTAATTATGTTTTAGTTTATTTTAACAGACAAAATTTATATTTTTAATATTTAAAATTTAACAAACTACCCACCGATATAAAATAAAAGAAGTTAGATATTTTAGGAAGTAATATTTTAGAATTATATTATTGAAAAAGAGAATTACTTGAATAAAAAAATTGAATATTACTCAATAATGCGATATTGGAGTAATATCAGTCTGTCACTGAACGATATGATAAATAATTAGAAGAAAATGTATTTTGGGGCAACTTTCGGTCATAGCCGAATCAGATTGGGCAGTTTGGGCTGGCCTAATCCTTTGGCCCAAAATTCAAACAAGTACTTCATATAAACTCATAATAAATAATTCAATATTTTCATTGATTATTTGTATACATAATACATGATACAGTTCAACAATATTTTTAATAATAATAATTGTACCTACTCAAACCAAACAAGTGTTGAAAGTCATTTTTAGTACATTAGAAAACATAAAGCTTGGATGACGTCCGCCAAACCGATTACTATAATAAGTTTTTATTATTTTATTTATATTGTTATTATTTCACCATCTTATCATTATATATTAAATATCAATATACTTTATGAGTGTATTGAATTATATATATATATATATATATATATATATATATATATATATATATATTCATATTTCATAGGAACAACTTTTACTTGTCACTGAATATTTTACACATTCATATAGTCTATATTTTTTTACTTATTGACTTAGTTATCAATGGATTTTTTGTAGATTAATTTTCCCTCTAATCTCTTTTGGAATTTGGTCTCTTTCCGTTGAGTTAGACAACACTCCAATCTTTAGGGTTAATTCACTTTGAAAACCCTCGTCAAAATCCGATTAGAACAATAATAATAATTAGCGCAACGACTAACTTAGAAAAAAAAAGTGCTATAAGATATAATGTAGATTTTGAGAAGAGTCTAGTGATGAAAATAGAATCCTCATATTTCTGTTTTTCTTATTTCTTTTCAAAATCTTCGTCTATTCATTTTTTTTAAATTAAACTTGTATTTTACAATTATTATTATTTAAAAAATTAGTTACTCTGTGTACTTACGAAGCAAAAGTTATTATTGAAAATAAGTTTCACGGACTTCTTCATTATTCTTTTCGCCAATTAGTTTTTCTTTGTCATTCTCTTGATATTTGTCTTTTATGGATAGATGATGTATCTACAAAAAACATTTTGACTCCTAAGTTAATAGGATGCGTTAGATAACAATTGATGTTGTAAAAATGAACATGTCCTATTTACCTTAATGGGTGTCCTGTTTATATAATAATTATTATGGGTTTTTGGGTCCTCACCTATGTTAGCATAGGGGACCCATTGACCCATTTACCCTCATGAGTCAGTTGTTTGATTCAAAATATACTAAATTGAAGATTAACATGTCATTAGAGTATGACACACCAGTTTATGGTTGGGCAGAAATAGACCGGCTTGTGGACGAATAGAAACATGTCGGGCTTGTAATCAGGTAAGAATTGGTTGATTTGTGGTTTGGTAGCATCAGACCCTCTACAATACACTAGCCCTTCGAGTGTTCTCATGATGGGAAGACGTGTGAAAAACTTTAGTAAATTTAGTAAAATAGTTGTAGTTGGTAATCAATTGACTTATGAAGCATGATATCATTCGCTCCACTGGTTTGTTGCTTCTTCTCCTATGTCTTAATTGTGGAGGCGAGTCTGGCAATGTACGCGATGGTCTATCTGTTCTACAACGTTGGTTTGTTGATATGGTTTGCGATAGCAGCCCAGGTGTGGCGACAAAGTTTCTTCCTCATTGCGAATTGCCTAATGACTTGCTTTGTCATGTTGATTCTTCTTTTCACTAGAGATAGGCGTTCTGGTTTGATTTGGGTTTCAAATTTGGTTAGCAACTCACGGTGGGACTCGTGGTGGGTCTAGTGGGGTCAATGCACTGTTTCATTTATGGTGGTTGGTTGACACAAGGGGGAAGGGGGCTTACAATGTGGATTACGAGAAAAGGTCATCTCAACAAGCTTTCAATAAAACCTTTCCTTCAACTCTTTATCCTATTGGGTTGCTTGTGTCTACAAGTGGTTTGCCATGATGGTTACTAGAGTGTTCGCAAAGGGTTATGCAATGGCTCATAGTGTGGTTCCGGCCTCATTTGCAAAAATGTGGTTCTGGTCACATTTACCACCAAAGATGGCACTCCTGATGGCTCTAAGGCATGATCCAATCTGGTTGGATTTGCCATGGAGAGTGATAAGGTCTTCTTAAGGGCTCGTGTTTGTGCGCAGGGGTGATCTCTATAACCTAAGCGAATGTGGGCGCTTTTATGCTCGTGACCGACTATGAGGATCGCCATGGTCATATGACCCACATGATTTGAATGATTCCAAAAAGTGGTAGTGGACTATATTTGCAGCGATGAGTCGGTCTGGCGATGCCTCTTTAATCTTTCTTCTTGATCAAGGAGTAACGCTTCTATTTCTTCACAGAATATCTCTCGGTTCCATAATGGACACCAATTGTACTTATGGAACCAGGTGTCCCTTGTGAAGATGAGCTCCATAGACTTCTTCAATCTTCCCTCCGTCAACTGATTTTTTTTTTCGCCCTCCTCTCATCTTCCATGGATGGATGGTGTGCATGCAAAAAACATTTTGATGGCTTAGTTAGTAGGGATTTTTCATATATCAATTGATGTTGTAAAAAGAAACATGTGCTATTCACCTCGGTAAGTATACTATTTATAGAATACTCATGAGTTTGTAGATCCTCACCTATATAAGTATAAGTAAAACTAGTGATTCATTTACTTCATAAATTAGTTGTATAATTAAGAATATGTTAAATTAGAGAATAACATATCACTAAAGTATGACAAACTAGTTCATAATTGGATAAAAAAAATCGACTTATAACTCTAAAAATTAATCGATTTATGTTGAAGTAACATCAATCGCCTACAATATACTTTATATTTAGACAATATAATTTAATTTGTTAAAAGCTTATATATTTTTTAAAAAATTATCTATAAGATTGTTGGATTGATTACGTTACTTTTTGACTTAATTAATTAATAAAATGGAGATACCTTTTTATTGGTTTATTTCAAAGGAAAAGGACGCAGAAGAGTTTGTTGGTTTAAAAAAAATTAAAGTGAAGGCTTTTTAATATTCTTATGCTTAATTATGTAGTGAGCAATGATGGGCATGCCGTGAAGTTTTGAAATGCTAGAAAAAAAAAAGGAATAAAAGAATCCTTACTTTCTTTTTCAAACTATCATTTTTTCAATATTTTAATGAAAATCAAAGCAAAAAAAAAAATTCAAGAATGGACGGCGGAATGGTCATTGATGTGTTTGAGTACAAAAATAATGCCACCATCAAATTTAATCACTTTTTTTTTAATGATTGGGTAACTAACAAGTTTTTCCTACAATTGTCAAATCATGTAAGAATAAAAGAAAAATGCATTAATTTTTTTGTCAAAAGTAAATATTTACCAAACAATGATGAAATTCTAGGACAGTCAAAAAAGTATTTTAGTCTGTCATTATGAGTTAATTATTTAATTTGTCAATCAAACGTAACTCACTTATCAATAAGTCTAAACTAATTTATCATACTAGAGAATTAGTGTCGTTTACAGTAACAACGTTATTTCCAATTTCAGTATAACTTTACACAAATTAAAGCATAAAAACTTTGTGAAGTAACATTCAATCTTATGTTAACGCCTCTAGACATAATTAAAAATTGCGTTGATTAGGTAAAAATAAGTTGATTTATTAATGAAGATAATAATGATAAAAAAGACTTATAATAATAACAATAATTATAGTAATAATAGAGCAGTAGGAGGTGGCATGATATGAACAAGATAACAATCCATTACATTACAGTACGACGTTAATGCTTTGTTGTTTGAAAGTGACTCCCACGTATCCTTTATTATTATATACATATTCTCTTCCTTCTCTCTCTTTTTCTCTAAATAAATCTAATCGGAATCTTCACCAGTTAATCAGAGCTTTCAGTAGATAAGACTCGTGGATCTGTCATCTCTTTTATTGAACCTTCAATATTGTTATTTTTCATTCCTGGTAAGAGAAAACACTCTCTCTTTCTCTCTTTCTCACTTTCTCTCAAACGATTAATCTTAATTATCTTCTTTTCTGATTCATTATTTGGCTTTGCGATAATCAGTAATCAGTTTGGTTTTCATGTACAGTGTTTTGGTCTAAGGTTCCTTTTTGAGGGGTGTACTGTAATTCGGCCACAACATAGCCATGTGCTCAGTTCTCAAGACTATAAATTTCTCTGAAAAATCTTGAAAAAAAAAACAAAAACCCATAGATGTGTGTCTCCTCGTCTCTGTCCTTATTGTCCTTCTGTTGACATTCAATTATCCTTCTTCTTGTCAATCTTGAAATCTTTTGATTTGCCTGCAAGATTATTTCAAGACCCTTTCTTGCTGCCACCTTGCCTCCTCAAATTAGGATAACTGCCCTTGCCAAATTAGCGGCTTTTTTGGGTTTGGTTACGTGGGGTGCTCTTTTCACCTTCTCCAATTTGTTTTCCTTCCAAAAAGCTCTGAAATTTGATTATTATTATTATTATTATTTTCAATTCATCGAAATAATTCTGGGTTGAAATAAAGTTTGATAAGGGCTTATGTGGTTTAGGATTGTGAGATGAATTATGTTTAGTATGTGATCCACCTGATAGGAAACCATTTCAGTTTTTGTTCCTTTATCACTCAATTTTTCTTATCGTTTAATGCAGGTATTGAGGAATAGTTTGTCCTTGAAGCTTTGAATATTGACAGACCATCATCAGCAGATGGGGTCTGAAGGTTCTCCAGCAGCTGTAACAACAACAGTTCATGTAACAGGTTTCAAGAAATTCCATGGGGTTTCAGAGAATCCAACGGAGACAATTGTGAATAATTTGATGGAGTATTTAAAGAAGAAGGGTTTGCCAAAAGGGTTAGTTATTGGGAGCTGCAGCATTCTTGAGACTGCGGGTGAAAGAGTACTCGATCGCCTCAATAATACATTGCAGTCTGCCATTACTTCCAAGGAGTCTGAATCTCCAAGTTCCAACAGAATTATCTGGGTGAGTTACCCATCTACTTGTTATGCAGGTTCTCAGTTTATGTTCTCTTGTTAATTTTTTTATCAAGTTATTGGTTATAATATCAGATCAAGATTGTTACCTCTCCATGAATTTACAGCTGAATTATTTAAAAAACCAAAAGTGAGACAATATCATTAAAACGGTGGCAATCAAGGATCCATTTAAGTAAAATTTACCATAAACATTTATAGCAGAAAAACCAAAAAATAATAACAGTGAAGTTAGTTAGTCTTTTTTTCATTTAACTTTTCCAAAGGGTAATGTGAAGAGCTTTCTCTTCTTCACCTGCCTAAACCAGTTGCAGTTTGCAGTGACCGTGGACAAATGTATTTTTTTTCTTAATATCTCAATAAGCAATGCAGAATGTAAACCATGGCAAGGGTAGTCTGTCCCTTCCGTTTTAAAGCTATTATACAATTATTGGTATCTTAATATTTAAAGCAGCTGGATCTATATTCAGATAGATTCAACAATTAGGATTTGGCTCCATTAAAGCGAGCAAAGTTAAAATAAGTAGTCTTTGTTGTTGATATCGATGCAAAAGAAAGTTAATGGCTGGTATTTCATTGCATTCATGTTACATATGTACAATTATTACCAGTCTTGATATTTATCTTCAACTTTTGAAATTATTTTAACATCTAAAGTGAACAAGATACTTTAGTCGTCAGATTCAGACAATTAAGGTTTAGGAGAGATAATCACTCGACTATGAACTGAAAGTTTTTTGGAAAATTTGGATTAGAACTGGACTGAAACTGAAACCCCTATCGGACTTCTTTCTCAGTACCTTAACTGTAATACTAAGGCCGAACTAGAAGGAGTGGATAGATAACTCTGAGGTTTTTTTATTCAATTGACGAGTTGGAATCATTCATCTATCTTAAATCTGTAGTCATTGGATTACATTTTCTTTCATTTCAGCATTCATAATCTTATGCTTTGGCTGTTTCTAATTTTTTTCATTTAGCTGCATTTTGGGGTTAATAGTGGCGCAACAAGGTTTGCTATAGAGCGTCAAGCTGTCAATGAGGCTACATTCCGCTGCCCTGATGAAACGCAATGGAAGCCCCTGGTTAGATTGGATTCACTTTAATAAATTTGTTATAAACTACCTTTCACCAAACCTGGTTTTAAGAACTATGTCATCCTTTAGTGAAATTTCCACAATTCTATGTTGCAGAAAGAGCCTGTTGTTTCTTCAGATGGTCCAATTACACGAATACGGAAGGTAAATTGGATTGCTTATTTCTTTTAAGGTGCTATTTTTTGTTGAATTATTTTAAAGAAGGTCCATTTTATACCATACAAATATTTTAAGGTGCTGTTTTTTGTTGAATTATTTTGATGGCCCTAAAGCTGTAGCTTACATACACCATATTTGATATCATTTAGCAGGCTTTTGTACTGTAATTTGGGGATATAGCTCTAGACCCTTTATGTTCTTCATTTATCAAAACTTAAAAGTAAGGAGTTACAGAAAAAAGTTTTTGGTTTAGCAGTCTGCCTCTTGATGAAGACATAGAATCAAAGTACAATGCTTGGGTACAAAAAACATGATGAGTTAGCATAATTATTATCTGATATTGTGTCCTAACTGTTTATGCAGACTACTCTTCCCGTGGAGGAATTAACCAAAATCCTGACAAGTAAGGGTTATAATGTAATGACATCCGATGATGCGGGCAGGTTTGTGTGCAACTATGTTTACTATCATTCCCTTCGCTTTTCGGAGCAGAACGGGATCAAATCTCTTTTTGTGCACGTGCCACTCTTCTCTACAATCAATGAAGAGACCCAAATGCAATTTGCTGCTTCCTTGCTAGGGGTACTTGCTTCATCATGCTAGAAACATTCTCAGATGTAAATGTTCTGGTGTTACCTGGCTTGTGAAAGTAGATGAGTGTACTTTGAATAAGATGATATTAAGAGATATTGTTTTGAGATGGAAAATGGTTTATTGCAAATGGCATGTGTAGCAGAGGTGTTTGCTTTATCAGTGAATGTTTATGATTAAAGGCTTCGGCAAATTGTCAAAACATGTTGTTGACATCTTCGGTGCACATTGTGAATATTTGTTCCTTTGTCCATAATGCTCTGCTCTTATTTTTCATTGTAACTTGCATGAATGAATTGTATGAGGCACACCTCTGAGTAAAACTGAAATGTAATAATTCAGAGGTTTTTTCAGTTTAGATGTCCTGACAATATATTCAGCCTACGTGAGATAATTAAATTGGAATTGCATATAACTTGCATGTTGATTATGATATTTTAGGGGGAAAAATATCATTCAACTACACAATAGTCTTATCTAAATAAGGACAACTAATTTTTTTGAGAACGAGATGA
Organism: Vigna radiata var. radiata; assembly: GCF_000741045.1. Taxonomy (NCBI): domain Eukaryota; kingdom Viridiplantae; phylum Streptophyta; class Magnoliopsida; order Fabales; family Fabaceae; genus Vigna; species Vigna radiata. The sequence continues at coordinate 30,899,495 of NC_028358.1, forward strand.
CGAATAGAGAAGGGAAGCATATTGAGTGGTTTATACTCATGAACAAATTTTACTTCCTCATTCTCTTTAGTTAGAATAGTAGATTTCAAAATTGACTATTTTAAATATTTTATTTTAATTATTTTGAATATATTTATCAATTGTAAAATCATCTAGATGCCACCAACCAGAGTTTTCAACATAATTATTAACTGATGTAAAAATAAAAAAACTATATCTTTTATATCAATTGATTCATCAATCGATGAAATGACATTTAAAACAAATAAGAATATTTCTACATCATTTGTATAAAATGAACCAAAATGATATCTTTTATATCAGTTGCAAATGCAATGAATCTAATATCATATTTTCTATATTGAGTGATATAATACTTTTTATATCAGTTGCAAATGCAATGAATCTAATATGATATTTTCTATATTGAGTGATATAATACTTTTTACATTGATTATAAACTTGACTAATGTAGAATGTGTTTCTTCAAACTTGATTTGTTTATTTTGTATCAACCTTGCAAAATTACAATAAAATTCACAACTACACAATGTAACTGAATTCTTTTCTTTTAAACTAAATTCTAACTAGTGATGTTTATATATATATATATATATATATATATATATATATATATATATATATATTGTTTCGGTTGGATTATTCTAAAGGTCGTTGTCCTTCCTTGATTTCTATATTTTTAATAGGATAGATCCAGGTTGTTTGAACGTCAATAGTATATTTATAATGCTTATGATATTGAAACAATAAGTCTTGTGGTAGTCATTAATCATTAAGTCAGACAAACAAATTCAATAATACATGTTAATAGATGTTAATTGTCCACTAATACAATATTCTCGTGCAATATGACTTGTCAATCACTTATAAATAGCGTATATTTGCATTTAATATGACCATTAAACATATTAATTGATCATTAATGATATTCACCTTTCCTAATTAGTGTTTGTGTGACAGCGGTCAGTTGCTTGTTTTAGCTTCGGATGTCTTCCTACTACATCATGATGGTAAATGAAAACAAATGGTAGTATCATGATGAATGAAAACATTTAGTAGTGTGGATACACCATAAAAAAGAAATGAGCAAAGAAATAAGGGAAAAATAAAGAGAAAATGAATAGTCTATCTAATACAAAAAGTGAGGAGAAAAATAAAGGAAGAATAAAGAGAAAATGAATAGTCCATGTAATAAAAAAAGTGAGGAGAAAAGATGTTAATGTGTCATAATTTAATAATATCCTACATTTGTTTCATTAACTTATGTAGAAGTAGGAAGTAATATCTATTTTTCACATTGTAGGTGATATGAAACCAAATAGAATGCAAGTATTTAAAGATTTGAATTAATTAAAAACAAAATTAAAAATTAGAAGTAAAATAGAAAAAAAATTGGATAAAGAAAGGTATAAAAACCAAGTTTGATAATTCTAGAGATGATTGTGATAAGAATTAGAAAATTCTTGATAAAAAGAGTGTCCTCATCCATATTAAATTCCAAAAGGTTTATAAATACAAACTAAGTTATAGATCTTGCCTCATTTGCATATAAATAAAATAAAATTACAATTTCTAAATTCCAAAAAAATATAATTTGTCCTAGTAGTCATCTAAATAGTCCTAGGCTCAAATCCTAACTATAATCATAATATTAATATTTCTTATTTTAATACTCGAACCATATAATACATGTAATTAGCGTTTCTTCAAGATGTAAGATCTTCAACTCGACCTCCAAAAGATGAGTCACCTTGTGTTGCAATGTTCTTGGGTTTTTTTAAGCCTTCCTCTTGTTATGTTGTCTTCATGATTCTTTTCATGTTTTTGGGCTTTGATGTCCACATCATATTCTCCCTCTTGATATAGATTTGAATTCATTTCCAAAGCTTCACCATTTGCATTAAAAGGAAATAAATCATATATGTTAAAAGCTATGATGCACAGACATGACATGTATTTGATATGTCAATACGTTTATTTTGAAAATAATAGAATACGATACATGGTATATATATTGAAAAACGTACAAAAGTTCTTAAAAAATGATAAATATATGATTGTTATTGTGTAAATCTAAATTAAAATCATATGTATTAAACATAGTGAAAATAAAAAATTAGAAATTATTTTCATCATAAAACTATTATTGTTTTATAGCTTATACTTCATTAATAAGTATCGGTAAAGTATCCAACAAGGGTATGTGTCAGATAAGGATACGTAACCCAAATTAAACTCTTTCACGTGTTTACATTTCACACTTGTGTTTTACACAATAAGTTTTTTTATAAAAATTCTCACACTGCCTTTTACCACTTGTTCTCTAACTCAAGGTTCTTCAAACATCAACTAATCAATAATCAATAATCAAGAATTGATGTCACGAGTAGTAATCACAAAGCTTAAAATAAAATTTTAACATCAATAAAAGAAGTAAGAAAGAACAATTTCATTACCAATAAACAAGAAAGACAATCACAAAATGTATAAAAAAATAATAGATGACACACTTAAAATTAGGAATTTTAACAAACAAGTGATGTATTGTTATAATCTTCTTCTTATCTTTTTTTCTCCTTTCTTTTTGTTTTTGTTTTAAATATATGAATAGTACCAAAGAGTAGGTGACCATTGCATAACCATTTAGAGTAGTGCAAAACAAACAATGCAAAACAATATGTGAATAGTAAAAAAAAATGTAAAGATAAAATATTTAAGGATTCAAATCAATTAAGAATGAAAATTTGGAAATTGAAAATAAAGAAAACTTGGATAAAGGGAAGGTGACACAAACTAAGGTTTGATGAACGAAGGATGATCACTATAAGAATTGGAGAATTCTTAATAAAATCAAAAGATGTTGGAAAAATTCTAGTAGAAATTACCTCACAATTATTTTGAATAAAAAAGTGTTTTGATCCATTCAAAAGATTTATAAATACAAATTAAGTTGTAAGTTTTGCCTCATTTGCAAGTAAAAAGAAAATTACAATTCCTAAATTTCAAGAAAAGATAATTTGTCTCAGTAGTTGTTGACACATTTTAAATGGTCTTGTGTTCAAATCTTGACTATAACCATAATGTTAATATTTTTATTTTAATACTCTAATTATGTAAAACATATAATAAGCTTAATTTTTTGAGTGTGTGTGATCTTCAAAGGCTTCCAAAAGATGAGTTATCTTGTGTAATGTTTCTTGAATCTTTCTAAGTATTCCTTTTGTCATGGGTCCACGTAAACCTTGAATTGGATCATGGTCCTTGTCATGTTCTTGAACTTTGATATCACATCAATATCGAAGTTAGTTAATATAGAAAGTAAATATTAAATCAATTCTCAATACACACAAAGGATGAATGACTAATGTGTAGAATATTTACAAAATTCTAACCTAGTCAATTTTTACATTGATTTCTCTTAAACTAATGCTAATGAGATGGTGTAAAATAATTTTATTTACATTATTAGTTGTGTAAAATTTTTCACTGAATAATCATTCAAACAAAATATAAATATAAGTTTAATACAATATTAAATTGGAATCAAATCAAACCAATATTTTACATATATTTGAGTTTTTTTTTCACTCTATTATTTTTTACAACTAAAATTGTTAAACATTTAATAATAATAAAATTTAAGTAGATATTTATGAATTATTTGGGGATGATTTGTGTTATTTTTATAATTTCAAATTACCTTGTATTTAAGATAAATTACATAACCTTATAATTAAAAATTAAAATAAATATATTTATATATGTTTTTAAAAATATAAATATATTGTAAATACAATTCAATCAAATTATAAAACAAATATTCTATATAATTTCTATTTTTTTAATTAATCATAAACATAAAACGTTATATTTAAATATAATACGCGGTTTAATTGAGTTGTTGAATTTTAATCCAAGATCTAAACTTACTTAAATTTAAGAAAAAATGTATTATAAAAATAAATAAAAAATAATTTTGATCAAATCTTTTAATAAGATTTTTGAACTTAAATTATTTTAGTTTTGAACACTTACATTTAAGTGTTTTTACTTTTTTTTTTTCTCTTAGTTATTGTCACTACTTTTCTTCTTTAATAATAATGGTATGAAACAAAAATTATATTATCTTAAAATTATTATTATTATTATTATTATTATTATATATATATATATATATATATATATATATATATATATATAAACATCGAATGTTTATTAAAAAAAAATAATGGAAAAGGAAGAAGTACGTGTTAAGGACTTGTGAGCACGCTGTCACCTCTTCGATTCAAACACATCTTGAAGTAATAAATTGAAAATTGATTGTCCGTCATCATTATTATTAATTTATCTATCTATATCTATAAATAAATAAATACATTTTTTTACACAACTTTTATTTTTATAAATAATTATTAACTATTTTTTTAAAAGTAATTACTATTTTGAAATATTTTATATAAAATTATCAATGATTTATCTGTTTTCTTTCTTTGTTATATTTATAATTTCTACAAATAACATTCAACTATTTTTTATTATTCTTACTGATTTTCTCTTATATATTAACTTAACTAATTCATATTATATTAAGGTATAATACTTGTTTTAAATTAAAGAATTCAGTTGTATACTTATACCACCTAATGATAGGATGAGACTATAAATGGAATGGCGGTTACACTATTACTTTCTCTAACAAGATTCAGATAATGGATTGGTTAGATTGAACATAAAATATATATTTAGAAAGTAATTTTTTTTTTCATTAAAAAATATAAAATTGCTTATTTTTAAAAGACTTAATACCTCCATTGGTCCTCGTATTTGTTTGTCAATTTCAGTTTCGTCCTTAAGTTTTAAACTGTCTCAATTAGGTCATATTTTTTGTAAAAATACACACATTGTACCTCATCCGTTAAGTGCTACCAGACGGCGTTAATATTAGCTGAGCTGTAATTATTTTTATTATTGTAATTAAATTCAAAGAGTGACGTGTTTCCATCTTAGTTCCACCTCAGACGTGTGAGAAACATCTGAAACCATATCTTCTCCTCCCTCTCCCTCTCTATGCGCCCTCCTCCCTGTCGCTACTTTACCGGTGCCACCATCAACAACCACCACCGTCCAACAAAAAAACTAAATATTAAAAAATTTTCCCCTCTCTTCTGCAACATCATGTGGCCCAAGAGAGAGATTAAGCCTATATTTAACCAGTATGTGAATAAACATCTTCATGAAAAGATGCTTTTTACAAGAATCATGATTAGGATATCTGAAATTTCTCGAACACACTCTCAAGCCTAACGAATCTATCACTTCAGTTTGGGATAACCCTTGGATTTATCTCCTTTCTCTGCCACCACGGCTACTTCTACCGCCGCCGCCAAACGAGGAGGGTTCAGGCGTGGAGAGGTCTTCAAGTCCAACCTCTGTCTTGGTTGGGTAAAGGTCCGATCTTTTGACGCTGCAATTTGGTCTGGGTGTTGCTCATTGACGAGGGTCTCTGTTGTGTGGAGTTGAACAGAGAAGAAAGAGAAAGAAGGTGAAGTGGGGTTTTGCTCTCGAGTTAAAGTTTGTTGCAAAGGATTTTGGGGTTTGAAGGAGATGATTAGTGAAGGGATGAAGAGATATGCAATAAGTAACACCAGATTTCGAATAGGGAAAAAGGAGCGTTTGCAATATCACTTATAGTGGTTTCTTTTCCATTCACGTGTGAAGGAGTTTTCTCATCAAACAAATGGGCGGCATCTCAAAGTCGCCGACATTGGCGTCTCAAAGTCGGGTCTCCAAGGCTCGACGACAGGGCTCCTGACAAAGCAATCGGTCCACAGCGCGTCGCGATCCTCTGATCATGCTTATTTCTTTTCAGAATATATCTTTCTCCCGATTCTTCGAAATTTTCAACCAGGCTGTTGTGGCTTCACTTGCTTCTGATCTAAATGTATGGAATGCAGTCATGGAAAATCCTGTTGTCTACAGGTTCTTCCAATCACAATAGACAGGTAATCCTAATTCCAATTTGATGTAGTTATTTTGTAGGATAAAACGTAATAAACCAAATAAAACTTGAAACTGAATTTTTTTCTAATAAAATCAGAACTTTTGGGAATGAATCCTATCATCTTTAATTTTTACATAACCATATAATGTGAAAATTGTGTCTATATCTCTCTCTTTCAAGTTATAAACTTAGGCCATATTTCAATTTAAAATTTAACTATACACGGGATTAAGAAGTGAAAACAATAAACAAGTTTAAATTTATATGATCATGTGAATACTAAAAGTGGTGGGATCTATTCTTATGAGCTGGATGTTAATGAAAACTTTGTTGCAGTGTCTGATTCTGGAGTAGTGGAAACTACTGAGAAAATGGAAAAGTTATCAACTTTTTCTTCTGAAGGAGTGAAACACTTGAAAAGATGGAAGCCATGGCCGAGTCTGACTCGGGAAGCATGTTTTTGGATTTCATTGGTTTTCTGCAGAACTTAAAGCTTACTGTTACTGAATTAGTAAGTAGTGTGTCTAGTTTCTTTCAAAACATATTCCCGTCACCTGATTCTTCTAAGGAGGCCATTGGGGTTGATTCTGAGTATGGGAAATTGGGTGAAAGAATCTCAATCCCTTACGGTGGAGGGCGATGAAGACGATGGAGGAATCCCACTCCTTTAACATTTTCAATTAAAAAAAAATCCACGTAATATAATATTGCTACGTCAGCGTTTTAAGTCTGCATCACGTCAGGTAAATTTAACGTCGTCTGCTAGCACTTAACGGATGGGATACAATGTGTGCATTTTTACAAAAATTGTGACCAAATTGAGACTGTTTAAAACTTGAGGACCAAACTGAGATTGACAGACAAATATGAGGACCAACAGAGGTATTAAGCCTTTTTAAAACAAACAAATTATGAAAATCAACAATGTGAAATAAAAAGACTACTGTTTCAACTGATATCACGTACAACTCAAATGTTGATTATAAACAGTGGCGAAATTATGACAGGAAGAAACCTTGGTCTCAATTTTTTTTTATTTATATAAATTGATATATGTAGTGTACGATGGGGGTGATCGGTAGGTTTGCATGGGGAAAGGGAGGTGGACGATCAGGAGAAGGCAGGGTGAATGGATAATAGTTATCGTAGGAACCGATCAAGAGGGCTTGAGAGTTGATCGGCATGGTTGATAGGCTGGTCGGGTGATCTGCGAGGAAGTGAGTCTAGGATAAAGGTGGGTCTGATTGGCGGGGCGAATTCTGCAGGCACGACAACAGCGGTTACAACTGGGGAGCGAATCTTGCGGGATTACGGATAAGCAGTTACAAGTAGTTAATGCTCATTACTTGACTTGGATGCCTATAAAGTGTAGAGATGCTAGTCCAGGTATTTCACTTTTTACCTAATTATTCTTACATTGAGATTAGTGTGACTTTGCTAACTTGAGTGTCAGAGTACTAACATGCAGGTCGCACCCGATCAGGCGTAGGAGTGAAGGTAACCGAAGCAGTTCATCAGAGTCGTTTGGCTTGTGCTCGGTCTTGAGTCCCAATCCGAAACAATATATAATTTAAAATATCTTTTAAAATTTTAATGTATTTTTAATATATTTTATATATTTGGCATCTGAAAAGCTTTTATGATTAGAAACTCTACAATAACAACAAATTGAATGACATATGATTTTGATACGGTTTGATTATAAAAAACTGTTGAAAGTTGAATTGAGGATTGAGAATTGAGAACATTTGGTCTTGTTTCTATTTAAAAGCTCGTCGTATTTAAGTGTGAAACATAAACATGGCTAATTGTAATCTGTCTACACTTTCTCATTAAACGCAAGGTGATGGAAACTCACATAAAATAGGTTGACAATAGTGTCCATATGCTCCACAATGCCTGTTTTCCATAAATATCTTGAAAAGTAGTTAATAGAATTATAGTTGGAAATGACAGAATTGTAATAGTTGACATCATTTGTGTTTTTAATGACTCAGAGCTGGTGATATTATTTTAAGCTTTTCTGTGTGGACACTTTGACACAAACATCAATTCGGAACTGGATTTAAGGACTGTTCTTGGTTTTAAGTTCTTGTAATATTCAACAATAACACAAAGAGCTTCAATATGTGATTAGACATGCAAACCGAACAAAAACTTTGCTTGCACATTCAGAGAACTTTACAGACCACTGGTATTTTCATATAAGGTTGTTATCTTTGATTATGTATATTGGTTATGGATTTGCAGGAGACTCTTATTGATTATGATATTTATCTTTACATGAGGGCTTTCTAAGTTAAAAGTTCGTGTTTCATATGCTCTTCTTCATTTGGTTTTTTTGTGATCTACTTTTTGTTGGTACTCATCACATATTCTTACAAGTTGAAATATAAAAATTATTTCATTCCTCATTGCTTTGTTATTGACTTATTATTATTTTCCCTTCAATATTTTATATGTAGGTGTTTAGAATGAAGAACAACATGACTATGACTATAAAGATGGATCGATGTCCTTATTCATGGATATGATGATGAAGAAGAACATGAAGTGTCATAGGATGAAAAAATTAGTGATGCTACTAAACCTTCTTAAGTTCAACCTCTAACACGGAGAAGATACCATTTAATATGTACCTTCCTTGTGAGTTTGTAATTTTGACAAATGGTAAAGAACCAGAGTTTTATTACAAAAACATGTAAATAGATGAAGAAATTATTACACAAGTTTGGTTTTGTTAAAGAAAATATATCTATACAAGTAGATAATCAAAGTGTTATTCATCAATGAAAAGTTTGAACTTTCATTCAATATTTAAACATATTGATATGAAGTATCATATAAGATACTTTAGATCTTAAGTTGTTAAAGTTAGCAAGCACTTATATTAATGATAATGATGGTGATGTGTTAATGAAGTCAACAATATGAGGAAATTTGAAATTTGATAATATTGTTGTTTTGGCAACCGTGATAAGAAATTTTTTGGATTTTTGTACTCCTTTTTATATGGAGAATATGCTCAAATATTTAAAGTTTGTGTATCTCACTTATTTAAGTGAAGGGCAGGCTAATTTGTATTTGTTTTTTTTTTGTGTGTGTGTTTTTTATTCTATCCGTTTCTAGTTTGATTCATTCTTCTATCACAAATGTTGAATAGAGTCCATATAATGATCGAAAGGAGTTGAGGGTACTCTGGTCGCATGGTGTGTGCTTTAATGTTATTTCTTTTTCCCCCAAACCATAATTCGTTTGCCTAAATAGTGTTCCAATACATAAGAAGCATTTTATTCTATATTTTGTATGCTCTTGATTACACATCCATTCTATTCTAAGACGCATTTTTCCATTTTTAATGATGAAAAGGAAACCTCAAAATGGAAAGCAGAAGGCTAAAATCATAGTTGAGGACCCTTCTCTGGATGCAGATACTAGCTTATGCAAATTATTCAAATTTTTCATCACTAAATTAATCGTAATAAGTAATAACTTTTGTAAAATAACTTACTCGACATCATTCATTTTCACCTCAATTTGGACAGGCAGGGAAAAAGTAAACTAATCTTCCTAGTTGGTGGCTTACACAAACAGTTTCATGATTTGCTGTTATCGAAAAAGCTTAAAAGTTACATGATCATATAATGCTTCATTCACATAATTGTTTCGCATCACTGTAAATTCATAAATTCTTCTGAGAGCGTTTCAGTCCCAAACCAAACGTTTTGTTACTATTGTTTTAGGAATCGGTCATATACAGCAAAGCTGAATGATGGGGTTATTAACATTAGACACCAATATTGGCTTGGGGATGGATCAACTCCGCCGCCAACTAATTGTTCCGTGTCAAGGTTTTAACATGGGGATAGGTCAACTACGTCACCAACCAATCGTTTCATGAAAGTCTTGAATTGGGAATGGGTCAACTTTGTCGCCAATCAATTTTAACACTACTAAAAAAACTGCTAACAAACGTTACCAATGCAATTACAATTGTGATTCTGCAACTATGATGAAAATCCTAAAAATCTTGACAATCAAGATCACATTCAATAACCTACCTTTTCAAAACCTTGTTTTGGGTATTAGAGAACTCATTCTGTGGAGCTATTAATACCCAATTTTTCAATAGATGTGTCCTTGTGGGCTGACAACATTTGGTGCCCACTCTATTAATCAAAACTACTGTTTATAATTTATGAATTTGACATAATTTCCACCAAAAGTTTTCCAGGCAGGCAGCCGTGTGAATAACCAATTTGTTCTTTAAATGAGTTGCTATTAATTTAGTTCTTGAAGGAAGCATAAAGATGATTTAGTCCTAACAAATTTTACGACTGCATCTTCCTATTAAGTTTCGTAAGATTGTTTTATTATTAAAATGTAATTTGAAAGATTAATTAGACATAAATCAGAAGTATTTTGTCCTCAAGCTAAAATATTTAGATAATAATGAGGTGGAGAATGTTTACAAATGAAGAAGCTGGCATGCCTTTAACTTGGTAATGTGCCAAAGCAAAATCAGCAGTCCACTATCAAATTATATTATATTAGTATTGATTGAACATTAAGATAGATTTGGATAGCGTTTGATACATGAAAACTCCAAATAAGGTGTGGCGTTATGTGATGGGAGATAAAAAGTTAAATAATGATATAATAATAATTAAAAAAAAAAAAAAGATTGAACAGAGTTCTTCGCTACACACAGAGACTCAATAGCTACAAATCTATCCCCAATCCACAAAGGGGAGATGGGGATATCCAGCCTCCGGCGGAGGCTGCAACGACGGGGGCAAATTTCCCAATGACACTCCTACCACATTCCCTGCATGCAGAATTGCACATATATATAATATTTGTTTATCATTAAACTAGATATTCGTAAACTTAGTTGTAGTTGTTATGTTTGGCTAACTTTCGTATAGGAGACGAATTGAAGAACTGAAGGGCAGAAAATGAAAAACGATTGGTTAATTACCTGGTGAGGGGATTGGAGCGTGCTGTGTAGTATTGCTGGGAGTGGGATGAAGGTACTTGCAAGAGTGGCCGTAACGGCAAAAACCCTAAAATAGAGAGAGTGAATGAGAAATGAAAATTGAAAAAGGAAAAGAAGTGGTAACGTAAGGAAACGTACCGTGTTGAGGAAGTGAAAGCAAAGGGGAGGATTAGGGATTTGTTGGTGGTGTTGATTGAAGGAATCGTACCAGCGAGCTTTGGCTTGGAGGTGTTGAATACCATTAACGTGTCGTTTCCGATCAGCTGGTGTGTCTTGGAATTGCTTGTCACAGTAGTCGCAGTAATATTTCCTTGCTGGCATCTTCACCCTCACACTCACTCATCTACCACCTTCGCTTTCACTCTAAAATTAACTAACAAATTTCTATTATTTTATTATAAGCCATCAAATAGATAACTTAAATTTCACGGAAACTTCTCCATATCTCTACGTCTTGGCCACCGACTTTTAATATTTTCTAATTATATATTAACTACAAATGTAATAAATTATTTATATTTATTAACGAAACACATTATATTTTATATATCTTTTTGGAGAAAATGATAGCTAGGTGTTGGAATTTCTATTAACAATATAATGTATTATTTACTAATATTTATCGAAAAACATTTTTTACTGGTTATATCAGCCAACTTATAATTTATCTTATCAAAATATTTAAATTTATGTTTAATGAAAAACACGGAACAAAATTATTTAATTAAACACTTGTTTAAATAATAAAATGTTTAGCAAGTGATTTATAAATATTTCATTGCACTTTCTATTGATTGAAAATTGAGTTTTTAATAAAATAACCAAGGAATCTGAATAATAAAATAAAAACCTCTAATTAGAGTTACATAAAGAGTAAATACTATTTCGCTTGACTTCATATTAAAAAAAGAACGGGAAACATATGATTACAATGAAAAAATGATTCTATCTATAAAATAAAAACTTACTTTTACTTTTACATGATTGTAGAGAAAAAAATAAGATGTAAGAAAATAGTGGTCAATAGTCATCCCATATGCTAAGAAAGAAACCAACGACAGAAAGAACCAAATTGACGTTAGACCCCTAAATCAAAGTAGCTGATGAATACTGAGATTCAAAGTTGTTAAAGAATACATATTAACATGAAAATGCCTCATGGAAAATATAGCCTCCGTTGACGAAGATATTCTTGACGTAGGGAAAGAGAGAATAAAACAACAAAGCAAAAGCAAATTGTGACTTACCAGAACGCGCTTGTATATATTCTTTGTACATATGGCAAGGGACACATCCAAATTCTTTTTTCAGTGTCCGCATCAGTCCACTCAGACACCTCAGCCTCGAATAGAAAATAAACAAAGAGCCAGTCTTCTATTCTAACTGTTTGATTAAACTATGAGAAATATCGCTTTCACTTACTACGATTAATATTTGTCAATCGAGCCAATTCATTGAAGACAGGCCCGAGACTTCGTCCCATGTCGTTCGGCCACAGACTACCTAAAGAATGGAAAATAAACAATGCACAGACAGACAAGACCACTACAACTTCCAACCACCACGCTAAGCATTAACTAAATTAAACAACCCATCATTGTCTCAACAAATACAAATACTGATGCCACATTTAGATAATTGCAGACATTTGTCTTCTATTGTATGTTACAATCTGCTGTGATACAGGAAACAGGGTATTCTGCATACCCTTCGGGGGTTGGGTAATAAGGAGTAGCATGTATCTCTAGATCTGCTTTTACAGGGCAACCGAATACAATAAAGATACCAACAAATATCATATCATATCATCAAATAGAAGAAAGCGCAGCATTCTCATACGGAAACAACACTTTAAGTTCTGTTACACTTTTCACAAGCCAAGAAACGGGCATTGCTTCCTCGCATGTTCTGGAACCAATTTCACCAAAATCTCAGCTGGGACTCCTTTCAGTTCTGGTACACATGCACAGATAACATACAAAAATTCAGCAAAAAACTATTTAATGAAAAGAAAAGACGAGCGCAGTCACAAACACAATAGCCTATTTCAAAACCAACATACCGTGAGATTTAAAATTAAATAGTGGTGGAAGGAATCGGCCATTTGGCAAGCGAGTGTTTGGATCACGAAGCTCATCAAAGAAAGGATGCGTCAGAGCATCTAACTGAACCACATAAAGCAAAATATCAAATTACAGACATTATCAGAAGATGAAAAACAGTCATTGAATAAATAGATTTGAAAACATAAAAATTGCCAAACAGAATCTTGCAAAACTATTATCTGAAAGAGGGAACCAATGATATATTTTTCCTACGGTGAGATACTAAACGTTTGACAGGTCAGATACTCACAGCTGTGCACCGCAAGTTAGGGGAGTATTGTAGTAGTCTTGATACCAGATCAACAGCCTCTGGAGGCATGCGCTTGTGGAAGATCTAGTAGAAGAAAAACATCAAATATATGTTAGTACAGTGTTCAATAAAGATTTTTAAATGCGTTAATATTATGAGCTCAAGAATAAAGCATGAAATGCTATTAAATATATTTGGGATACCTTGTGCCATGGATGTGCTTTAATCTGTGGGAATTTAAATTCCGTATAGTTAGGGTTCATGCATTTAATCTCTTCCCTTGTTGGAGTGCCGAGAACCTATCAACACAAACAAAAAATGGTATCATTCACATGCCTCTAATGGATCAAATCATCAAATAGGCCATTTCAATATTAAAAAACTACAGAAAAATGAGATTGACAGTTCAAAACATTTGCAAATAAAAAACATGTACAACAGTAGTGAAACAAGTTAAACATCAGAAGATTACCTTTATAATCTCAACAAGCTGATCAACTCCACTCTCACCAGGGAACAAAGGCTGTAAAAAGAAAATATTGATTTTAGTTAAATATGCTAAACCACAAAAGTAAAAGAGATCACGCAACAGCCACCAACCTGTCCAAGCAGCAGCTCAGCTAAGACACATCCAACAGACCAGATGTCGATGGCTGTAGTATATTCAGTTGCTCCAAATATAAGCTCAGGTGCTCTGTAATATCTAGAACATATGTATGATATATTTGGTTCGCCTTTTACCTGTCAAAGTCCAAACCAAGTAAGGAAAAATAAAGCTGACAATCTAGCTCAGGAAAAAAGAAGTTTAAATGAAAAGAAATTATTTGAGGAAGAAGCAGAAAAGCAGAGACATATATGTAACATACCAAAACCTTTGCACTTCCAAAGTCACATAATTTAACCTGGTGTGTGTGTGGATTGACCTGCACAGAAAAACATCCAATTAGTATCTTCCACCAAACAGTCCAATCACCACAGTTTCAATTGGTCATTTCCTATCTTTTAGCCACCCTAAACACAACCATAGATGTGAAGCATGAGAACACATAAAATCCAAATAAGTAACCAAACAAAGGCCATACCAATAGATTTTGAGGCTTGATATCCCGATGGCAGACTCCAATGCAACGATGAATATAAGATAATGCCCTAAAGATCTACAATATATCAAAAGTACTGTTAAAGCCTGAACATAGATGAAAGCTGAATTCGGGAAGGGCAACAAACATACCTGGTATGTATAGAGTTTCACATATATCAGAGGCATCCTTTGGTTCAACTTGTTGTAATGTTTGATCACACGATTAACTGTTTCAGGAACATACTCAAGTACCAAATTAAGGTAGAGTTCATCCTTTTCAGTTGTTGAAAAGAAACAGTGCTTCAAAGAGACAACATTTGGGTGGTCAAGAAGGCGCATTGTTTGCAGCTCCCGGTTCTTGTACCTCTTGTCTTGAAGAACCTTTTTGATAGCCACGGTTTCACCAGTTTCCAAGCACTTAGCCTATAATCATACACAAGGTCAGAACTAAGGGAACAATTATCTTCAATTGAGTTAAAAGGGCTAAAGAAACGCATTTCATTTAGTCAACTACAAACGTGATTTTACCTGGAAGACAACACCAAACGATCCATGACCTACAACACGTTCTGCCATGTAGCTTATAGTCTGAAATATTAACAAGGTATAAATTTATGTTGAAGTAATAAACATATATAGAAAAAAGTGGCGAGGAGTACAGTAGAATGTTAAATAGAACATCACAAACTACATCGGGGCACTATCATCCTATCCAATAATACCATGAGATTCATCAATCAGAAACCAATTGGCAAGGATAATCGCCAATCAAAAGAAGCGACAAAATACGTCACAGCAAGGAGTTATGCAAGACACCGTAAAAAGGTGCACCACAAGATCACGGCATTCTCATTCTATCCAATAACATCGTGAGCTTCATGAAACCAGACAGCAAAGATATCAACAACCAGATAAGACACGACAAAACAAGTTGCACACAGCAAGAAGTTATGGGAATGGACATAAAAGGATCATAGTCAGCAAGCAGTGACTCGGCATCATAGCCAAATTTTGCGAATTAGTTTTTCATTTTTTGACTTCAAGGACAAACACAATCATTCTCAATTCAAATACCAATATTCTAAATCACAGCAGCTATAGAAGTTGAGAAAACATTTGCACAAATAATATATGAAACTGGAGCATTGATTGTTTACAGCCTATCATGGTAAACACAGCAAGTGAGATGACACGTACACGTTTAACAGACGGTAGAAAAATTGAGAGAACTATACCTGCTTCGGCTGACCATTTCTACCACCAATGGTAGTCACAATGATATGTCCGGTCTCCGTTCCATTGCCATCAACAACAGTGGCTTCCATTTCCTACAAGATGAAGAAAATTGAAAGTAACTTAGCTTGAAATTCAAAATCAACCACAAAGACATTCCTGAAATAAAGCTAAAATAAGAAAAAGTGCAAATATTCATACTCTATCATCCCTAATTTTCATATCGTTCATCTCCTCCGGCAACCTATCAACACCTGCTGCTCCATGCCCAGTGGCTTCTCTTAAACCCGAAGTTGGCGCCACACCAACGGAAGTCATCTTCACTGAATCCCTTTCTCCGTTAAGTTCTGCTCAAAAACCACTCATACACCTGCCAGAAAGAACAATCCCACCATAATTAAAAAAAATGGAAAACTTTTTTTCTTTAATTTAAGCATTAAAACTGGAGTCAACAGACATAATAAAAACTGAACCAAATAGGAAAGTAGCACCGTTCGAAAACGAATTAAAGAAACAAAAAACGCAAATCCCTTTTGTCCATAAATAAATACCCATTATGTGAAAAAGGAAAACATTAAAGCAACATAAAACTCCATCAATATTACAGAACGCCACAAATCCATCCGAAAACTCCAACAGAAACAGAAACAGACAACAACAAAAAAAATCCCTAAACAAACCTAAACCGAAGATCCCCGCAACTGAAGGCGAAACAACACGATCCGACCAAACAAAACAAAATTAACAAACGCAGAGCGTTCAAAAGACAGGAAAAGCAAAAAGAAAAACAGCGATGTCGGAGAAAAGACAAGTTCGACGGAAGAGGAAGAAAATGAAGAGGAGAAAATAGAGAGATAAGGAATCTAGAGTTTGGAATGGAAAAGAAGGAGGCGAAAAGGGCGGTTAGAAGGAAGAGAGGGTTAGATCCATGAGAGGCATACCCATGGCGTGTTTGGATTTGTGTGAGTAACAGTTGTTCTCTGCTTTTTTGTGTGGTGTGCTATAATGCGCTGGTGACAGTCAAAGAAGAAAACCAACCCATTCTAACTATTTATTTATTTATTATTAATTAAATAATTAATTAAATAATTAAATAATTGTGTATTTTGGAGTAAATAAAATATAGAAAAATGTAACCTAGTTTTCCCATCACTTTTGACCGTTCAAACTTCAAAGTTCAAACTCACTGTATTGAAATGGTAACAACTATTAATTGGCCACCGCGGCATCTGTGTTTTAGGCGCCTTCTTTAGTGCCCTCGTTTTTTTTATAGTTCCAAAAATCATATATATTTATAATATTTACAACTGCACGTGAAAAATTACAAACAAATGAATAGACACTTTAATAATTTATATTATTATTTTCTTCTCAAATTAGTATTTTAAATAAATCAGTGAACTCATAATTTGGTTTAGGATATATATATATATATGTGGACAAAATTTACAGTAATACATTCTTCATATTTTTTAATGTAATTTTTTAAGTCTTCATAAATTTAGTTAATAATTAAAGTGATTAGATAAAGCCTAATTAATTTTGTTTATTTCCTATTGACATGTATTTTGATGTTTTAAACATGATCAGCATTGAATAAGATGAATGTAATAAATAAATAAAGATATGGGTTCCTTTCATAATAAAATAGTGTGAGAGTTTTAACTGAATAAAGATTAATAGTTTATTTAGTTTTTAACTTTTAAAATAATAATCACCATAAGTAAAATGGGTTAATGAAATTAATAGAACAATCAAATAGTGTTTACAACGAATTAATTTGATCTCTAAAATTAAATGGCAAGTTATATTAATATTAAGAGTTAGATTATTCTCTAAAGTAATTAATCTCTCAAAATTAATAAAAATCATAAAATAATAAATTATGAGTAATTTATTTCCTTATTATTAACTGCTGCTTTTCAAAATATTAAATTAAGGTAATAAATTTATAAGTACTTTTTTTGTTCTTTTAAAAGAAAAATACTTTTGAATAAATAGTAACTTATTAACGGTTTTGCATGTTTAAATAAATTTATTTAAAAATTCAAAAGAAGAAAGATAGAATATTGTTGTTTATTACCAATTTGAATTGCTAATAATCATAATACGTTGTGTAATGTTTTCAGGGTTAAATATGTTTTTAGTCTTTAAAGTATCAATGATTTTTTATTTTAGTCCCTATTTAGAATATTGATGACATTTCATCCTCATGTAACTTTAGTCTTTAAAAATGGGCGTCGTTAAGTTTTTGCTGATGTGACTAACGG
Organism: Vigna radiata var. radiata; assembly: GCF_000741045.1. NCBI lineage: Eukaryota > Viridiplantae > Streptophyta > Magnoliopsida > Fabales > Fabaceae > Vigna > Vigna radiata. The sequence goes on from NC_028358.1 coordinate 30,917,455, forward strand.
CACTTTCAGGTATTCACTGTGCACTGTCTCCTTTTTCTGAAACACGACATCTTTGACTTTTAAATGTTTGATTTTTGGCTTGTGAAAGGTTACACGTCACAGTTTTTTTTCTCCAAAATAAAGTTTGGTGAAGATGAAGGTTTTTCGACAAGCTCTGCGGTGTCAGGGAGGATCGACGGGAAACAAGTTTAGGATGTCACTGGGTCTGCCGGTGACGGCAACGGTGAACTATGCCGACAACAAGAACCTCTACATCATATCAGTGAAGGGGATCAAGGGGAGGTTGAACCGGTTGCCTTCAGCAAACTCACCGAAACCCTCGTCACCGTCACCATGGAACACAGAATGTTGGAACTTAGCCTCGGATCGGCCAAGGATATGAAAAAAGTGAATTTCTTTTCCAGGATGGACGTGTATGTCATCGTTTCGCTCTCCGACGTTCTTCCTTGGCGTGGCCAAGCTCACCGCTTGCAGCCATTTGTTTGCCTATTCAATTATGCTCCACGTCATCATCGTAACGGTGAACGCCATGGGTAATCCAAACTTCACATTGTCCCCTGCATCGTAGTACCCTCCAACTAGATCCACCCGCAATTTCACCACAACAGTTGCAGAAACAATAAAAACCAGAACTTTCCAAAAAAAATTTGAAAACCAAGATAAAAAGGATTGAGTTTTTAATGCTTTGAAGTTATTCTGCTAGCTTTGCCATCTTGCAAACTATAATGTGTTCCCCATGTGACTCTCTGATTGTGGGGAAGGTAGCCAGATCTCTGAGCCTCAAAGAAGAGAAGGCTCTTGCTGAGAGCTTGACCATAGTCATGGCCAACAGAGGTAAAAGGAGGGGCCAGAATAAAAAGGAAAAGGAATGTGCAGACAAACTTCTCCACGTGGGAGTGAAAAGGAAATGACAATGTGGGTGAGTGGAAGTCGCGGGCTCCTTGAATGCCTTGTCGGTGGAGGAGTCACAGCCGGAGAAATCGCCAAAGTCATTGATGTTAAAAATGCTACGTGGCAGACGGTGCACAATGAAGCTGGAAGAAGACCTGGAAGTGTCGTTAACCACATCAGCAAAAACTTAACGCCGTCCATTTTTAAGGACTAAAGTTACATGTTTCAATACTAAGAGGATGAAATGCCATCAATATTCTGAAGAGAGACTAAAACCAAAATTCACTTATACTTGAGAGACTAAAAACATATTTAACGCATGTTTTTATTTTGTTTTTATATCTTACAATAATTTCCTAAACATAAAAACGTTATGAATAATAATCAACTTATACATGTCTCATTATCATATTGTTATATAAATAAAAATTATTAAAATATCAGTAAAATTGAAAAAATATCACCATGATAGTATCTAAATAGGACAAGTATTAAATTTATATCCTTATAAATATTTTTTTTGGAAAATACTTTATTTGAAAAAAAAAACATATAATGCATACATGATTTCTATTATTCTTTTACTTTTGGAACTTTTAAAAATTACGAGAAAATTATTTAAATGCAGCGGCATATTCAAAATTCGGAATTAATGTGGATAATTTAGTTAAAAGTAATTATTATTACTATAGAGTAGTAGAAACATATACATTTATCTTTTTTTTTATAAATAATAAAAAATTATTATATAATTTCTTATCAGAGGCAACTAATTAAATTTAAAAATATATTACAATAATAATATAATAAAATACACTAATAAATAATAAAATTATATATATATATATAAGATTTAATTATAAAGAAAATAAAATTGTACTTTTATTTATATTTTTATCACACTCAATCAAAATCAAAAACAATTTAAATATTATATCTTCATTCGAACTTTATGAGATACTTTTTAAAAATAAAACTACGATGAAAATTCACGATTCAAAGTTAGTACGATGCTAATAATGTCACTTGACATCTATCTTAGATTGATAAAGATATTCTGATACAAACCATTAGTTTCTTAATCCTTCCATTAGAAATGACTAATCATTCTTTTTTTCGATTGAAATTTATGATCATATCACATTTTAAAACATATAATGTCTTAAATGTATAAAGATAAATCTTGATGATATTATTCGACAAAGTTGGAATTAGAACAATTTATAATTTTGTACCAAAATTTTTAAAATATTGGTAAGTTTTATTTGAATTTATTATATTTCATCACCTAAGAGAATGCTATTAAAGTTTTACTTTGAGAATTTCGTATTAATTTATAAAGTGAAACGTCCAATTTAACTTTACCTTCAGAAATTGACATTTAAAATGGAAAAGTTCATATAATTTTGACTCTTTAACTTCAATTAAAATTTAAGATTTTGTTTGTTAAAATGAAAACCTAATTGAATGTGATAAAATTAATTTATAAAAACTGATTCAGTTGTAATTGACTTTATAGAACTTGCAATAGTTATGATATATTTTAAAATTATACATTAGAATATGCATTTGAAACATGTAATTAGAGAGTTTTATAATCTTGAATGAAACATCAAATTAAGTTTGTTCTTAGAATATTGAGATTTGAAATATAAAAAATTATATGTTTTGAAGAAAAGGTAAAATAAAAGTGAAAAGGAGCATTGGTGTGTTATGTAGTTGTTGTAGGTCTAGGGGGGCGGTGCTGCATGTCTGAATCATGACCACTTATTGGGCGGTTATAATAGTCAAATAATCCATTAATTATATTTTTGTACACATAAATCTCTTCTTCTTCTTCATCAGAGTCAACAACTAATTTTTCTCAAAACTGAAGCAATTAATTATTCATGCAGAAGAATGCTCCATCTAACTACTGTCTCACCTTTTTCAAAACTGTCCATACATAGAAAAAAAGAAAAACTTAAAGATCATTTAATCAGTATATAGTTAACTTTTTGTTTATTGATAGTATAATTTTGGTTAAGGTACATTTAATGTTGGACAGTGATTCCAACAACATTAATTTGAAAAGAGGATAAATGACAACAGAAAAATCAAAGAANAGAAAGAGTCAAAGGGAGATTAGGCACCTCTTTTGAGTGGTTTGTCCAAGATTTACCAAAAGACAGAGCAGCTAATAAATGAGCTGACTTATTTGCCTAATTGCATATCAACCTGCATGAATCATGTGCAAACTTTAAATATGCTTCAAAACTTCTTTATATAGTCCATCACTGCCACATGCTCATCCAAACATACTGTTAAAACCAATTATGCAGACTTAAAACCAATATCTAAGGGAAAATAAATAATATATATATATATATATATATATATATATATATATATATATATATATATATATATACCAACAACACAACAAAGACTCCAAATTCTGTCTGTTCCTTTGGAAAACATGTTGCATGCATAGGTTATAAAACATAGTACAGTCTGCTGTTAACTATTGACCTAAAGTGTTGTAAATACTGTTAGTAGGGTAATGCTAATGTTGTTTGAGGCTGATAGTCATATATTATTAAAAGAGAGTTAATTAAGTTTTATTCACATGCATTGTAAACATTTTATGTTATTTTTGAATAATTATCATATTGGGTGACAAATAGAAAATGGGATGGTTGTAATGCTTAGTATAAGTGGATTCATGCAGTTAAGAAACAGATATTTAGATAGGTTATGTGTAAAATTTGAAAATGTTGAGTGAACACATTAATTCTAATCAATGGATGGAAAGATTATGGAAACTTTATAAAACAAAGAATAATAATACTATGACAACATTTTAATATTATCTATGTGTCATTATGTGATTAGTCCAAAATTATTCTATAATCAATAATAATAATAATAAACACCATCATGGACCAATCATAGAATGATACGTAAATGGTGTTAAAATGTTATAAAAAAAATGTTGTCAAAGTATCTATAAAATAATAAAAATAATGATGATATAATTGATAAAATAATATTATAAAAATAATTGTTAATAACATACTGTAAAAAAAATATTAAATAATAATTAAATTTATAAACCAAAATAATTAGTCATTATATTAACTATATTAGACACCATTTTATTAAAAATATAAAAATTATTAGTGTATAAAATAATCATCCCCTCACTCTGTACATATATATATTTCGAGCATGATGCTAGACATTAATGGGTAGTCCGATAATAGACCGGTAAAGGGTAAAACAATATGTCCAACAAACAACAAAATATCACTAGGATAAACTCTATTCATAGTTATGATACCATGTTAAGAAGTGGATTTTAAACCCAACTCAACCTCACAAAACCGGCTTGTAAGATGAGGTTTGCATCTACTTATATATTTGATGAAACTTCCAACAATTATTAATAAAAAATATAATTAATTAATAAATTAGAATTTAAATTAATCTATAACAATAGTTATTAACGTTTTAACTAACTATTATTATTAATTCTATATTCGTCTTTACTTTTAATACTTTAATAATCAATGTTAAAGATTATCTGGACTTCAATTCACAAGTTAATTATAACTTTTTATTAATAATAAATATTATTTTAAATATTAATCATTTTTAATTTATAAAATGATATATAATTATGTTCATAAAACAATATATGATTTATATAGTGATTTATTAATTATTATTTTTTCTAAATTTAGTTATTATTTAATAATTATTTAGATTAAAGATAGAACTGTCAAAACGAGTAACCCGGTTCGACCCGGCCCGGCCCACCACGGGTTGGTCACTTAGTGAGTCAACCAAACCCGACTCATTTATTAGCGAACTATAAAAATTCGAATCCAGCCCGACCCACCACGGGTTGGCTCACTGGCCCACTTAATTACATTTTTTTAAATAAAATAAATTACAATTTTTTTTATAATTCAAATCTAAACAAATTTCACTCTCAAATTTCACTTCGATGTTTAATTAATTTTAAAAATAGGGAACTTAAAAAAAAATTTCAAGCAAAAAAAATAATAAATATTTTTTTATAAAATTAAAATTAAATTTTAATAAAATAAAATTAGGTAGTGGGTCGGTGGGTCAACCCAGCTCACCACGGGTTTAACCCGCATGAGTTGGATTGAAATCTGACCCACATAAAAAAAATACAATTTTTTTAAACTCAATCCGGCCCGAACCCGTGGTGGACCGAATTGACGCGTAGATTGTGACTCATTTTGACAGCTCGTCTTGATCAAAATGTACAATAAGTTGGCTGTTACGTATAACTCCGTTGTTTAAAGAAAATTACTTTCTTAAAGTAAAATATTGAGTTAAAGGTTTGTTTTAAAGAACAACTTACATGAAGTTACCATTTCATTTCATAAAAAGAAAATAGAATTGGTAATTTAATATTACATGCTCTTAAACAAGTTTTTTCTGAGTATTTTTGGATAAAAATAAATAAAAAATGAGCGAGTTTCTTTACAAAATAAAATTAATTTATGTATAAATTGAATAAAAAGTTTAGAAAAATTATATGAACTTTTTGAATGCATTAACTAATTTTATGTTGGAAAAAACTAACTTAATTATTCTTATCCCAAGTCAATTAGCACTTGAATAAATATCCTTAAAAGACAATATTGATAATTGACTAACCATTGCTTTAATCAAACTCTTACTAATTTATTCTCAGTGTTTTATATTAAAGTATGTAGTCATTAATGGGCAATTAAAATTTTGAATACTAAGTAAGTTTCCTTAATGGACAATATTTAGATAATAATTTATAATAACATATGTCTATTGATTACACTTGGTCATTATCTTTGCAATTTAATCCAATTTTGGAGTTGAGAAATTCAATATGCAAATATTGAATCAAGAAAAAGTCCATATTAACACATTCTTGGATTCGTAATGCATTAATTAATTGTGGAAGTAGAGATGTGGTGTCATTGCCTCCACAAATAATGTGTATAATGTGCTTGACACTAGTAGTTTATATTTTTTTTCATTAAGTTTATTGTTTGGTTTAACAAAATAAAATATTTAATAATTAAATTTCTCTCATTAATTTATAACGTTTGATTACATGAACGTTTGAAATATTGGATTGAGAATTATACCTCCAAGAAACAAAGTAATACTCAATGGTTAATTTAAAAATAAATAAAAAGTTATAGAAAAACTGGATTTTACGATTAATATTAATAAAACTAGTGAAAATATATAGGCGGGTTTTATTTTTTTTTTATAAAAAGAAATATTGAAATTATAATTATAAAAATAAGTATAAATAATTTTTATAATTTAATTGATGAGAGTGTTTATTTATTTTGTAGGTTATTTTTATTTCAGTATGTTGGTCCATTTCCTGGGGAGAAAAGGTTCTCAAAAACCCATAATTTTCAATTTCTTATATTAACTAAGAGTGAAAAGGAATATCAGTGTTACTTTTTATTGTCGTAAGCAGCTATATTCTGGGGCTCACATTCAGGACTAAATAAACGAACCAGTAAAGCTGTGCTTGAGCTTACAGTTACAGCTCCACATGCTGCCCAACGAAGGCTCCTAGGATTTGTAATTCGAGGACCTGCATGACCAACAAAGATTGAGAGAGAGTCTAGAAGGATGAGTTACAATGTCACAATTTTTGATATTCAAGCGATACAAAAAATTCAAACTGTTCAGAATTTAATCATCATCCACAGGAAAACAATATTATGAGCAATTCAGTTGCAAAGTTCTGCTAGAACAAGAAGGAAGCAAGATTAAAAGGTAGAAGAACAAACCATAATGCAGTCGACAAAGGATCCAAAATCCTAATGCGCCCCCAACACTATAGATTCCAGCCGTGTGCCTCATTAGCCGAGAACAAGGTTTTGCATCAGACCTCATAACCTCACCATCAGAAAAGCCTAAGAAACGCCTCAGCGACATTGTGTTAGTTACCTACAGAAAGACAACCCCGGGTAGTTAAGAGTTAATACTCAACATACTAGACAATTGTGATAAGAAAGATGTCTGATAGAATACCTCCAACTTCAATATAACAGTAAGTATATCACAAAGTCACTATGCATTAGCGTGCTTGTGATTGCAATGCAAGCAGAATTCACTCTTAACAGTTAGACGGCACATGAAAAATGTCAATATTAAACTTAAAAGTGGTTGATGTAAAATGAAAATCAAATAGAATAAAACAAATATTCGTTGTAAGCACAGAAAACTATAAAGTTGATGCTACTGATATTAAAGGATGTGAAAACTAGTTTTATTTTATTAGAATTTCGCCTGTAATAACTTTTAATTTAGTAATAAACTAAAAAAATAGCCACCCAATATATGAGACTAGTTTGCTATACAATGTTATGCACTTCAACCATAAAAATTAACAAATAGTAGCTTCATTACACAAATATAATGCAGCAACAGAAACTTTAGCTGTAGCAGATCATATTGATAGTGCAGCATTTGCAGGGTGAGGCCAGTTAGTTACAAATGTTATCCGATAGAATTTATAAAAGAGAAATTTGTCTCATGTTCCCTGTGAAATAGCTTTATAGTGTTCTTTAAAGAGTCAAATTCAAAAGTCCAATTTCAGACTACCCTGGAGGTATTGTCTCATTATAAGAATTAGAATTGATGTCCTGTTTGATTATTTTTGCTTTCATAAAAAATTATAGAATAAAAGAAAAATGCAAAACGAATTAGTTTCTTTTATAAGCTAAACCAGTTATCACAGAAGAAGCTCAATTAATTCACCTTTTATTTTTTGTGTCTCCTATAGGCGTCATAGAAGAATTTGTCGAATTGGACGTTATTCCCCAAAAGACAGTAAATTGCATACCGATTATGCTTTTATAGACCCTTTATCCAAACAAAGTAGAAAAACGAAAAGTACGAAGACTTCTCAATAATAGAACAATATGAGAAGCCTCTATATTATTGAGATTCCCAGTTTTCTACACTAATTATTCTTTAACCGAGAGTAGAAGCTACCAATATATTATGTCTCAACCAAAGTGGTGTGAACTCCCTTGAGGTCATTTTATCAAACACCCAAAATGCAAGGTCATACACTAATCAAACCAAAGACAAAACCAGATTCCAAAATTTCAGCAGAAACAGGATTGCAAGAACATGTTACATTATGGCATTGACGAAGGTGAAGTTGAATTAAAGCTTCAGTTCAAACTGATAAAGAAAATTACCTCAAAATACAAAGCCACCGAAGTCAGAGAGAAGGTCACTTTGCTGCCTAATCACTGCAAGGAAGAAGGCGCCTCTATGCGAATTGTGCCTTGAAGAGCTACTGGGNCNGACTGAAATGGGCCGGGGTTAGTTAAGAGATAGCCCACCCTTTAGCCCATTAAATACTTGTTTTTTGAACTGTTTTCTAACTCTAAAATAAAGCATGAAAAACCATGTTCTAGTTCACGCACACATGCACCAGATATATACACATTATATTTTAACATACATACATTCAAATTAATTTGAAAAAGTTCTTCAGTGACTTATATAAATTTTTACTTTTCAATGTGTATATAAAATAATCTTAACTCATTAAAAAAATTGTCTTTATTTTTCTTTAAAGTCCCAATAAAAAACTTTTCAAACATGCCTTTTATTTTGATCTTCAGGTAGCATAAAGGAAAACATAAAAACAACAGTAGTTACATAACTTGAATGTGAACCAAGTCGAACTTTCATATACGAGATTTTACATGCTGTTAACAACTTTATATTTGAAAGATTATTTGGATATGTTATCTTTATTTTCTTCCTCCCAACTTTTTATTTGAACGAGACAGAATTAAAAAAATCCACTGTTTATTTTTCATTTAAACATAAAGAGGTCGATGTTTATGAATTAAATGTGAAATATAAATAAAAAGAAAAATCTGTTGGTTTATAAATGGTATCAATAGTAGGCAATAAACCCATAGAACAGTTCTAAATTTTCTTTAGAACAGAAAACAGAAAACAGAAGCATACCCGTTGGTAACAATTACTAATCAACTTTTAATTGACATCTTAGGTTCTGTGTGTATGTATTTTTTTCATCTAATAAAATGAAGAGAAGGAAACAAGAATAATGAACATGCTCATAGATGAAACTATGATCATCATGAACGTTTGAAAGTCAGGTTCAACACCCTCTTCTACCATTTGGAAGTAGAGTGCAATGGCGTCGTCATAGAGGCCCATTTGGGAATACCCTGAGATGAGCGAATTCCAGGGAAATGCAGACGTGTCCCTATTAGACATTTGATCAAACAGCTCGTGGGCATCGTCCACATATCCACACACCGCATACAACCTAAGAAGCTTGGAAGAGATGCCAAAATTCCTATGCAACATAGATGTTGGGATAACGTGATGGAGTTTGATACCGCGACGAATGGCTTGCAAGCGATAGCATATTTCTAATAAAGAGGCATATATTTCAGGGTCAAAGAAGCCCGGTATTGGAAGCAGATGAAGGAGCAAGGTTTTATTTGGGAAATCAAGTGCAAAACAAATAGAAATGATGAGACACACAGATGGCTAGAAAAACGATCATTTGAACTGAATCAGATCCTCATCAAAGAAAGAAGAATGTCCAGAATCAATTGCAGAAATACACACGGTAGAACATATTCAGACAAAAGAAGCAGATATCTGGAAGAAACCAAGAGTAGAAGCAAAAGCAGCATACCTTGATTACGAGGAGGAATAAGATCTGGATGTGAAAGTGGAGAGTGAAGCAGCAGTCTCAGATGATATCTCACTGAAAGCCATAAACCCTATCTTTATTCCCTCTATTTTGATGGGAGGGTTTGAGTTCAAAATCAGATACAGATGTATAGGCCCATTTTCTTTAGACCTGTTCTAACTTGATAAGTCTTTTTAGGAAGCTACTATTTAAACTACCTTTTATACTAACGCACCAATCACCCTTTTTCTTTTATTCCACTGTCCCCTCATTTTTTGTGTTAGCAAAAGGGTTGAAGAAGAAGATCACGTGTTTGTCATCGATGAGAGATATGGCAACTCATTTGGAAGCTTAACGACGTCGTTCCCACCGCGCTCAAGCTTCTTGTTTCTTCCTTCTCCGATATGCGTTTGTGGCGTCGTTGTTCGTGTTTGAGGACACTCTATTAGTTGACATTTTAAATTCATTATCTAATAAAGTATTTAAATTTTTAAAATTTTACAATTGAGTATATGTTGTTCAAGTAACCTGACTATTATATTGTTCTGTTATTTTGTTCTTGTTTTCATGTGTTAAAAGATGGTGACATGAAACATAAATCGTTTTTACTATTTTATTTACTAATTTTGTTTAAAAAATGTCGAATAATAAAATAATATCTCGTAATACTTAAGTTTAAAAAACCGTGATACTTAAGTTTAAAATTCAACAATATAGGATAATTTTTTTAGCAATAACAAATAAAAATCTAAAATGAAAGAGATAAAAATTAAGATACATTTAAAAAAAATTAAGATGACATTATATTAAGATTTATTTTCATATAGAATATAGTGTTTCTAGTTCTTAATGACAACTATACATTTTTTTTAACAGAATCACTAATATTAATAACACTAATTATGTGGAATTTGTTTTTTTTTTACTGATACCAATTTACCACATTTATACTCGTTACCAATGAACTTTAAAATTATTTCTCTATAATTCATTAATAAAATACACGTGTACTCGTAATATTTAATAAAGGCAAATCAGAAAAGAATAGTATTATATTGAAACTATAAAGTGTCATATAAAAGAATTGATCAATCTCTTATAAGAAAATGATAACCAGGAAGGACCCAAGTATATTTTTTGAAGATACTGACTAATAATAAATGAAATTTTGCGTAATTTTGGTATTGTTTTTTTTTTTCAAAACAAATTTCCCAATTTTTCCATTTTTTGATAATAGATTTTTTTAAAATATACATGTAAACTTATCAATGTTGGTTGTTGAAATAAGTATAAGTGGTGCTCACTTGTGTTTGAGTTAGTCAATTGAGTGGTCCAGGGTTTGAATTTTGATTAAGTCATTTTCCCAATAAATTACATTTTTAATGTTATTTTTTTTTTTATACATCAATACTTTTAGAAAGAACTCTTCATGGAAAACTAGGAAGTCTTAATAGGCTAATGATAGAAGTGAACACCAAAGAAAGTTATTAAAAGAGTATACATCATACAATGGTACAGATAATTCTATATATTTCGTCCTCAATATTATAATACTTGTTTTAATCATAATACTGATTTTACAATCTAATTTTTATTTTTAATAAAATATTTATTTTTAAACAAAACAAATAAGAAATTAAAATTAACTAAAAATGTAAAAATATAATTACCTAAACATTTATTTTTATCTACAAAATGACGTCCAACTAATTTTATAACTTTTACTTTTCATATTTGCCAATATCACGGACAACCCCCACGAAAGTTTGCTGACAAAGGTAAAGTGATGATTTGGAAGAGAATAGTTCCAAAATCTGAATATCAGAATAAATAAAAATTATCAGCAAACAAAATTCAAGAATTAGCATTGATTTTGACTTGACTTCTCTCTTTGTGTTTACTCTCCCTAACCAAAAAACAATTTGAATTAAAAAATGAAATTATACCTCAGATAACTGCAACCTATCCAAAAGAGTTTTATTTTCTATTCCTAGAAAAGGAAAACACTTTGAATCTAATCACTAAGTTACAGTTCACCTAATTGATACATTCCAGGACGAACTTGCAGTGTCCATGAAACATCCTTCTAATGACCAATTAGCCTAGTCAAGCATTCACGCTTGTAATGCATCCCATGCATAAACTCAATTTATTTCTAATGAAGAAACGAAAAATTCCTTCAATTACGATACACGTAACAATCCTGACAAAAAAAAAAAAAAAACCCACCATATTAAGCCATAGAAAATGTTCACAAGGTAATCACTACATAAAGGAGATATATGATTATGTTCAAGTCAATATAGCTATCAATCTCAAATTGGGTAGAGACTACGTAATGTGTGTGAGGATATATCATGTGACAGCCCGAGAGGAAATAAATTTAACTGTTCAATCTCAAATAAATGACCAATATTGAATTCATGTATGAACAATCTTTACCATTTATGTGTGTTTAAATACTTAATATTAAACTCTTCTCACTTCTCAGGTTCTCACTTGATTAAGCTGCCTAAATGTATGTACATACATTACATACACACACTACAATTCTTTCGTACTAAATTCTATATAATGTCTCCCCCTATGTAAAACATCAAAGGATCCTGTTTCTCGGTATTTTTTGAGAATTTGCTTCCATTTAGACGAGATTTAGGTGATCCAAATTTCATTCAAAGGATATATAATGTAAACTGCCTCACAGTCTACGCACTGTTGATTATGACTGGGCACTATAAGAGGGACAATTACCAGAGGATGAGAAATATTCATCAAGGAAAAAATCGATGGTGACTATTGATTGCCCGCATGAAAACCACCAAATTTAATTGAAGCTTCCTTACAGAAGACTAGAATCAGTACCTCTATATTATGTTTGTTGCACTTGTCTGGAAATCTGTATCATCCAATCAGCATATCCATTATTAGCACCCAGCTGGTCCTCAAACAGGTTTGAAAGAAGAAGGAATCCTTCTCTGGGGTGTTCACCTTGCCTCACAAGGCGGCACAACTGGTAATATGCACGGTCAGTACTTCTGAGCTTCTCAAGTACCTTTATCAGCCTCCGGGACATTTCAGTATCATTCTCATTCTCATTTAGAGTAACCTGTTCAAGGAAACAAAACATATATACAACTGAAAATAGATGCCACATGTTATTGAACGAGAGAAACAGGGTAGGAATACATCAGAAGTCTGCAAAATTATTAAATAGGATATCAATTAACACTGGCGTAAGTCTAGACCATCTAAGGGACAAATTTAACACAAAATCAACTATGAATTCATTTTTTTGATCATGAAGCTGCAGCACTGAGAAATGCATACTAAATTTATGTATTGAACACTCCCGTGATGTATCTCAAGGTTCACATACGATATACTTTTCAGCTCAAATGCAAGAACACATCAATAATTTGTTCAAGTATCAATTATTCTAAAATTACCAAGCAAGCTCGATATAATAATGATTGTTTATAATTCAACAATTATATATACATGTGCACGCATCAGATTGCAGAGAGAATAATTTGAACATTAACAATCCTTAATGAAGAACCAAAAAACACTTATGAAGAAATCAGAAAAAAGATGAGATAAAAACGAAAGTTTTAAGAAACAAAAGAACTAAAAATGACAAGAATAATAGACACATGTACTGCGCTTTCTCCTAGTCTTTATTGAATATACAGTACCTTTGATAACTCAGCTGCAAAGTTAGACCCAAGTAAGTTCTTAGCTATGTCAGGTGAAATCACTCTACCAAACCATAAAATGAACTGGAAGCCATCGTCATATATATAAAGGCCCCTAGAATCCAAGCTCTCCCTAGTCAAAGGTGACCTTCTATCAATGCTTTTCAAATCATCAGCCTGAACATAAACACCAATAAAATTAATTCAAGGAGCAGAAATTTAAACCATTTTTGCCATAAGTTTTCAGAGGCAGTAAAGGCATACATTTAGAAGATATTCATCAAGTCGATGCAAACTAGGGTAGAGAAGTTTCAACATCCTTTTTACTGTTAGGGTCATCATTGTGTGTCCAGCTGCACACCGTTCATCCAGTGAAACATCCCCATATCCACCACGGAGAGGTGCTGATCTACAAAGAGCTAAACCATACAAGGGTAGGAACTTTAATGACTCAGGATATATCATCCTATTCACCAACCGCTGTTGCCCAGCATAGATATTTCGATAATCTCGGAGGCCTTTCACAATTCCTAAATGTACAGCACGCCGGGCATCTTCAAGTTTATGGGATAATGTTTTCTCAATTGCTGCAAATATAAGAAACTGCTTAGGAAGATAAAAGAAACTATGAATCTATGATCCATACGTATCATGTAACTAGAATAGAAGTCATGTCACCCTACCCAGCCTACTAAACAGAGATAAAATTGCACCAGTATCAGCCAAGCGATACATCTCCACCAAGTCTTTAACTACTGGAGCTGCTGCTGTATGTACTCTGATACGCCTTTCTCCACAAGATGCAGTATACCTATTTCAGTTAAGGAAGACACCATTCTTGAAGAAGTTTCAGATTCTAATTGAACTCCCATAATGACCTTAACTGAGTAACAAGCATGACAGACGTCTACGTTGATGCAAAGCTTAGAAGAAATATGATAGGAGTCCAGAATTGAAAAGAGACAAAAGAGTAATATTCTTTATTGTATAGACTTATATAACACAAAATAGAAGAGCACTCTCTCCCAAGGGTTTTCCCTTCACAAAGAGTCAAAGCTCAATCTACAAGATTATCCAAAAGTACCCTGACACAAGAGCTCTTTGCCTTCTTATAAAGGCCCCCTGAACCAACTAACCAAACTACCAACTAACCAAACTAACAACTAATTCCTAAACTGTTTCCTGTGTCCTACACCCATTACTCATTATAACCTATCACATTATATCTTATCATTACACCCCGTTCCAAGACAACCTTGTCCTCAAGGTTGGAACCGTGAAACTTGATCTCATGGGTCATCTTTATCAACATGTTATCATATGCCACTGCTACTGTTTGCAATTTTAGATCTAGAGGCTTGGGTGGTGGTCGATATGAGATATCCTCCTCCAATGACTTCGACTCTTCTTGGATTATTTTAATCCAATTTTGTGAAATCCTTAAAATCACATCTTTGACTTCATCGGTTCTTGTAGCAACAACACTTTTGGCAGCTGCTCCCTTATTTCCAACAAAACTAGATTTAACAGTATAACTAGAGAGTGGCTGAAAGCAAAAAACTTTCTTCAACGACATATCATTACTAAATCCAGTTCTAGGAAAACTAAATGAAGATCCAACCAGATTTGAATGATTCACTAGGTTACCTCCATCTACTTTCAAACTCTCACATAAAATTGCTACACTCCCAATCTGTGTTACTGCTGCCCAACTCTCACATAGCATGCTTCTCCTGTTCCCTTCAACTATCCTTAGTAGAGTTGTTGCAAGATTTTTTCAAGAAAGGTTCTTGGATTTTTGGTGCCAGGTCTTGAACCCCTGGACTACATTTTCTTCGCAGTTTGGGTGTACTTTTGTTGCTCATTTGGTGTTCTGAACTTCAGAAGCATTTGCTGCCCCTGTTGTTTGACCTTGGGTGTCGGTCCCTTCATAAGAGGTCAACTCTTCTCTTTTCACCCACGAAAAAACTGGTTTTTCCTCACCCTTCCTAGCTCCATTATTGTCAATGGCATTCTCTTCTCGTTTTTGCTCCCAATTGATTGAATTTTCTCCTCCACCTGAGTGTTTCTTTGCTTTCTTGATGTCTTGCAGAAGTTCCTCTCTTCTTTCCTCTCTTGCTTTGTAAACAGACTCAACTGGGTTGCTTCCTGAAACCACTGTTTTAACCCCTGGTCTCAACAATTCTCCCCCCTTCTTCACTGTTTTGACATACACACCACAACCTACCACACTATCTCCACTAAAAACAAAAGCTTTTGTAACTTTCTCAACGACAGCCACACCAATGTCTCCATCACAACTTTCGCCATTGCCTTCCTTTTCACATATATTTTCTTCTCTCCTATCCTACCCTCTAATTCTTGCAAAACCATCAACACTCAAAACAACAACTTCTGACATTCCACTCCTTAATGTAATGGTAACAACATTCCCCTCACGGTCTTGGTCAACCCTGTCCTCTTCACTAATATCCGTTTCTCTTTTCTTCTCCCTATTGGTTGAATTTTCTACTTCATATGAGGATTTCTTGGTTTTCTTGATGTCTAGCAGACTATCTTTCACAACATACCTACCTATTTTTCCCTCGTTTCATGATAGATTTATCACTTCTTTCTGAGCCCTTTAAGTGAATCCTGATTTCCTGCAGCATTTCTTACATATTTCTTCTCCATTCTGCCATGCTCATTTTCGGTTCTACCCAGCTCATTTACTGTTCGCTGATCCTCCTCTCCAAGGTATTGTCTCTTCCTTCCATGCTTCCACCCTTTCTTGATCACTTCTTGATCTGCAACCTTTGATTTAGCACATCGGACCAATTGATAGGAACCCAGATTTGAAAAGAGACGAAAAAGTAATATTCTTTATTGTATAGACTATATAAAATACAAAATAGGAGAGCACTCACTCCTCCGAGGGTTTCCCCTTCACAAAGAGCCAAAGTTCAATTTACAAGATTATCCAAAAGTGCCCTGACACAAGAGCTCCCTGCCTTCTTATAAAAGCCCCCCAACCAACTAACCAAACTAACAACTAATTCCTAAACTGTTTCCTCTGTCCTGCACCCATTACCTATTATAACCTATCACATTATATCCTATCAAAATAACAATAAAAATACACAATAAAATGTGCTAAAACAAAAATGAAAAAGATAAAATAAGTTCACTTTATTTTGTCTTTCCAATATAAATGACTTAGTTCATGGCATAACAGTCCCTAGGGAATAAACAATACCTAAGAATACATTTTCAATGCTCAGAGCAAAACGCATGAAATCTACATTCCTAAGTTAATATTCCTAGGACGTTTTTAATTAGTAGCAAACATGAGGAATCTACATTCCCAAGTTCGTATTCCTAGAAATGAGGTTTTAATGTGTGACAAACATACGCTTAATTCGAAAACGTGATGGATGAGAAAGGCCTCATGATTCATAGATGATTATGCTGCAAGAATGAACTTATACATCTATCTCACAAATGGCAGTATTATGAAACAAATCATTAAAAATGATCAGAAAAAGATGAAGATATAGATGATTTATAATTTTAACTCATCTCAAGGATTATGGAAGAAAGGATACAACAATGCAACTTGGAAATACATTGTCTGATCTGTCAGTGATGTTTCTTCAAGTGATAACTGCATGGCAAAGGCTTTATCACTATCCACGGCTGGAAGTGCTAACAAATTTGTGGACCTTAGCATAAAGTTTCCATGATAAGTTGTGAAACGGACACCTAGAAGCACAAAAACATTTGACAACTATCATATTGTAGATATTTGTATATAACTGAATACTTGCAGCACGAGCAACAAGAAAAACAAAAAGTAAGCAAGGTCAAAATTTTCAACACAGACCTTTACCGCATCTAATTCGCAATACCGCTTCCCAGCCAGTTTCTCTGGTAAGGTCTCTCCTTAGCTCATTTCTTAGTTTCTCCCCGTGAATGACTGATTGGAAAGCTGGATAGTAATAGAGTTGACCAGCAGTATACTTTGCCAGAGTTCCTATAAATAATAAATTGTAAGCATATAGTGCACTTTGTCACCTATAAATATAAGTTTGTTAGCTGCAAGAGTATGTGCTTATAATAAGACCACTTATACTATACCAACAGAATTACAGGGAAAGAAAATGCATGAATTTGTTCACGGCCAATTAATGTGCACCACCAAATAATTGGCCAATGGCAACTAAGCAGTCAAGGAAAGGGAGATAACCCTTCGGTAGACACATATTTGAGTGTCCCTTTTAGTTGACATTCACCCATCCTTAATCACACAGCACTATCATACACCACAGGAGAGTAAAAACACGGTACTCATTAGTTTAGTATTCAAAAGTATAAATGAAATCTACAAAGAACTAAGAAAACCATAGGTAAGCAACATTATTTCATCAGAAAATCATCCTAAGTATCCATTCCATGGAGAAGTTAAAGAAATTAAAATATTTACCTAGGGATGCGATGTCGGTGTACTTATCACTGAATGCATACATGTTTATTGAGATTTGGTATTTAGAAAACTCAGCAGCCATTTGCTTGTAAAAGGGATCTTCTGGCAGTCTTAACAGGTGTTCTTTATCTGTGCCATAGACTTTAGAATCATCTCCACGTAGTTTCAACCGACCAACACCAAGAGATGGGAGTGTGTTTTGAAAAACTAACAATTTCCCTCCAAGTTGACTCTATAGAGAGGCAGGAAAAATTCACAAAACAGAAATGCATAGGAAAGTATAATTTGGTAAAGGGATGGACAAATTGCACTAAAATTCTACAAATTGAAATGGACCCTCCTTTAAACTTAGCAAACCATGGGTTCCATCTCTGTGCATGTAACTTGGTTCATTATTATGATCTACCAGATTTATTCAGTGACATTTGGTTATTTAGAGTGCCTAGTAGTAATAGAAGGCCCATCCTTGCAATTGAACAAAGTATTGAATATTAAAACTTAAATAAGATATTTCAATAACAACTGCCATGTTAAATGAATTATCTAGAGCTGGGTTAAGACTTTCCTGCCATGATCCCAGGAAATACATTTAAGCGCACACAATACACACAGATAATAGAAAATTATAACTAGTAAGTTTGCATTCACATTGTCTAGCATTAAACATCTCACTCTTTAGCATGAAAAATAATCTTTTAAATCATATTGTAGCATTGTTTTAACTTTCAATTAATAGATACCATGTTCAATGAATTTTGTGCAAAAAAGCTCACAACTACTTATGAGTTGCAACCAAAACAACAACCTATAATAATAATAATAATAACAAAACAATTCAAAGTAGAAGGCAAAAAGGGACTAATATACCATAATCAAAAAGGCAGCCTTCAGAGAAGGACCAAAAGCAGATTCCAGATTCACATTGTCCTGGAACATGGATGGTAGACCATCAAGAAAAGTTTCCACCACACTTCTTGATTCTGATAAGTTGACAAGAAGATCATCTGGCAGGGGAACAAATATGTCATCCAGATCTGAGACCACCAACATTTGTGGTTGAGTCAAGGATGACTGGAAAAGTTTAACATAGAATAATAAGTAAAATGTTGAACCAATTAAGGCAAAGATAGAGATATATTAACAATATTAATACTAATAGTACTGCAGACCTTCATGTTATAAAAATGTATTGTACTGTCAAAAGTTGCAAACCCTATTTGTGTTCGTGGATAGCCAGGGAGCTCATCTAAACATGACCTGATTGTTTGGGCCACAACCTGGAATAAGAACAATATGAACCAACAACAAAGAATGGTGTGAGTTGGAATAACAACTCCAGAATGCACTTGAAGCTGAACTTTATCTTGCACAAAAGAAATTAATTTCGGGTTGAACTAATCCCCAAATGAAAATATAGGTCTACAAACTAGAGTTGCCCATAAAAAACATTTATTACGACCTAAGTCTACAAAACAGTGGAATCTCAACTAGGTGGGCACCCAAGATCCAACATTGTAAAAAAATAGTTATTGCTTAAAGATTTGATGAAAAGTGTTTTTTTTTATGGTTAAATACAATTACAAAAAAAAAAAAAATACGTCTATTCTGAGAGGTACTCATAATTACAGTTTTGTTTAGAAGTTGCTCAAAACATTTCAAATAAACTTTCAATCAGACATTTTATAGATTCTGTTGTTTTTTACTTCAAAAACTTTAATTAACATACTAAAAACTCTTTAAAGTGAACTTTCAGGCAGGGAAAAGGAAAAGCAGAACAATATAGCTGGTAATATAGAAAATTATGAAAACCTAAGTTAACCAGATTTTAATGAGCAGATCACTGGATTGTCTAAACTGTAAATAAAAACATTTCAGGCAATACATTATAGCCCAATCTTTTTGTTCAGGTTAGTGAAAGAAATTTATCACATGCACCAGGCGAGCTAAGTTTCAAATATACAAATCATGTACAAATACAAAAGTATTGCATACCTCTACAATTATTTTCTTAAATCGACCTGAAAACCCCTCGATCTTATTAAGAAATTCATAGAATGCAGTAATTATACACTGCTTCCAAGCTTCAGTTGTGCATAAGCTAGATTTCATATGAATAAAAAAAATTGCCACTCAAAAGAATGAAATCATCAAGGTTATATAACAACAAAACCTACTAATGTTTAAAGTGCTCCAAGTGAAGTACTTACCTCAATCATTCCGCTTCTAACTGCAGATATGGAAACATCAATGAGGAAGAAATATACCGGAGGCATAGGAGGCCGCACCATATATTCTGCTGGGGCAACAAATTCTACGGTACCCTTTGTAAGCTCAGGTCGTTGATTCAAATCAACTCTTCTGCCAGTGGCATCTAGTTGTGCATAATATTCACTAGGAACTGTACACAAGGCCAATAAATGACCATCTTCAGAAAGATGTATTAAACCAATTAAATGTGCAAGCTACAGTGAAGACAAACAAACAACTTCCATCACAGAATATTTTCATTAAGCATGGAGGTAACAAGTCTGGATTGACACCATAAGATTCAATATATTAGCATCTTAATAAAGAAATTAAACCAATCACATGGTCTCTAACATTACAACTCCACCTTGTAAAAGTAACAAGTGACCTTACGGAATTAAAATGGGAATAATACTGAAATAATGAATTTTCAGAACCAATAAGCATGTTCTTGTTTCAGAATTTGATGGATTGGAGTCTGGTCACTTTCAAATAATATAATATATTAATATCTCCTAAACAGAGCCTTAATTACTTCAATTTTCTCCTTTAAAAATGTACATTACTTCAATTTAATAAGAACCATAAAGCATGCTCTTCTTTCAAAATGAAATGGACTGAAGTTTAGGTCATTTTTCTCATTAGAGATTTAATTAAGTCAACTTCCTTCTTATATTATTTTAAATTTGTGAAACGTTTGAATGTAGATGGTACCGTCATTAAGCAAGGAGCAGGCGTTGCACCGGAACTTTCTTCCCCCTTCAGTAAATTTGACATAGGGATTTATATATGTGCGGCATCTCCTGCAGCGTACGACACCAGTTGCAGCAAAATTAACTATGGGCACCTCTTCCTGAAATCAAAGAAAAATCAATGCACAAAGAAAAAATAGCATGCCCTCTGTGTTACAAATAATTGAAAATGATAGTGGGGCCCTAACCCCATCAGGAGGCTCTGCAAACGGACATACAACTGCTCCAAGAGGAAGATGCCACCTTGAAATTAAGGACTGGGAGTCAGGTATTCCACTGGTCGTTAGTCGTAGATATCTAGGATTGCAGTTCATGGGATACATATCAGCTAAAGACTTTGGCTCCTCATCACCTTCCAATGGCCTTGGCAATTCTTTAGCATCAATGGACGGCTCCATGAGTCCAGGACGAGTTTGAATTGACAGCGAATTGAAGTCTTCTGCCAAGCCATTAATGGAAACTGTAGGCTGTCCAGATCCCGGTTGTTGCATGGGCTGGACGCTTGACAAAGCAGCCATTGGGGGCTGTGAAACATGAACTCCTTGATGAGGTTGAAAAGGCAAAGGTGGTGCAGGGACAGACCCATAATTTCCTTGATTTGTAGGGTTAGAGGAATGCACAGGGGAAGCTTGCATTTCTGCGCCAGCCTGTTTCTGCGGATATCCAGGAAAAGATGGCTGAAACGCAGGAGGAGGAACAGTTGATCCTGGAAGTGCAGGAGGAGCAGACCCCATTGAAACAAAAGGAGTGTGCGGCTGAGGCGGAAGAGAAGCCGGAAAAGATTGAGTTTGATCCGCAGAAGGTTGAAATGTTGGTTGTCCCATGGGTGGAGGAAACAGGGGAGGTGCTTTAGTATTTGAGGGGAACTGTGTCATCGGAAAACGCGGGAAAGGTCCAGCAGCAGGTGGGGAATTGGAAGGAGGAGGAGGAGGCACTGAGGGGCCATTAAAATGGCCCGGTGGCGCAGATAATGAAAATGGAGTGGATGCCAAGGGTGGAGCAGGAGGAGTGGGTCTGAAAAAAGGAGGCTCTGACTCAACCATGGTAGCAGTTGACGAAAAAGATGCCATACCCTGTGCTGCATCAAAGGGTGGTCTAGAAAGAAAGGAAGATCGACCAGGGTTTTCTGTCCCCATAATTTACGCAAACACAATGACAACAATCGAACCACTTAATTCATAGCTTCGGCTCCGTCGTCACCAAGCCTGACAGAGAAAGCAATTCGATACAATTGATGCAGAAAAAGCCACTAAGCGTCTAACAAGTCATAGAATTCAGAGCAAAGCAACATCTCAAACAATTTAGGAAAATGACAACAAATGAAATGAATTATCAAACAGCAATGAGGAGAATCGAATACGAATTGGTTAAAGTAAGAGACGGATCGAGAAAGGTGAAATTGAAATGGAGATCGCGGAAGAACAGAATGAGAGTCTTACCGATGGTGATGCAATAGGCAAGAGGAGTTAAATCGGAGACGCATGTGCTGAATCATAATCGAAATATTCAATCCTCTGTACCACTTGCTCAATGCTTCTTCCACTGTCTCATTCTCCCTACCCTACGATCACACCATTCTCGTTGCTCTCCAATCTCTACATTCTCACAATATCACATTTCATTTTTCTTTTTCGCTTTATTTGATTCACACTGAACCTCACCAAAATATCACTGCTTCAACTTTTGTTTTATATAGTAGAAGCTAATCAATGGCAGAGGAAAACTACTTCACCCAAAATTCCAGACACTTTGATGTTATGTCAGTGGTTGCATTGCATATGAACAAATCATCTTTTTGTCAATCTACATAAAAATATACTCATTTGTTGTGATCCAACTTCTGTACCCAATCAAGGAATAGTTAGATTTCTAATCTACATAAGCAATGCAAGTGAGCTTATGGACATCAACAATGATTTTAATTAATAAGATTAATTAAATAAAAGACATTGACCAAAATTTCATTAAGTTTCATTGTCAACAAAACAAAATATATCTATATAAATGGTACAAACGTCCTGTGAAAACCTTAACATTATGACATGAAAAATAAGCTATTAAAACAACCATTTAATAACGGATGATGGTATTTTAAGAACAATTTTTTACAACTTTTTTTATAACGGTATAACGGAATACGTGTTATTATTTTATTAGTCTATTTGAATTTACATGTAAAAAAATATTTAAAATGGACCAATCATAAACTGCTACGTATACATTATAAAAAGTTGTTAAAAAAGTGTTGGTAAAAGAATTTTTTTCTTTAATAACTATGCTATAGTAATATAACAATATAAATAGATAATTTATAAGTTATATGAAACTATAATCTAATTATATGATTAAACAGAATTATTAAAATTTCATTACTCTTACACTACACAGTCTACATTTGGCCATTAAACTCTCATGCCACTACAAGTGTACCGTTAAGCTTTCACGAGATGTTGTGGGCGTTGAAACCGTTGTGTTTTTTTCCCTAATTTATTTTTTTTATCATAAAATGATGTTTTTTTATTATGGAACATAGACACGTCCATCAATCATAATCTGTGTTGGTTATGGAATATGCTTGCAAATGCTTCACGAAGTTTCAAGGAATTCATATTGGTTGGAGTTCAAGTCTTCCCTAAGCTGAATTTAGACTAAAAGTAATACAAATCGTATAATATTACTTAGAAACTATGATCGCATGGTCCCGTAGCTCAGTTGGTTAGAGCGTTGGTCTTATGAGCCGAAGGTCGCGGGTTCGAGCCCCGCCGGGACCACTTTTTGTTTGTTTCAGTGTTCCATGCATTTTTAAACAGATAATGCAGTTTAACCAATGGCACTACTGACAGACATAAAATGTGTTAGAACTCACAATGTTTTTGGACCTGAGATGTGTAGATGTGAACAAGAACATGGAAACGTATTTAATCCCTCTGTCAATGTCCAGAGATTTTTAAGGATGCCTGCACCTTGTTTCAACCTCCCAACTTTGGTTAGTTGCGAAAATTCATTATTTCCCAACAATACTAATAAATGATCTTAAAATTCTATCTTCTGCTTCACCAGCCACATGATTTTTACAACTAAAGAGTGTTATAGTTAGCATGGCCTAGTGCATCTTAGAAGATGTTCCAACAGCAAATCTACAGCTAATAAAAAGTTAAAAATGTTGGGTGGAAAATTTTTTGTTGCCCCTTAAATTCAACTACGCTTAACAGAACTATTTAATATTAGGTAAAAACATTAACATGTCTTGAAAAATTTCGATAGTAAAATTTTAAAACATTGTCTGAAAACTAAAAATTTAGTATTTTTCTTTTCAAGTTGAAGATAACAATGTTTAATAGTGGGAGAGTGCATTAAAAGCAAAGGCCAGAAGGATTGGCACTATAAAAGGGGAGAGAAATGCGAGCAATTTCATCATGCAAAGAAGGGAGTTAGGATATAAAAAAATGGAGAGAGTGACTAAGGTGTTGGTGATGTTGGCCATGGTAGTGTTGGTGAGTGCTTCCAATGTGGAAGGAGGAAGATTACTTAAGGAGGAGGAGAATGTGGAACAGCCCCAGAACTTCCCTGGATCCGGGGGTTTTGGAGGAATATTTCCAAGCCCAAGCCCAGGTTTCAGCTTCACCGGTGTGAGCTTTGGCCCAAACGGGTTTTGCACTTTCCCTGGTGGCTGTACCCCTACTCTGCCCACTCTTCCCGGAGGTGTTGGAGGGTCAGTACCGGTGCCACCACATGCATAGGAAAATATGAGAGTCTTGTTGGCTACGGTAGAAGAAGACCATAATGCTGTTGCTAAGTAATATAAAGTACTGTAAAACTGGTTTAAGCTTTGATTTATGTATGAGTCTCTTAGGTATTGTTATGTATGAGTTTCTATGTGGCTGGTCTTACTACTATGGTAGAGTGTATCTGTATGTAGCTTCTTGCATGCTACACTTTATTTATATAAACTTTATGAATTTTTTTGTTTCTCAAAATTAACTTTAGATGGTGGTACGGATGAGAGAGGTCACGGCAAAAACTCTAAGAATAAATCAGAGAACATATATATACAAGTTTTATATTAGTATAAAATTATTTCATGTCTTGTTTGTATAAATAAATATAAAATATAAATTATTCGATCATATTAATATTGTTATTTAATTTTAAGAAATTTTGATATAAATAATCATCACTACATAAAATTATAATCCATCAGATCAGATAGATCTTTATCTATTATATACAGTTTATGTGTTAGCATGGCACAAATATGGTCCCTTTTATGGGTTTATGATTCTGAGCCAATCATGTTCTGAATTTGTATCTTTGGTAGTTCAATGTCCACCATGCCATGTTTGAGCATGATGATGTCCGAAGTTTCTGTGTGTTTTATTTGAGTCAACCAGAGAAGACATGTTAGCAAGAAGCATTAAATTATACATCTTCAATCCAACACCTTCTGTTCATATATCTGATGCAGTGCGGGATGCACCTAGACTAACTTGGTCATGGTATTTGGCGAGATCGCCACAAAAGCGAACATGTTCGTGTCCCATGATGTTAGCTTGATGCTGATGACTGCAAGGGGGTCCCTGGCCACCTCATCAAGCGACCAGAAGACATAGGAGTTGGTGACCAAGGTCACAAGTTTGGCTATGCCACAGATGAAACACCTGAGCTTACGCCTCTCAGTCATGGAAGTGCGGAAGATGAGACCTATCCTTGGTTGGAGAGGTGATGAAAAAACTGAACTCAGTGTTGAGTACGCTAATGATCATGGTGCCATGGTCCCAGTGCGTGTCCCGATTGTTCTCATACATATCTACTCAACATGATGAAAGAGTTACCAATGATGAGATTGTTGCAGACCTGTAAGAGCATGTTATTAAGCCTGCTATCGCTGCCAAGTACATGTATGAGGAGACAAATTTGCGTCCGAATCCATGTAGTCGGTTTGTGATTGGTGGTCCACGTGGCTATGCAGGTGTCAAAGGGCGCAAAATCATTGTTGACACATATGGTGGTTGGAAGCTCATAGTGATGGGGATTTCTCTGGGTAGAACCCTACCAAGTGGATAGAAGCAGAGTCTATATTGCTAGACAGGCTGCCAAGAGAAATGTGGCCAATGGACTTGCCAGAAGGTGCATTGTGCAGATATCATACGCAATTGCTGTTGCTGATACATTATTTGTTTGTTGACACTTTTGGCACATGAAAGATTCATGACAAGGACATTTTCAAGCCTGTGAATGAAAACTTTGACTTCAGGCCACGAATGATTACCATTAATTTGGAGCTCAACAGTGAACACGTCAGGTTCTTGAAAACTGCTGCTTTTGGCCGTTCTGCAAGAGATGACCCGGATTTCACATGGGAAGTGAAGAGTCTTAAGTGGGAATAGCGACATGAATAAAGCTTATTGCCAAGAAAATATGCTATATCTCTAGCCGATTTCATACCTATCCATGGTGTTTTAGCCTTTACTTTTGTATCTTGAAAAAAATATCATCTCTTATATCCACCTCAGTGTTTATTAGATCTTTCTCATATGAAAACATAGATGAGTTTAGTATGTGTTCTTTACGATCGCTACCCGTTAACTATATGATAGGGAAAAATTACGGTGATTGTATATTTGCACATGTTACAGTGGCCTCATTGTTTCATTTCTTCCTTGTTTTTAGTCCACCAATAATAACAATAACAAGTTTACAATCCAATGTCTACCCTCCTAATATAGTAGTCAATGAAGGGACTACAAGAATCGGGGAATTTTGAAGTAACTATTGTAGTGTGACAAGGCCAACGAATTTATCAAATAAATCTAGTAAAAAGCTATCGGATTCTGTACATACCCCAAATAATTTGGGTTTTTATAAATAACACCCACCTTCATACACAAACAATATATCCTTCTAGAACAAATACCTATTCTTCTACAACAAAATAAAGGAAAAGAAAACACAAAAATTAATATTATCCCCTGCTCAGCCTCTGCCATAGCCATCTCGGTTAGGCAAATCCAAGAATCTAACCAGACAAAAATAAAATAAATCACTCACTTTATACACACCACTGATCCTAAAAAAGAATCTCATTCTCTTAGCTCATGCCTGCAGTTACCTTCCACTTTCTGATCTAGAACCTTGAATGTCACTCCCATCCGTGTCAGAACTATCCTTATGGGATTCAATTTCTGAGTTAACCCCATGATTTCTTCGATGCCTACGGTCCTGAGTATCCAGCAAATGAAATAAATCAAATGTTAGTTGTCCCTTAAGTATGGGAATATATGAATCCATTTATGATCTAGTATGAAAACTGAAAGGTTGATGCCGAGTGATCCACATCCTGAAGTAGGTCCAATCAGCTTGACCCAAGATTAGTAAGAGACCATAAAGGCTTTTGAGTATCATGGCAGTATTAACAATTAAAGAAAAAAAAGAAAAAAACTTAGAAAAATGGTGACAGCATAACAAACCTCTCTAGCTAAAGGGTACTCCTCTGACTCAAGCATACGCACAACTTGACCCATCTTGGGTCTTTTCTCTGAATCTGGATCTACACATCTCAAAGCAGTTAAGAGCGCCCGTTTCAAAGCCCTGGTAGATGGCTTCACCTCAATGTTTGGGTCCACCACTTCTTCTGATCGTCTGTTTCCAACCATCATCTTCAGCCAATCAACCATGTTAACCTGAGGGCATTGTAGTTCATCGTAAATGTCACTCAAAATTCCTTCATCAGAATTTGTCATAACAAACTGACGTAGAAAATAACCAACTGAGAAGAAAACAAAGAACATCTGAATTTTTTTGTTGTTAAAAATCAAGCACAAGATGTAGAAACTAATCACCGAGAATAAGGTAAAAACTAACAAATAATAAACTGGGAAGGTAAATCCCTAGCTGATAATGTTGCAACTCCTGATATTTTTATCAGAATTACAACCCTTAATTAAAACCCTGCTAACTTCAAATCCTTATTTCCCGTATGGAAAGCCTAAATAAACAAGCCATCTAAATTCGGCATCATAGTCGTATACGATACTACAGCAGCAACTATCATTGCATTCACGAAATAAATGTGAGAAATATAGAACTGATTCATCAATACTGCATCAGTCAGGTCCAAGGCAAGTTCAAGTGATAAAAAAAGGAATGAAGACATTGTTTTAAAAACTTTTTCCGTTGGATCTATAGCACGGTGATCTAACAATAAACTAGACTTAGGGACTGCCTCGAAAAGGTTTTTGAATTTACCGAAAATATAGACCGCTCTAGAATTTTGAAAGTCTGGGGACCTACTTAATTCCCCAAAAATTATGATGTTTATCAATAGAATCCACAAATAGTTATTACATGCACCCAGCTGGAGTTCATATGTAGCACAGCTAAAGTGGAGGTGATCAGGCACTCCAACTTTATATCATAAAATTTAGCCAATGGTGTATGATGTTTAGAGCATTTTAAGGCCATGGATATGACTTATAAAGGGCAGGGTAATAAGTTTGGTAGAGAGGACCAAAGGACCCATAGATGCAATAGATAAAATTGCTCGCGTTCTGAAAAATGTTTAAACTTTTCATTGACTATAGCTTCCAAAGTCGATAGCAACTCCTCTAGATGTTTTCAGTTGGTAACTGAATTTTTCACCATAATGACCCATGAATTGCTTTTCTTATTGCCTTGTCCACTTGAGTGGATTTAGGAGAGAGTAATTGAGAGGATTTGGTGATAAATTTTTTTGTTGTTTATTTGAATAAATTTGCAGGTAAGTGAGAGTGAATTTGAAAGTAAATTTTTTTAATCTGTCACATAAATAAAATCCTACACTAATTCTGACAAATTTTACTTCCAAATCTACTTTCACTTACTTCTAAATCTATTTAAATAAACAATAAAAAAAATTATCTTGAAATCCTCTCAATTACTCTCCTCCAAATCCACTCAAGTGAACAAGATCTATAGTATTGGAAAGAACAATTACAAAGATTTTTTATAAATTAGCTATGCATCAGAACATCAAAACAGAAAAAGTACAAGCTATGGTATATGTACTCAGTAGACCTGAGTGCATGAAAATAGGTTCATTTTTAAATGTGTCTAACTAGACCCAATTAGGAATCAAATAATTTTATCCTGAAGTTGGCTACAATATGGGAGGAAAAATGCCTAGCAAACTACTGACACTCTGTTACCGGGAGAGGTGCACATAAAAATTTGCTGAATGATAAAACAAGAGTTAAAAAACGAGTAAAGGAGTATTTTGCTTACATTTTTCAGTAAGATAAAGTAATGTTACATGTCTAAAAACATATGTTCAGATCATAGGCCAGAAAATATCGAAATATGAGCTGCAATACTAATGCTAAGAAAAAACCACATTATTTTTTTGGGATGAACAAGTCAAACTCAAAAGGTAATGCTTTACGATTATGTGGTGAATTGAATGAAATTTTATCAAGAAAGTTCTTCAAGATGGATTTTCTCCCAACATAAAAGATTACTCACTTCCTGTGCTGGGCGACCATAGTCAATTGGATCTCTTCCAGTAATTGCTTCCAATAGCACAACACCAAAGCTATATACATCACTTTTTTCATTTAGAAGACCAGTATTTGCATATTCAGGGGCCACATATCTGTCAGTTGTACGGAGCAAAAAAGAAAGAATAAACATAAGGATCCAACTTATCAAAGTTTGTCAACAATATTGAGTGTGGAAAAAGGAAATATTGAAGAGCAAATAAGTAACAGACCCAAAGGTTCCCATAACTCGTGTTGCAACATGACTCTTCCCAGAACCCAGTAACTTGGCCAGGCCAAAATCAGAAACCTTGGCATTAAAGTCATCATCAATTAATATGTTGCTTGACTTGATATCTCGGTGCACCACCTTTGGCTCAATCGCTTCATGCAAATATGCAAGCCTGAAACAAATATGTCGCTCTAAATTAGAACCAAGTGATAACCTGAAGAACTTTATGAGGACTACAGAAGCCTGAAGAAGCATACACACAGCAACTCACCCCTTAGCTGTGCCAAGGAGAATCTTTATACGTGCTTCCCAGGTAAGATATCCATGATGTCGCATAGCTCCGTGAAGCCATTGCTCTAAGTTTCCATTACTGACGTATTCATAGACTAACATCCTGAAATACTCCACCATACGGGAGAAAATATAATTAAGATACTTAAATTGTTATGTTGAACTTGAGACCGACCTGACAAATATGCAACTCATAAAGGTATTTTCATAATTTTATGATTTTGGCAGTTATAATTCAATTCCTCTAAGAAATTATTGAGACTATGCATGTTGAGACTGCAATATAATTGACAAGTTGGGTACCTGTGAGTCCCCTCCATGCAGTACCCCAAAAGTCGAACCAAATTTTTATGCCGGACATGACCAATAGCTTCAACTTCCACTCTAAATTCTTTCTCAGCTTGACCACTACAGAACAGAGGGAAGAGAAAGTAGTCAAAGTTTGGTAGAAGTATGAGGACTAAAAACAAAAGTTCAAATAATTTCAATGCCTTAGACATTGTGCTGGAACTCACATGTTATTGAGTATCTTTTTAACTGCCACTGGAGTCCCATTGATCAACTGTCCCCGGTAAACAACTCCATAGCCACCCTCACCAATTACATTTTCTTTTGAAAAACGGTTTGTAGCAAGCTCGAGATCCCTCAGAGTAAACCAGTGACCCCAACCCAAGTGAGAGAATTCTGGAAGACCAGAGAGAGGTGAAGGAGCTGTTATAGGGTATGAAGAAGATGGCATGTACATTCCAACCGAGCCAGAGCTAATCTCCTCCCCTGATTGTGACCCTCCACCATCTTTCTCCAAGTAATGAAACGAATCCGAGTGACTACCACTATCTGCATGCTTCTTCTTCCCAACACCTAAATGGAGCATAACTTTGTCTGATTCTTTGTCACTGGATTTATCATGAATTGTCAGAAGTATTCCTTCACGTGGAACAAATCCATTCGCCGGCACTTGCTCAACTCTCACTTCTGTGATTTCCTTTGAGACAGCAGGTATATGACTAACAGGAACCCTATCCCTAGCTTTTCTAGACTTCTTCCTTGAAGTAAGGCAGAATGAGAGCACACAGAGGATGACAATGATAAACAGTCCAACCGCAATTCCAATCAGTTCCCAAACCTTAAGATCAAAAACAGGAGTTTTCACGGACAATTCTTCTTTAAGATCAGCACCCATCTCTTAGAACCCCCTGAGCTCTGCAATATACATGTAATAAAAGAGGTAAGCTGCATTATAACCCAAAAACGACATCAATATTCAAATTGTCGATGCATTATGTATGAGGAATATGAGCAGGTATCTGTTACCACTAGACTACGACGCAAAAAGCAAACAGAATATTCACCGCACCATAAACCAGCCTTGATTGGTTGATAATACAAAAGCACAAGCATTTCAGAACAACAAGCATTCACAGACAACAAGAAAAACAAAGAAAGGAACCCTAAAAGCAAAGACACGGACTTCAAAGCATTACCTATCGACGTGGATTGCGGAGCGAGATTCACAAGGACAGGCACCACAAACCCAGATCACCACATCTCAAAAAAGGAACACCAAACAGAAAAAGGCCAGATCTTTGACCAAAAAGAAGCCCAAAAAGATGGAACCCTGACAACCCAGTAGTGAAAAAGTGATGAAAATTGAAAAGCCTTAGTGGGTTGGGGAAATGTGAGGGAAAATCTAAGCAGTGTTGAGAATGGGAGTGGTGGGTAGGGGTGATAAGAAGAAAGGGTGGAGTTATGAGTGAGAGGGAATAGATGCGTTAGAAGGGATACGCATACAGATACATCCAATTCAAAATTTCCAGTGCAGTAAAAGAAAGAGTAGAGAAGAGAACAGAAGCATGCAATGCAATTGTGATTGTGATATATCTCTGAAGTGAGTCCTCTTGCAATGGATTAGATATTCTCATGGCATCGCATGGTTACGAACATAAACATTACTGACTAACAGTATCAAAAATTGAATTCACCCTCGTCCTTTACATTTTCCATTTTTATTCTGTTCTCATACTTCCGTTTGACTCCATTGTTACCTCTTTATTTACTCTCCTTCATTTCCAACTATGCTGCGTAACTGATCCTCTCTCATAAATTACCGTACACAATTATCCACATATTGTTATGTATTTTTTTTTCACTAAATTTATTGTCTGAATAAATATTAGATAAGATCATGTTATAGTATTAAATTATTATTATTACCATTATTAATATCAAAACATGGTGTTTTTAACGATATTTATGGAAATTTTAATTTAAAATAAACTGGCCTAATAATGATCATTTATGGTATTTTAATTTAAATTAAATAAATAATAATAATAATCACTGTTTTTTTCTAATGAAAGTTAACAAGGATTCAGTCCACCATGAAATTAAATTGAAGACTCCTTCCTGCTGTGATTATATATATATATATATATATATATATATCCTTCCAAGTTATTATTGTAGCTACTGTATTATTCAGATAAACTGTCAGTATAATCGTTGATAATAATAGTAGTAATATAAAAGCAAAAGTATTCATAAACTATCGGTAATCAGATGTTTATCTTAACATTTTTTATTTTATTTGTTTTTATTATTTAAAGTTGTTAAATATTTAATAAAATATTCTTTTAGTGTTATGATTATTCAACCATTAAGTTAACAAAATTTTACTTGAATAAAGACATGGACATCAAAACAAATAATTATAAATCATAAAAATGATATTTAAAAAATATAATGAATTAAAAATAGTTGAATTTAATTATTTTAATATTAAAAATTTTAATATAATGATTTTTTAAGGGGTTTTTTTACTATAGTCGTTTGATTGAATAATTGAAACAGTAGGATTCATAATTAAAGTGAATTTTTCGATTTAAATTAATTAATTTTTTGGTTCGTTTAAGTTGAGTTTTAATTTCTTTTTGTCTTTTTTTTGTTTATTATTTATTACATGTAAGTCTTTTTTCACTTACATACGTCTTTTTAGTCATTTATGAGTTTGTGTTGATCAATGATTCAAATAATGTATCATAATCATGTTTGTATTGTTTCTAGATATAAATAGGACACCCTCTAAGTTGGAAAGGATTGAGATTCCTTAGAGCAAGTTCATCTCAAGTAAGGGAAACTAATCGCATTGTTTTTTAACTTATAAATACTTGAAAATTTTGATCATATGATTGTATGATGAATTGACTATATGGTTGATATGCTAATATTATGACATGTTAAAATTGTGGTTTAAATGTTTGATCCTCGAGTCTTGCTAGTTTGGACTTGATTTTGTGAGTTTAAGAGATTTATAATCTGGACAATTGGTCAAGTGGTACAAGTTTTCATGTTTAAAACTATTTTGGTACAAATTCACTGAGAAAGGAATACCATTTTGATTTATTGCACAAGTATAAGTTCCCTTAAAAACACAAAATACAATCATAGTTGGTAAAGTGTTGATGTGCCTCTAGTGGAAGATAATGATGACATGGAGTAGTTTATTCGATTTGTAGTAGTTATTCTCTGTAGGACTTATATACATTTTATGTATATAGTTATTTACTTTTAGAGATAATTGTATTAATTATATATATATATACAGAATGTCCTTTAGAGATAGCTGGTTATTATAGATAAATTATTCGACAATAAGTCAACCTATTCTACCTGGCCTATGCAACTTGACCAAAATCTGACCTATTCTACTCGACCATAATCTGACCTGTTCTACTCGCCAATGCTACTTGGCCATAAGCTAACTTATTTTACCCGGTCACAAGCTGACCTGTTTTTACCCAAACACAAGTTGAATTGTTTCTACCCGGTCACAAGCTAACGCGTTTCTACCCTGCCATAGTCATCATGTTCCTACCCAACCATAAATCATTATGTCATAATCTAATAACGTATTATTCTTTAACTTAGCATATTGTGGATCAAAGGACTAGATAATGAGGTAAATGGATATCGGGCTCACTCTAGTCCCTATAGGCGAGGGTTCACAATATTCATAATTATCTTGTACTATTTGAAATATACCGGAGTTAATGGTCATTCATGAGCAATTATCAAGTATTAATAAGTCAGATTACCTTACGCTTTACCAATATACGGTATTAAAAATATTTTATTGGGTTTGATTGCCTAAAAATATATTGTACTAATGGTTAATCAATATGCTTAGCTGTCACAGGCCCTATAAATATACAATTGGTATCCAGGTATAGATATCTTGATGATCTTCTATCCTAATTAAATATAGACCTATTTATGAAACATATCTGACTTAAGCGTCAGAGTGTCTTCTGCAGGTCAACAATTCATCGGGGTAGAATGAGTTCTCGGAGAGGATTGAAAATCAAAAGAGAGCATAGCAAGGAAGGACGTACGACTCTTGAACAAATTCAACCGAAACATATCCTGTAAACAATACAACCATCAATGTAAATAACTTAGATATTTACAACATTAACTGTTATCTTGCACACGTGACTAACTTGGACATCAAAGTATGTTTTATAGATATACTTTCATTTAACTGTGAAAGGACGATTACAGAAAAAAAAAAATAGTTTATATATGGAAGATTGAGAAAGTCCATTAAATTATTCTTCACAAGATATACTCAGCACCAAGTAAAATATATATATATATATATAAAAGAGGGAGAGAGAGAATGAATATTTTTATGAGTTTAAGATGTTACAATTTTCAATTTCACATATCTTTTAATTATTTAGTATTGAAGTGTTTTTTGAAACAATATATGTATCTATTAAATAAAAAGGATTGGATAATAAAATAATTATAAAAGAAGTTAACAATTGAGATATTAATAGGTGAAATTATCAATTATTATTGAAGAAGAAAATAGTTTTTTTTTTCATCGGTAAAATTGAAGGATATTAGTTTTGTAAAATCTTTTTATTCTTTTAGAAAGCTCTGGCCTTCAATGTAGAATCGAGTTTAACTTTCATAATTGTGTGGTATAAGTAGATATAACTTATTTTCTTAAATTTTAGTGAAGGTTTTACTTTATTTAAAGTAATTTTGAAGTGTTTTTAAAACAGGATATACTTATGCTTACTAAGAGAACAGCATAACTTTATTTATAATATAGTATAAGTATTGAATTTTATGCTTACTAAGAGAACAACATAACTTTATTTATAATACAGTATAAGTATTCATAATAAGATTTTCAAACATACTAATAACTTAAATGATATAAATAAATAAGTATAAAGTAATGAAAAGTTCATTAGTATTCTCCCGCTAATGGAAAGTAAAACAATTATAGCAATTCAATAAGTGTATAATGAATTACTCCTCATATAGGTTAATTTCTTAGTATTTTTTTTTTCTTGTTAAATTTGGGTAAGATTTCTTTAAGGTGGATTGTGAATTACTGAGGGTCTGAGTTATATTTTTTTATAACAGTGAAAAAGATATATTGAGTAAATATTGAATTAATTTAGTGGGAGGTTATATTTATAACAGTTTTATTCATAGGTTTTTATAAAATACTCATTTGCATTTTGTTTTTTCAGTTTAGGCTATTTTAAATACTTTGATTAATTTTTTTCAGCTTTTTTGATATTTGAATTTCAAACCATACGAATGGGTTTTGTTAAAGATAATCTGATATTCAAGTCAGTGATTTAAACAATCAAGTTATAGTAAAATCTTAAATTCACAGTGTAATTATCTATCTTCTTACCTTTTACCTGTATTTATAAGTTTTAAAACGAGTTTATAATTAAAAGACTTTTAATCACAACCCATTAACTAATAAACAACATTTACCTATGATCTTCATTGAATAATATTTAATGGTATTAATCATTTGGCCCTTTCCATATATATATATATATATATATATATATATATATATATATATATATATATATATATATATATATATATATATATATATATAATATCCTATAGTTAGAATCTATTTAAATATTGTTAATCACACGTTAATATAATATATACAAAATACACAATGAGGATATAATTCCATTGATTTCTAAAAAACATAGACCAATTTCCTTATTTAAACCAAAAAGGTTTTGTCACAATAAAAATAAATTATTATAAAATACTTTATATATTTCTAAGTTAAACTAAACTTTTTAAGTTAAAAAAGTCAAGCTTAACTTTTAAAAGGTAGGTCTAAGAAATAGACTAATAAAACAAGTGAGTTTTTATTTGAGGTTAAGAAAAAGTTGTTAGACTAAATTAGGATAAATAAGTTAAATTTAATTCGTCTTTTCCCTTATCTCTTTAGGAACTTCAAATCTGCAATTAAAATAATTAGGTCAAACGGTTTTCATAGTTGCCTATTGAGAGTGCAAACTTTTATTTTCTATACATAGTTATAGAAAACTATAAGTATGTAGTAATTTTCGCATAACCGTAGTTCGGTTGTAAAAAACATTAGCATATATATATATATATATGTGTGTTTTTATTACATTTTGATCTACTTGAGAGTTCATGTTAGTCAACTTTCGGTCTCTTATTTTTCTAAAGTGTTACCAACTTATTACACTAATTCATATAGCTTATTTAATTATTTGTTCATTAAAACTATTATATTACATTATAAATTTGACTTAATATTTTTTCATAAAAAAGTAAGAGCCATTTAGTTTGATGAATTATATGCTTCTTTCTTTTTTTATAAGGTTTTTATATTGCTTGTTCACGAACATTAGTAAAAATATTTAAAATATTTTCTAAATAAGTAAATTTATGATAAACATTGCCGTTATTACATAAAGATTTTATTAAAAAAATGAAAAAAAAACATCGGAATTATACTAAATTTAAAATAAATTTATCATAAATTTATAATAAAATTATCATAAATTTATAATAAAATTATATTACTATATAAAAAAAAACTTACGATTTTTTTTCACAAAAATTATTTCATATTTTGAACTCTTTATATACTACAAAAAGAACAAATTTTTCAATATCATTACTTGATTCTTTTAAATTTCAAAATACGATTTTAATTTTTAAAGATTTTTACTTTGGATGATTTAATATTAATTTTCTCTTACTTATTCCTACTATGTTTTCTTATAGTTTGAATTGACATATTCTCTTCATTAGTATTAGAATATTCTTCTCATCAAACATATAAGTTTTTAAAAAACGAATTTCTTTATATGTCGAAAGATTAGGTATTGTTACTACAATGAGTTGAATTTAATTGTTGTAAACTCTACAAACTAATCACATTGGAAGTAACATCTTCCATACTAAGAAAGGAATCAAATTCCACTTACACATCACTATCTAAATTCTTAACAAAAAAATATCCATTTACAACATTAATATTATCATCATGCTTGCCCAATTCAAGCAATGACTGAGCAATAGGTTGCATCTTTACCACAGGTGTTGCCATAAAATCCATCACAGGTATCACCATAGGTTACACCAATTGAGTTAAAGAGTCCTTAGTCTCATCTTGTGGATCAATCACCTTTGAAAGATGACATTGTTGTATTTTTGTACCAATTGTTTTCTTCCCACCACAAATAATATTAGCAT
The DNA here is from genome assembly GCF_000741045.1 of Vigna radiata var. radiata. Classification (NCBI taxonomy): domain Eukaryota; kingdom Viridiplantae; phylum Streptophyta; class Magnoliopsida; order Fabales; family Fabaceae; genus Vigna; species Vigna radiata. The sequence continues at coordinate 30,954,832 of NC_028358.1, forward strand.
CATGTTGTAATTGTTTACCATTAGATAAATCATGACCAATCATTTTACAATTTAAATAATATAAAGACAATTTTCTATACTCGACATCAACAGTAAATGCAAATCTTAGCTTTTTCACCAAAATTTGATCAAGCAAATCAAGTAACAAATGAACATTAAACAAGACACATGCAAAGAAACCTAAAGACTTATTCTTCTTTTAATCATCTAAAGATAAAAAAAGTACCAATTACACGTGCTATTGAGAAAATTACTTTTGATTACCAATACTTTGATGTTGTGTTTGAATAAGGTAATTTAAAATGACTTATTTTGATAAAATAATTAGAAAGAAATTCAAATTTATGGAGTTTTGGAAGGTATTTCAAATTAATTAATAAAAGAATTTAAAATATCCTCAAAATTATAAAAAAAAATTGAAATTTCACTCCTTTTCACTTCATTATCACTCTACTAACGAAGGTTGAGCTGAGATGACCCAAAACGAATGTTGAGTAGAGTCTGTCAGACATGAAGGTCAAGACGAGTCACCCAAGGCCAATGGTCGAGCCAAGTCAACTAAAACTAATGACCAATGGTCAAGCTGAGTTGGTCTAAACCAATGGTCAAGCTGAGATGACTCACGTTGAATTCAAGCTAAGTTAACCCCGATCGAAGATAAGTTGAGTTGGCCTAGACCGGAGGTCGTGGAAGGTCAAGCCAAACCGGTCTTGGTTAAAAGTATATCAAAGTCGGCCTGAGTAGATGGTTGATATGAGTTGACCACAGTTGAAGGTCGAGCCCCATTGGTAGAGCTGAAGGTTCAGTTGAGCCAGCCTAGGTCAAAACTTAAAAGAAAGTTAGATTGGGCTGATAGTTAATCTAAGTCGACCATGGCAAGGTACAGTTGAGCCAGCCCGGGTCAAAACGTAAACATAGTTAGTTTGGGTTGATGGTCAATCTGAGTCGACCATGGCAGAAGGTCAAGCCAAGTGACTCTGGCTGAAAGATTAGCCAAGTCAGCCCAAACCGAAGTGCAATCGAGTCGAAATGGCTTGAAGGTCAAATTGAGTGGATTGAAGGTCAAATCGAGTCGACTTATGTTGAGTTCAAGACGAGTTTTTTTGGATCAAAGGTTGAATTGGATTGGCCCAAGCTGAAGGTCGAGTCGAGTTGATTCTGACCACAAGTTGAGTCGAGTCAATCCCGACTGAAGGTCGAGTCTACCTGAAGGTTTAGCCGAGTTAGCTCGGGTCGATAATCATGTTGAGTTGACCTGGGTCGAAGGTCGAGCTGAGTAGGACTGAGTCGAAATTCAAATTAAGTTGGCCTGGACCTATGATCGAGTTGAGTAAGCTTGTGTCAAAGTTTGAGTTGACTAGACTAACACTGAAGGTCGAACTGAGTCGACATAGGCTGAAGGTTTAAATCAATCGATCCTATTTGAAGGTCAAGACAAATCAATTAAAGGTTAAACCTAGTTTATGGAGGTGGAATCTTCGGGAGCCTACTAGACTGAATGTCAAGACAAGTCCTTATAGATCAAAGGTTGAACTAACTCAACTTGAACTCAAGGATATGGTTTTAATATAGAAATTAAATTGCTTTATCCAAACAATAAAATCGAAATCTAATATATTTCAATTACTCCATCAAAACAAATTGTTTAAGAAATGGAGGAAATTCAACTATAATTAATTCAAATGTTATATATTATATATTTTAATTTCTTGAAATTGTTAAAATCATTCATCCAAACCAGTCTATGGAGGTGAAATCTTCGGAAGCCTACCTAGACCGAATGTCAAGACAAGTTCTTTTAGATTATAGATTGAACTAATTCAACTTGAACTCAAGGATATGTCAACACAAGTATAGTCTCAATACTTCCTCAACAATTCATAAAAAGTTTATAGAGTTAAATATTTCGATTTGAAATACATCATTACTAATAATTTGCTTAACAGAAACAAATTCTTGATTTTGACAAAAATTTGGAAAATGTACATACCGTATTTTATTTGGGAAGGAACAATTTTTAAAAAAATTAGGACTAAATTGAGACAAAATAAAATACAAGGACCAAATTGGAACAAAATAAAAATACAGGGACCAAATTGAAACAAACGCAATGACACGTGGTTTGACAGTGACACGTGGCACTCTTAGTGCCACCTCACACTGTCATTGCTACGTGGCACAATGTCAACTTGACACGTGGCAAATTTTATTTTTTAAAGAAATAAAAATAAAAATAAAAAATAAAAATAAAAATAATTAAAAATATATTTAAAAAATTCAAAAAAATCATGAGCTGACACGTGTCATCCTTTTTAACATTGTTAGTACGGAACTAACGACAATGACCTAATTGCTTCAATTTTTCAAAAATAGGAACCCAATTGAAAAAAAGAAAAAATGAGGGACCTAATTGAAAAAAATCACCGAAAATAGGAACTATCAGAATGGTTAAACCTAGAAATTAAATTGTTTTATCCAAACAATAAAATTGAAATCTAATATATTTTAATTACTTCATCTAAACAAACTATTTAAGGAATTAAGATAAGTAATTCAAATGTTATATATTTTAATTTTCTGAAATTGTTAAAATCATTCATCTAAACCCAAGATAAAGGAAAGTCATGAATACAAATCCAATATTAAGTTTTCCTGTGAAGAGAATTTCAAGTTTCAAGTTAAAATTTTCAACATGTCTTCTAAAAAAGAAAACAAATTCATAAATCTCTTTGTCAAATGAAATTACCTCCCGCAAACCCAAATACTTCCAAACCAGCATCAAATTTTTTACAAAAGTTAAATATATAATATTTTTTTAATAAATTACTTTTACACTCTTTCGTACCAGCAAAATAAACTTCTTCAAATATTCAATATATTTTATTAATTGTTTATATTGCTTAAAATATCACACGCACACGATAAGGAAAAAAAATCGTTATAAAAAATGCTTATGAGTGTATTATAATTTTTTAATTATTTTGCAAGCACGTTTATAAAACAAACATTCTCTTCAAGTAATTTTTATTATATAAAATTATTATTGTTTTAAAGCGCTGACTTAGACAGCAACAAAAAAAATACTAACACTGTGACCTCGTAAGTTTTTCTCTTTTTCTTTTTAAAATAATAAAAGCAAGAACTTAATATTCGGTTTAATTGAAAGATACAAAACATGAGAAAAGTTTCAGAACAATTTTTTTCACCTGAGTTTGAAAATTTGAGAGGCGTGGAGGGCAAATAAAGAGAGAAAAGTTATTATCCTTCCATTTTCTTTAATATTGATGGAAATTATTTATAATAAAACAAAAATTAAATCTTCAGTGTTTTTGAGGATTGTTCTATGGAATTTTATTTTTACCTACTCTCGACTTATAATGTGTATTTTTTAATTCTGTGAACTATTAGGGAAAATTATAATTTTAATATGAGAATAATGCAACAAAAACATTGTTAGAAATGAAATTTTATACCGTTTTTTTTTCAAAATTAAACTGCTAGAAATATATTGTAAAATTTTATGGTCATGTTTTGTCCTTCGTTACATCAGATTATATGAACCAAAGTAAAGACATTTTACTCTCTCTTTTTTTTTTCTCCTTTTTTTTTTTCAATTTTTTAACCTTTTTGTTATTTTTTTCTACTGGTTTGATCAACTAGCATGACTGTCATTATCTTTTGTGTTTGTTGAATCAACTATATCATGCAAAGATCTTTACTAGTTCTTTTGAGTTCCAATTTTTAATTTTTAACATGTCCACAAGTCTTCAAATATCATTATTATCTCATAATTTTAAAGAGAGAGTATAAGTCAATCAAGTACGTGTAATAATAATAAACACAATTAATATTTCTCGTAAAAGATGTTATTTATATTACTATTTATGGGTTATTATTTAGATGATTATGGATCACATAACTTAATTATTTATTAATCCTGCTTTAATTCTTTACTATTAATTTAATCATAATTTATCAATTCAATAATATGATCCATGTAATTTCTTCTTGATTTTGACCAAATATATGTCGATTTAGGAGATTTAATATAATACTTATATTTGGATGATTGGGATGTGTTCAAATGTATAACATGCTAACAATTCATATTGTTTCAACTATATGTGTACGTATGTATACAAAATTCAATTCCAAATATCTAATAAAAAAATTATGAAATCAAAATATTATAGAAAAAATACTACAAAAAAATGTAACTGTATAAATATAGGTGATAAAAGTGTTTAAGTTTAACTATAACTACATGCATAACATGCAATGTTATCTACTTATGCATTACATACAATTGTAGCAAAAATCACTTCAGAAGGGTAAGTTATTAAAATTTCAAATATATATAAATGTATAAATGTACAAGTAACTTATCATTTTTTTTTAAAAAAAAAAATCAAAATTGTTCTGGTACTTTCAGTAATCTCACATTATTTGACAGTCAAGGTCAATCGTAATTTAAATATTTTTTCTTCCTTCCACCATTTGAAGCATCTTTTAAGAATAAAATTGTGATGAAACTTCAGTCTTCAAAGCGGACAATACTTCGGATGTGGTGATTAGTCCCAATAATGTCTCGAAAAACTTGGATCGTAGCATTAGAGTCGTTTGTGGGAACGAAAACTCTCCTTGCCTTGACTAGGGGCTTGTTCCGGTACACCAATAGTTTCACATCGGTTAGGAGTCGAGGTCAAGTACAATTTAAATATCTCTTTCTTATTTAATGCTTTAAGGTAACTTTTTTGAGGTCAAAACTGTAACAGAGCTACAATGTTTAAAGGGGACAATACCTCAGATGCGATGATTGATCCTAGTGATATCTCAACGAATTTGAATCAAAACAAAAGTTATATAATATAATACGACCAATGATTAATAAACATATAAATATCTTTTAATTAAGTTTACATATGTTTTAGAAAGTAAGAAAATGTTGTTCAAATGAGATAATCTCACTTAATTGATATTTTCAAACAAAACAAAGAATTCTTTTTAGTCCTCTATATTAAACTACCATAAATTGCATGAGTTATAAGTCTTATTGCTTAGCATAATAATACTAAAACATAGGAGTTTGATCTCTTGACGTAGGTCTTAATTGAAAGAGAATGAATGTGGTCTATCTAGCTTAACTTGTATACTACAACTTAAGTAAAAAATATTTAAGCTTGAGTTTTCAACCAAATATTCAAGTAAAAGTAGTATACACTTAAGTTAATAGACTCTCATTACACATATCGATCTTTAAATAAGATATAAAAAAAAGAAAAATATGCAAAAATTAAAAATAAAACATTTTTTCAAATCTAATTTTTTTCTATTTAACTACTCGAACAAGTTTGAAATCTAGTTTAGTTACATAATACATAATTTGCCTAATGTACAAATTATACCACAACTTTGACTCTCCTAACCAATTACAAAGTTCAAAACTAATGTAAGCTTAAAATACATTACAAAATCGAAATTGTCGTGAAAGAGAGATTCTGAATTTGGTTGAGACGTTGTTTCAGTTCCATAAAACCACGAAATTAATATTAATTAAAGAGAATTAATTAATATGAATATCCGTATTAGTTACGAAAAGGATAATTGAACAGTTGGCCACTCACTGACTCATAACTTATCCATATATTTATTCCCTAAAAACTGGTCTCTTTCACAACTCTACCCATTCTTTTCAACTTTCAATAATTACTTACATTTTCAGCGATAATTACGTCAAAAAGAGTATAAAATAATACTCTGCGAAAACAACACTTCTCTAACAATGCAATACCTGACAAATCAACCTACAATCATTTTCAAACAAAAGGAAAATAATACAAAATCAAGATGCTGTGTTCTATACACCAAAGAAGTGGTTGCTGGCAATTTGGAATTATTGCTTCATCTCATCTCCTGCATTTCATATATAATGTTCATTTGGACCCACATTTTTTGGATTCACTATCCATCTTATTATTATATTTAATAATTTGAATCCATTTTTAAATAATTTAAATATTTTTATTTTTTCTTATACCTAGAGACATCTTTTAAAACATCTTTCACAATCAACAATATCTCGTAAACATAAACAACAACTATGTGTATTACGTGATTTTCGAATTTTAGTAGCATGTCATTTTTTTTTATGTGTGTTAGATATAAATAAAGTCTCACATTGAATAAAATAAGAGATGAACATGAGTTTTATATCAGTAAAGATTTAATATTTTATTATTGTAGAGATTCATATATGTAAACTGAAGAATTATTTTAATTAATTTTAGGTTTAATTATAATGAATTTCAAAAGTTGTTTGACATGTAAAATATTAATCTCACACTTTATGGTATGAAGAATCGAACTCGATAGTCAAAAGGATGCGACTTGAATGGTCTGAATATTTCCACTTAGAAAGCTACAAGAATGAATTAGATTGATATGATAATCGGTCTTTTTTGCACTGTGTTAGCAAATTTAGACCAAAATAAGCCCATTCATTCCAAAATCATAAAGCAAAAAAAAATGTAAATCGTTCCATAAAAAACCAACACAATTTATTTTAAAACAAAATTTTATTTGGTTTTGCTAAACCAAATGCTGTTTGGGAGTTAAAGGAACATTATGGAAATTACCTAAATATGGTAATGGGTCATAATTATTACAATAAATAATTAATGATGTATCTTGGTCTACAGTGATGAGTCACGAGCCCCCAATAAAAGGTGCATTCCCATTTTCATAACAGAAATTGCAATCATTAGGCGCAAGCCGCAACACTTGATGCTCCTAATATGTACCATTTTTTCTTTATTTAATTTTTTTTAAGTTAATTAATTATTTGAATAAAGATTGGATGACATATTATTACATTCATTTAACATAAAATATAAAAATAAAATAATTATAAAAATAATTAGTTTTAAGGTGTTTTATAATGTATTTTCATTATCAATCCAAATTTATTAAAAAAAAAATAGTGTAATTTGGCGAGTGCTACTTCATACTTATACAAATTATTCAAAAGTGCTGATACATTAATCTTTGTATGGGCTAACAATTTAGGGCCCACTCTATTACAGAGTTTAAGGTCTTTTACTTCCTGCACCCTCCCAATTTCTTTGCACACTCCTTCAAGATTATATGTTTTGAAACTGTTCGAACGAGGATTTTAGAATTTTTATTTTAAACTTTCTGGAATGGTTGAAGTATATTTCGAAATAAGCTTTTCATAATGTGTTATGTGCATTCCAAAAAAGGCTTCTTGGAATGAATTTTTTTTCTCCATTTTCTTTCTTCTTCCCTTAGAACGTGCTTCCACTCTTCTTTTGTAATAGCGGTAATGATGACAGTCGTGGTGACAACAATAGTAATAAAGGGTATTTGAATTTTTTTTCCCCATAATTTGGACTTACAATTAATAATTGTGGGTGCAGAAAGCAATAGTTCTTTCAGGTCGACATTTTTGGGCCATTTACGTATGGTATTAATTAGTGTTGGGTGATGCTCCCTCCACCACCACTACTTCTCCCTCCACCTCTCCAACCCTCTACAATTTTTTTTAATCACAAAAATAACATTTTTTTTACTTTTAATTCTATTTAGTTACTTTATTCTAAAACCCTAAATTCCAACCTGTTTTTACTCATCCATCCTTTTTAAACCAACAACCCAACCACTCACATCCTATTTGTTTTGAACATAAAAGAAACACCACAATTACAGAGCAGTTTACAACAATGAATCTCCACTCTCTCAAGTTTCACCTTCTCTCTTTTCAGATTCCCATCCCTTCCAACTCTCATCAGATTCTTTTCTTCTTATCTTTCAATTCTTACTTTTCTTCTTCATATCCGTTTGATTTCGTATTGCGGTAGTGTGGCTTTTCGTGGTGCGGCAACGCATGATGTTTGTAGTGATTATTCGGGCGGTGCAGCAGTTTAAACAATAATGAATATTTCATTATTAACAATAATGAATATTTAATGACTAACATCATAAAAAAATAATTTTATTGACATTGATAAAAAAATTCTAAATGATTTAAAATTTTCTAAATTTAAATGATCAAATTCATCTTTTAAAGTTTTAAAATTTCAATATTCTAATTTTTTATTTAAATGATTATATAAAATGTTTCAACTTTTTTATAAAAAATTAATTATCCTTTACAATTTTTTTTGACACGTTGTAATATATATTTCTTCCTCATGTATCAACATTTTTTTATGTGAGATTGTTTAACTCTTTCTACATTGTTGTTGTTGATAAGATAAACAATCAGAAAGTTCAAAAGATACAACAATCAAAAAATTCAAAAGATATAACAATGGAAAGAAACATAAACCAGACCATCGCATATGTAGGAAATTGGAGTAAGTAAAAGTGAAAAAATATTAACCCTACAAATAAAATTACACTAAAATTACACTGAAGGATAAAACATAAATATAAAGATGGAGAGAAAAAGTAAAACATGAATGAAGAAACAAAGGGAGAAAGAGGTGATCATGGAAGTTGTTCATGAGATAGTAAGAAATAATACATCACAATAAAGTTAGATACCCCTTGTTAGTGTATATTTTATTTATTTACTAGTTGCAAAAATTCCTGTTAGAAAATAAAATAATTTCGATATTTTTAATTCAAAAAAATGTTTTATATATTAATTATACAATTTTAAAGACATTGCGAAGTGGTTAGAATTTTTTAATTTGTTATATTAATTTTTTACCATTATTATACATTGTTTTTTATATCTCTTTTCCTTATTCAAATACTAACACATGCTACTCTATAAAAAAAAAAAATTATAGAATATTAAATTTAACTTAATAAATGAAAAAAATTACACTAAATAAAAATGTGGTTACACAGACAGCTCAGCATTTAGATTTTCTGGAGATAAGCAGGGGTATTGATAAAAAATATTAATTATGATTCTTTAGTAATTAAATTCTAACTTTAACTAGGATAATGTCAATTCTTGAGAATTTTATAAGATTTATTGTTTTAAGAAAAATACCATAAAGCAAACCATGAACAAAATCGTATTCTTAAATAAAGGGTGATTTAATCTCTTACGAAAAATATAAAGTTACTAACAAGGATAGAGATGAAGGAGTGTTAATAAATTAAAAAAAGATAATATATGCAAGCTGAATTTTAGTTACACATCATAATATATATATTTAACATTCAGAAGTCTATTCTCATGTGGTTGTTCTTAAGTTTTCATTACCAAATTCATTTTCATGAATTAAAAAAATTTTAAAGTCGTCTAAAATAAAGTTTATGATATAAAATATAAAAAGGGGTTTGAAAAATATCATAAAATTTTCTTTTTACAAGAGATTAGACTAACTATGGAAAAACATGTGTCAAAAGAAAGCATAGTAAATATCAGGGTTAAATATGTTTTTGGTCCCTTAACTTTGAGTGAAAATTAAAATTAGTCCCTCTTCAAAACTTGACCTAATTTAGTCCTCTAACTTTAGAAATATATGAATTTAGTCCTTTTAACCAAAATTTGTTAACTTTATTTACTATTTTAAACGCGTTTGTCAGTTAATATTAAAGCAAAAATGTGTCAAACAGTGTAAACAATCCAAATATTATCATGAAACGTGCTTGAAACATCAAATAAATCTAACAAAATTTAGTTAAAAGAACTAAATTCATACATTTCTAAAATTGAAAAAGTAAATTAGGCCAAAATTTTGAAAAGGGACTAATTCCAATTTTCACTAAAAATTAAGGGACAAAAACATATTTAACCCTAAATATCACCTCAATTATTGAGTTATATATGTTTCTCTATTTTAAATTTCTTCTGTCATCAACAATTCAAATGTTCTTTATTGTAACTTTTAGCTTAAAATCTATATAATGTGTTTTAAGAAGCTTACTCTCTTAAATAATATACAATTTACTTCCTCATAATTGACTAATTTATAATCTCATTATAGTACTAAGAATATATACCATATTCTCCTTATAAATATTAGATAAAAAAAATGCAATATAAAGAATGAAAATACTACACGTAAGATTTGATGAACTTGATTTTCCCTTTGCTGATGAGTGTCTTTGTATTCATAGTATACTTAGAAATGAATTTTATTTGAGCAGTATTTTCTTCATATATTCTTCATAATTCTAATAATATAATCTTTAAGATAATTTGTGTAGAATTATTTTGGTTTGCTTGTGTCTTCTTATACAATGTTATATTTCATTCTCCACATGTGTAGTATAAATACTAAAATAATTTGCAATGACATATATAATTTTTGTGTCTCCATTTATTTATTTTAGTATTTTCAAAATTATGCTACATATTAATATGAATTTTTTAATTTTTAATTATGTTAATACTTAAACGTTTACTAATAATATTCTATCATATGAAATTTTATTAAATTAAAAAAATAAATATAAGGACTACATTTGATTCATTGTAAAAATTACATAATGAAACATGACAAATTATATTTAATATGATTTTTTTAAGTAAATGTATGAAGATAAAACATTGAATTATTAATGATGTTTTTATAGATAAAAATTAAATTAAGCAATTAATTTATCAATATAGTAATGATTTCTCACACAAAAAAAATAAAAAATAAATATTTGAATTGATTTTATATGAATTTCTCCAATGTAAGGTGTATATAATTATTGTTGAATTTATTGAATATTTAATAAAATAATATAGATATGTTGGACTCTATGCCGTTATTTAGTTCAAATTAAATTGTGTTTTATCAAATATATGTAATAAGACTTTTGGATTTTGTTTATTGTGATTTACTTTATCTTTGTAGATAATGAGATATTTGTTGTTTTAAATGTGAGATTTACTTTAATTGTGAAATACTTTATATATTGCTAAGTCACAACTTTATATTGCTAATTATATATATATATATATATATATATATATATATATAATATAATATAATATAATATAAACCTTATACAATTAAGACACAGACCAATGTAAGATCATTAATTCAACATTTATTTAGATTTTCCCAATATCAAAATCTCCTAGACTTATGGTATTTGTAATGGACTAGATTGTTTCAAGTCTTAACATTTTAAATAATCAAATTTAGAAGTATATATAAAGTAGTTTAAAATGATTTCTAAATAATAAAATTAAAGGATATATAAACAGTTTAGAATGAATTTTTTAATAATATAAAATGGTTTAAAAGATAAGTGCAATATATGCACTTAGAAAATATATAAGAATATTAAGTCCAATATATATGCAGAATTGGCTAAGTTCACTTTTTTTTTTCTGACATACACATAGTCCTGTCACCCTTTGCAAGGAGCAACAACGCATATATGTTCACCATCTCTACCCAGTCATAGAAAAAGACCTCTTTGTCAGATACTTTTCATTTCTCCCCAACATCCATTTCAAACCCTTTCACTACCCACAATTTACCAATTCATTACTGCATTACTAATAAAACCAGATTTATTTTATAAATGCAAATTTAAGCACTCATATACTAATTTTAATGTCATGGACTAAATATTTTGTTAATATGCAAGAAGTTTGAAACTAGTATAATATCATTTTTTTTTTTAACTTTTCTTGTGTGTTGCACATGTGCTATTGTTATGCATAATGATGGTGTTGCATGTTATTGGTTTTCCTTTTGTGCCTTCACATATATACAAAGACATTTACTAAAGCAAGCATAAAGTAAATACATCACAAAGGAATTCATAACAATATCTAATCACAAATATTTAACATTTATTTTTATATCAAGTGCATTGTATTTTTTATTTATTACACTTATTAATTTTTTTTTGTTTTAAAACTATTCATCAATATTTTTTAAATTAATTTAAACTAATCAAATTTTTATTTTGTATTACTTTTGTCACGAACAAGAAATTCAGAGAAAGTGGAAGATAGGTGTGTGCATTTGAATGGACCGAGTAGTTTTCAGTGGTAGTATATAAATGAATGTTTTAAATTCTCGTGCCACTTTTTGTATGTAATTTCTCTCCAAATTTTCTGAAGATCTTTTCTCCTTCTTATCTCTACAATTATCTTCCTTCTCTTTAAAAATTCTCACTTTCTTCTTCTTTTAATCATCAATCAATAGTGGTTGAGTGTTAAATCTTTCACCTTCACTGATCAAATTCAAGTTTAGAGTTGGTAAGTTCATTCTCTTCCTAAGAAACCTGTTTTCGGGCACATGCAAGCCAAATTTCTGGTTGCATGTGTTCAACAATTTCATCTTCACAAATCCTGATCATGTTTTGGATTTTTGGTTGATTTTTCCTTCTTGATCGCTGGGTTATAAGTATTCTAGAAAGCGTTGGTGTTTGGTGGACGTATTCTGTTGTTGGTTGAGTAGATGTTCGGTTAAAAAGGTAAGAAAAACTTGTAATTTAATTATGATTCTTCTGTGTGTGGATGGTTGCATGTTTTAAATTATGGTATGTTTGGATGTTTGGTTGATATTGTAAATGTTGAAGTTTTCTGCATATTGATCTGGTTGTGTTGATGTTGATAAATGGTGTGAATTGGTAAGAATAAGGTTTGATCATAATTATGCAGTATTATGTAGAATTTTTACATGTCATCGAAAGTCATTCGTGACCCTTTCTATCTTTTCAGTGTGTTCGGTCTTAACTGAATTCTCCTTCTATAGACTTTTTCAGTTAATGACCGATCGGTCTTATATTGTGTATAATTGAAAATAGTGTTCGATCTAAGTATAGTTTTCTATTTTTAGTCAGTAGTCAGCCTAGATTAGGTATTTAATATAGTTTAAGTCTTCGATATTATAATTATTCTCAGTTTGTAAATAGTGTTCCATTATTTCAGAGTGCTCGGTCTTATACTAGCACTCGATTTCTTAGCAGTGTTCGGTCTTGCACTAACACTAGGTTTCTTAGTAGTGCTCGGTCTTGTACTGGCACTCAGTTTCTTAGTAGTGCTTGGTCTTACACTAGCACTCAATTTCTTAGTAGTGCTCGGTCTTGTACTAACACTACGTTTCTTAGTAGTGCTTAATCTTACACTAGCACTCGATTTCTCTAAAGTGTTTGGTCCAATTTAATAGTGTTCAGCCCTAGCCAATAATGTTCGGTCTAAGCCAATAGTGATCGGTCTAAGTCAATAGTGTTCGTTCTAGATCATAAGAGTTCGACCTAAGATTCAAGTTTCGGTTTAGCTTTAGAATTCGGTTGTTATGGTGTTTGGTTTCAAAGACGTTCGGCTCATGCTTGAGTCTTACTCTTTACATGATCGTTCGATCATGTTCTCATTTAGGGAGTAGTTTTTCGTTCGATCTTATTCATAGGTTATGATAAGCTTTTGCGTTCGGTCGCATTCAAGGGTTGTGATTGTTTTACTGTTCGATTTGATTTTATTTAAATACATTATGGATAAGAAAATACGTTGGTATTATATTTCAAGTGGTATGAAAGAGAATTTCAAATAGGAATGTCTCGATGAATGGTTATTGAATTGGTAAAGTATGAATATGGATAGTGAAATTCACGGCGTTCATCCTGAAATTCTAATGATTACTAATTCTCAAGTAGAGATAGGTAAGTCATGGTGTGAGAATGGCAGGAGGTCCTAGTCCAGAGGAGATCTGGGTGAGGTATAACGGACTAACATCGGGTGACAGCTATTGTGGGCATCCTAGTTACTACATCACCCGGGTGCAAGAACAGCCACAAGTTACATATTATACAATCTGGATGGTCAAGTCAAGTGGTCGGTCATTGCATGTATGATATGTTCGGTCGTTGCCTGAAATGTATGTATGATGGTTGTATGTTATAAATGCTCGGGTGAATAAATGATTATGAACTTGTGTATGTTTCTATGATTAATTAAATTACACCAACTTACCCTACTTTCATGTCTTGTCTTATGTTGTCCGTTCGGTCACCTTTTCTCTTGCAATTATCATCTTGTGGATGTGAGCAGAAGGTGATGAGTGTTCATTGGAAGCATTGGAAGGCTAGAACCCTGCAGTTTAGTTTAGGATCGTTCGGACATCAGACTCAGTATATCTTTTGTAAACCGCTCGGTTTATACAGAGTGTTGTATAACTGTTCGGTATGTGATACATTCATACCAATGTTCAGTTTAAATGTAGTTGTAGAACCGTTCGGTTTATTCCTATGTTTTTATCAAACTTGATGATCTTTTGTAAAGTTTTAAATTCTTAGGTATTTTAGAATATCTGTAAATCTTATTTTAATTCAAGTAACTGTCTTACAATATTATTTATATTGACTCTTTTATATAGTATTATGCTATATTTTTAAAACGTTATAACTTTCAATAATAAAAACATTTTTGTAATTTTCCACTTTTATCTATTATTATTGTCAATAAAATTGTTCCAAACACAAAAACTTAGCCAAAAACAAAAAAGATAACTTCACCAATATATTAGTACAAAAGTTAACCCAACCAAAAATAATTTTCTAATATCAAATGAAAAAATTGTGTTTGACAAAAAAAAAACAGACATTAACAAAATCAGTAGCAGAAGAATCTTGACTGACAGAAAAACAACATTAATATATATACCAAATAAAAACTTTAATAATAACAACAAAAACATAATCACGTCAGTTCTAAGATAAGAGAAATCCGTCAACATCAAAGAAACAAAATAACGTCAACCTTATGATATTTTAATCGAAACGAAAATTGAAGAGACAATATTAAAAACATATAATAGAAATAAAAGAGAAAGTATAATTAATTCTAATATTTTTATATATTAAACTGTGAGTTTAATGAAAGACGAGAAGAGGTGTTAACTTGATCATTATTTATGAATCAGTTCTATTTATTTTTGAAAAAATTCCATTTTGAAAAAAGCATGTGAGAATGAAAAAAAATTCTAAATTTTAGGAATAATAATATGACATCTTTTTATATTCATTTAACATAATAATAAAATAATCATAAAAAATAAATTTTTGTACTTTTTTTAAGAAGGAAGAGAATAAAAAATAATAAAAAAATAATATCAAATAAATATAAAAAAATTTATGTATATTAAATTATCATTTATCAATTTCTAAATTCTCCTCCGGAGTTAGAAGTTTAAGAAGAAGTCCTTGAGATGCATGGAGAAGCACTCCAGACTTGTATTCTCCCACATGACATCTAAGAATATTAGCAAAAGAATTGTTATTCTGGTGAGTGTTTCTTTCATTATTAGGTCACTACAAGTAGTACCATTGGAGTTTGTGACATGATAAAATTTGCTTAGATGTGTTTTCACTTTTCAACTGAATACTTGCAACTCATCCCAATCTCCCGTGATTCCGTTATCATGTAATAGCAGACACCACTTTTCATTGCACTGTCAGCACAAACACCACTACTCTTTGTTTCTTTACCTTTCTCTTATCACTTATCAGCAGTTTTAATTCATGAATGAATTGAATACACATTCCCCAGATGATCAGGCAGTGCTCAAAGCTCACCTAGCATTCGTTTTCTTCCATTTTATTGTATTTTATTGTGCTTTAAAGATTTAGAAGAGATGCCTTTTGCATCAGCCTTATCAATGGTGACTGTGCAACCACTCTATTTCTCTCTCTAATGTGCTTTGCTTTTGGCTGCAGACCTAGTCATACAAACCTTTTGATTACGTCCAAACATGAAAGGAGAGAAGGCAGATTACGATTAAGACCATCCTATGCCACATGGGTTGTCCCACCCATGTTGTCTAAATATTGGAAAATTGAACAGGGTTGCATATCACTGGTACATAGCATATACTTTATGTGAAAAAGAAATTTCCAAAACCAGCAACCAAAATAAACTTTTTTGGTCCTACTCACCTCTGAATAAATTCTTAGCAGTTTCATCTTTTGCTACCCGACGAAGAATGATTTTGGTAAAAATACAGCCCGCACCAACTTTTAATCCTTAATATCAAAAGCTCACAGTAATCCATATTTGATCTCATCCGAATTAAAGCAAAACCATTTTCTTTTGTCTCTCTTTTTCTTGTTACCCTCTAAACAATACTTTCATAATTTGTACAAGTGATCCAAAATAATCTGTATGGGTTTTGTTTTGTTGCAAAGTTAAGTCTTTTATGCAGCATGGTTTTTTCTTGCCAGAATATAATATCCACTGCTCCCAACACGTGGTTTTGTGAAATATGGAATCCAATATCACAAGCCCTTACCGAGGAACATGTGCATAAATCATAATCTAAATTGAAGGGTATGGTGTCCTAGCTTTGGCCATGCACATTCATGTAATGGCTTTGGTAAAGATATATAGATTCTCCACACTGTTATCAGACCCAAAGATTTCCAACTCAATCCTTCGAGACAAAGTAACATAGTCCAATTTACTATGATATCTTTTTCTTTTTGGTCGTCCTTCTTTTTTGACACCTTTTTCTCCCCTTCTCACTCATCACCTTTATCTTCAACACCCCCGCCTCTCTGGGCTTTTATTCATGTTTTATGTCATTGACATACTTACATGTCTTTAAAGCACTGGTGCTGCTTGAATCACACTGAAATCCTAACCAGATCGTTCTTCCACTTTCCAGTTACACTCTCTGATAATGGCCAAGGAAGCTTCTCTGTGCGTCTTGTTTCTCTTCTTCCTCATTATCTCCTGTTCTGGTGAGTAACCGACACTGATATATAATATCTCAGAATAGTAATCGTATTTATTCCTGTAAGTATTCATGGCACAAATCCAAACTTAGCCCTTTCTCCTTTGCTTGATAACTGGTTTCTGAATCTGCAACACTTAGTGACTATATTCATTCCAATACGTTGGATTTTTTGGCTTCAGTTTTTGGAGTGCTCCACTTTGCTCTTGTAGCAAAATCAGTGGAGGGAGCTCAAGTTCAAGTGAGAAATAAATTGGACTTTTTCATAATATCGTGATTCTGTTGTTTCACTCTTTGCAGGATCTCTGGTGGGTTTTTCCTACCGTGAGAGGGGAGACACTTCAACTTCTGCTAAAACCATATCGTTCCTCCAGCAAAAGAACGTTTCCATGTCTCAGATTCGAATTTTTGTTACAGATCATAGGATTTTGAGCAGTCTCAGCAATTCCATCGTGCCAACTGATTTGTACTTGAATAGAAGTCAAGTTCAAAGTTTAATTACTTCAAAACCCTCCGAACTAAAAGCCCATCTACTTAACTTTCTCCAACATTCACGCATCAAAAGCATCATCGCTAGCTGTGGCAATGAGTGCTTAGCACAAAATGAGATGCCTTTGTTCTCACGTGCTTTGAAATCAATTAGTTCAGTTCTCAGAGAGCTTCATATAGGGAGGGAGGTAAAAGTCTCAGTAGCATTTCCACTTTCATACTTAGAAAAGTTGAACACATCGCATGAAAATAGTATTCGCAGAATTCTTTCATTCATAAGGGAAATGAAATCCTTTGTCATGGTAGAAGACAGCATTGATGGAGAATTAAGCATGGAGAGTCACTTTGATCAGGCTATAATCAAACGAGCCACTCTTGCTGCTTCCATTCTTCCTTGCAAAGATGTTCCTATTGTTTTAACAATGAAGAGCATAGTTGCCTCCACTTCAATGGAATTAGCTCAATTCAGTGAGAGGGTATCCAAATATCTAGAAGCAAAAGCTCATATTACAAAAAGAATAGCTGCATTATATGCAGAGGTTCATAGAACAGAAGATTTAGCAAGTAAAGAACTAAAAAGGGAAGAGGAAGAACTGTTTCCTGTCTCCCGCAGAGAGATGCTAAGTGAATCCCACAAAAGGAGAAGTCTATTAGATGATACAACCAGTCCAACAAACGTAGTTTTCCCCACAAATCCAGCATCATCCACTCCAATAATCACACCCCCAGATACACCAACCATCATCACAGTTCCTGCCACAAATCCTGTCACAATTTCCCCTTCCAATCCTGCTGGAGTGCCTGTCACAGTTCCTTCTACCACACCTGTGACTTTTCCTCCCACAAATCCAGCCAATACACCAGTACCAGTGAGCAATCCGGCTACAACAACTCCTGTAGGGATACCACCCCCAACAACCAACCCTGTGACTTCTCCACCTTCATCAGGAAATGTTCCTGTCACAAATCCCCAACCTCAACCACCTCCTGCAAACACTAATGCTCCAGTCATTCAGGGACAGAGTTGGTGTGTGGCAAAGCAAGGAGCTCCTGAAGCTTCTCTTCAAGCAGCACTAGACTATGCTTGTGGAATGGGTGGGTCAGATTGTTCTCAAATTCAGCAGGGTGGGAATTGTTACAGCCCAGTTACATTGCAGAACCATGCCTCTTTTGCCTTCAACAGCTACTATCAAAAGAATCCAGCTCCAACAAGCTGCGACTTTGGAGGGACTGCCACCTTAGTTAACACAAATCCAAGTAAGATCTTAAATTCTTAATAGTTTTAGCAACCCTTTTTCTTATTATTCCAAGATCCTTTTGGAAGACCACATAGAAATTTATCCAGACAGAAACTTAGTCTTATAACGAAATCATTTACACTAGTATTTGAGAGAGCTTATGAGCAAAAAAAGCTTACGAAATGCATATAGCTATTTCCATATTACTTCAATAAGCTCTTCTGAACTGTGAATAGGTTCGGGTTCATGCGTTTTCCTATCCTCATCGTCATCAACAACAGCAACTCCAAAGTCATCACCCCCAACACCACCTACACAATCAAGTCCAACACTACCACCACCAAGTCCAGTAACACCTACATCAATTCCAACAGCACCACCAACAACATCAGTAACAGGCCCATTTGGGTAAGGGAGATAGCACGTTTTTCATGGTTCCAATAACTCTAATGCTCCATTAAGCGCACTAGTAATGATCCTTTATAACACTGCCCTTTTGCAGGTATGGCACCCCACCTTCAGTGTTAAATTCAAGCAACCCCGCGTCAGGTACAATGCCAGATTTTGGATCTGAAAGCCCTCCTGTTGTAAATACAACATCAGCCTCGCATTCTATGAGCTTGAGACCTTCTGCTGGCTACATTCTTCTGATGGTATCATATGTCACTATGAGACTTGCTATGCATCCATAGAATGAAATGCTCAATAGTATCTGTAGCTGTACGTTGGAGTTGTAATGTAGCATTCTATAATAGGTGCAGAAAGATGTTAGAGTAAGAACGGAACAAAATAAGGTTAAGTGATTATGAGTGATGTAGTGAATTTAGCTTAGGTGAGGGAAATTTTAATAGGGAAAATAATTGCTGCTTTATGGTATCTAGGTTGTACAACAAACTATAAGTAATATTAGTCATGTACATAGTTTTTAAAAGCTTGTAGTTCTTTTCATTGTATGCAGTTTGTAGTCCTGTGTAAATTGCTTAGTTGTTTTTGAAATTGGTCTTCGTAAATGGGGTACTGTTTGAGTGATTAAGAATAAATAAATAAAATTAATCATTTCTATCACACAACTAGTCATTGCTGTACATTTGTAAAATTACGATATTACTAACCTAAAAAATGGCATATTAGTAAGTTCATATACTATTAACTACTAATGAGAAAAAGTTAATTACTATTTTTTAAACTAGGCAGCTCATTGATTTTTTTTTATAGTTGTAGTTGAAGGTTTTTTTAAATTTAAAAATTGAACACATATCAGTTGTTGA
Organism: Vigna radiata var. radiata; assembly: GCF_000741045.1. NCBI lineage: Eukaryota > Viridiplantae > Streptophyta > Magnoliopsida > Fabales > Fabaceae > Vigna > Vigna radiata. The sequence goes on from NC_028358.1 coordinate 30,974,491, forward strand.
AACATTTTACTAAACAAACTGAATTGGAACTTTTGAAAATTTAAAAGTTTAAATTAGTTAAATTTCAAATTTATGATAAATTTAGGTGTTCTTATTAAGTTTATTTGCTTTATTATTGAGTATTAAAAAACTTTATATTTTTCAATTGAGTTCGTGGGTTTTAATTGATGTGATTGATTACATTGTTAAGTTACATTTCTTAATTTTCTTCATATTTTATTTTGTATTAATATTAAACGACATAATTTTGTAGTTAATGTAATTTGTGACTTTTATTGTTGGATAATGATAAATGAAAACAAAGGAAAAAAAAAAACAAAATGAAAACTTAAATACTATGTTGGGAGACTATGAAATAATTGTGGGATTGGAGTTGCATGTGAACTTTATAAAATCAAGGTTGAAAATTGGAGGAGAGGTTGTCTTACATAAAATCAAGAACTCAAATTGTGTGAAGTTATGGACACTTCAAAATACTACTCATTTGACAAGATAAGTTGTAGACTTGAATCGACTCACAATACAATAATTACAAAAAAAAACTGTGATATATTAATAATTTTTTAATAAGAGAATTTGTATTACTATTTTAATGATTCGTATATTTAAAACGGATCAATTATAAACTATCACATTAACAATTGTAAAAGAATTATTAAAAAAACATTTTCTTAAAAAATAAAATTATCCATCTCAATCCAAGATAATACATCAGTCAATGCAAATGACAACTTTGATTTTCAAACAAACATAACAATCAAAGAAGGTTATCTAGTAAGAAACAATTCTTTAATCGAACTTTCACCACCATCGTATTTAGATTTTCATTTTACTTTTCTCTTTCTTTCGATTTATACTCATCTAACAATAAAAGTCACGTGTTAGGTTAACTATAAAACTAAACTACTAAATATTAACATAAAAAAGTATAGAAAGACAACTAACAAAGACAACAAAGATAAGATAATAATCACGTCACCTAATTAAAAAAATTAAACTAGGAATAAACTTTAATACTTAACAAACCAAAATAATTTAATACACTTAATTAAAAATATCCAAATTTATCAACAACTTAAAACTTATTAAGTCAATTAAAATATTAAATAACATTTTTAATTTTTAATATAATATTTTGAACAATGTTAAACAAATAAAAGTATCATAATACTTGAAACGTCCTATACCTAGAGTTTATTGAAACATAATTCATTAACTAATTGAACCCCAAAGAAAGAATTATAAAATAAATATTATGCAACTCTATGTTACCATTGTTACACCATATTTTAATGTAATATTTATGTATTTCAAAGTTATATATATATATATATATATATATATATATATATATATATATATATATATATATATATATATATATATATAACTTAATTATACTGAACAACATATACATTCAAATCGGTTTGAAAATAACTTACACCGAAAGCACAGATTGAACTTGAATCCCAAATGAAAATTAAGTCAGCCATTAAGTCAAAGACATCTAAGAGAAGGAATTTCTTTTAGCAATTTTTTTTAATAATATTTTGACAACTTCATAATACGTAATTAATCCATTTAAAATATTTTTTAAAAATAAATTCAAAAATACTAATAAAATAATAAAACGTATCCTACTGACAAAAAATTATTAAAAATAATTGTTAAAATATCATGATTCCATTGGATACCAATTCTAACGTTCAAGAAAATAATGAGTAAACACCAAAACAGCAATGAGGCAAATCTTACAAACGCATTGACTTTTAAACCGACGCATGTGAGCCACTTTTCTAATATCCAAAGCAGAGTAGACATTTGCCAGCAGGGCAATACCTAAAGCGCATTATTAAGTTGCTTTTTTACATAATTTTCTTTTCTATAGAAATGAGTGTGAACCACCATCATCAGCATGGTAACATTATGATCACGTTAAAGAACCATCACATCACTTTCTTTTCTGAGAAATGCATGAACTAAGCTCAATCAGCACAACAATAGTAGTAATGGGGCCATAAATATATGAGAAAACGCAACTACTGTCTGCGATGTATTTTCTGGAGCACTGGAAAAATTGTGATGCTAATGCTAATGCTACAAGTACATACTGCACAAGCTAAAGCTAAAACTAGTTTATCTATAAAACTGCATTTCTACAACCCAAAAAGGCTTCTACAAGTTCTCTAGTCTGCTAAAGTATATAGGTAACTCTATACACAAGAATTGTTTTGGATTCAACGCCTTGAAAATACCACCAAGACCAACATGGACATAGAGACCACGATTTTGAATCCAGACGTGTCCCAGAAATTCTGATTCTGCTTATCTGCACCCACAATTTCTCTTTGTTGCTTTGCCGCTAATTGATCTCTCAGTTCTTTAATAGCTTTGTCCCGTCGTTCACCCATCTGTTCACAAACCCATAAAATGAAACATGAGATCTGAACAGAATATTAGATCATTAAAAGTCGTGAATAATGGTCCACTAGTATATAAAAAATCATATCTCCTTCGATATCCCGTTTAGCTCTTTCATGGTTCAGTGCAAGTACTTGTTTTATTGTACAAAACAAGAACAGTAAGTATCTCTCGAAGCAGAAAATAAGCAATTATTTCTTCAATAAGTTGAGACAAACACACTTTGCGCAATAGATAAATTTACCCTTTGGAGTTTTCGTGTTTGGGAACGAGCTTCCTGTAGACAGAATTCCAGCTTCAACACCTTCTTCTTCAGCTCCTGATCAGTACGCCGCTGTTTCTCCAACTGTAAGTTAAAACACATCAATGCCATTAAATACATCAGCCAAGCACCTCAAGAAAAGACTAGTATCAGAGTACGTACTCTAATAACAAGGAAACACTGAACAAATTAATGAGTATCTATCACACCGGCAAACCAAGATAGTTGTTACCTGTGACTCTAATTCCTTAGTCTTGAGCTTCCAGTGAGCGGACATGATCTTGATTTCATCCTTAAGTTTTGCTATTTCTTCGTCCTTAACAACTAGAAGCTTATTCATCTTCTCAAAATTTTTAGGAGAAACCTCATCTAAGATTTTCCGCAGTTCACAGTTCTTGTTCTCTCCGGCTTTTGCAAGAGCCTCCATAATATCGTGCTCAATTCTCAAAACTTCATCTTTCAATTGCTTTTGTGAAGATTCCCTTGCCTGAAGATCCTTCTGTAAATTGTCCAGTTGCTTCCCTAGCCTTAGGACACGAGCCTCGTGCTCTCTCAGTGAACCATTTTTCTCATCTAGTTCTTTTACAAGTTCTGAACATTGAAGCTGAGCTGATTGAGCTGATGCAGCGCTTGCATCAGCAGTTTTCCTCGTTGCTACAAGCTGTGATCTAAGGTCATCCAACTGCTTCAGATACTGTATCATGATTACATATATGCTGTGAGTAAATGATACTCAGCCTACTATCCAGAATGGTTTCACTTTCAAATTTATGAGATAAGCAATCACTCATAATCTACGGATTTTAGAATATATTTATCAAACAGCACACAAGCTTGTAAAGTAATCAGAGACATGAGATATACTTGAGGATATATAAAAAGGGTGTATGATAGCAGTCAAAAAATGAGTGCCAACCATGAAGTTACTTAGCATCTTTTAATGATCAGTGATTCGTTAGAGAATACACCGGAGGTTCAGGCATAATCAATATGCAGTGCTTTTCGTGTTGTCCATGATAACTGCTTTTCATGTGAGTTATTATAAGAGTTTTCTACAAGGTTGTTTTTGGATGAAGTCTGGGTTGGGTTGAACTACGTGGAAGAATACTTGGGTTGGGTTCATCTGTAGAGATTGAAACCATGTACAATACTCTTAAAGTCTATTGCGCTTACAACACACTTTTAGAAGTAAAAGTTCTCTGACTGATCTATAGTTAGGTAATTGCAATTTATTTTATGTAACAACAGTGACACCGAAGGACCCAATTAAGAAAAATACAAGTTTAAGGCTACAACTAAAAATAAATAAAGACCTAACTAAAATTTTCAAATAATTTAGGAAGTTATGGAGTAATTAAATTTATATAAAATGAGATGCTGAACTACACCAATCGTGATTTATGCCAAACATTCACTATAAATCATAAAATTGTTGTCATTACTAGTTAGAGAAGTGATTATGGCTAATTTTCACTCAAATCAAGGTACAAACATACGTCTTACTGCAGAAAAATGTGGCATGAAAAATATTGAAGAACAATCCACGGCAGAAAGGGGCTATAATAATAATAATAGTTCGGTGAGATAGGCTAAAACTAAAGAAGTCAACCAGTAAAAAAAATCCTAAAAGATGGACATCATGTGTATACTGTTTAATGAGGAAAACATTAAATCTAGCAAAATTAACACCAATTCGGCCATAAAGGCAAGCAAATGACACACTTAGCGAATGGTGAAAATATTTAAAGAAAATAAGCAGCAAAAGATAACAATCCTGATCAGGCCACTAAATAAAATCAAAAGATATGCTACTTAATAATGGTAAATAATAATAATGAAAGGTAAACATTAGAGAAAGTGTAAAACCTTCTCAGTAGAGGAAGCTGAAGCTTGAAGCTGCTGGTCTTTTTGTTCCAAACTCTTCTGCAACCTGCCAATTTCCAATTCCATATTCTTGGCATTTGTCTCTGCTTCCTGTGAAAGAAAATCTATTAAAAAATAGCTGGACCAAAAGAAATTCAATGATTTCTCCCGGACCCCACGACCTCAAACACTAAAAAAAGAGTAAAAATAATTGATATCAAAGTTCTAATTTTTCTAGCACGGCCAAAAAGAGAGAAAAAAAAAACAAGAAAAAAATGGTTATACTGAAGATAAGTAAAAAGACAGATGAAATAATCCAAAAAGACAAAAATATTGTACCTGTCTTGTTAGAGTTTCTCTGGCATACGATTGTTCCTGCGACGAAAGACGACTACGAAGCTCTTTCAACTCTGCCGCTAAGGATACCACGTTGCGTCTAAAACTCTGCTTCTTTTCATTCAAATCCTGTAAGGACGGATCAACTTCTCGAACAGCTTTAGATGATGTCGACGATGAAGATGGTTTCTCCGACATGGAAGCTCAATATTTTTAAAGTTTCTGGCAATGAAAGGGTGCTACGTAGTATGCCCAAATCAGATCCTATGGACCAGGGACAAGCACTTCAAAGTCCTTGAAATGAAAGCAATTAAAACTTCATTCCTCCATGTGAACATGGTAGTTGAACATTTAATTTAATAAGAACCATACACAAGGAAGAAAAGAAAATAAATGACACAGGTCAATAAATAAAATAAACAGTAATAAAAAGTGGTTTAGAAAGCACTGGATCTGTTTTTCACGAAAAGGTCACAAGATTCAAATTCAATGCAATGCTCTAAAACTTGGTTCCAGTGAAATTTCGAGAAATTTGTTTTTTTTTCTGACAGTGGTTGCACCAGGCATCTCCTCCCTCCATAATTGAGAAGAGAGAGAGAAGAAGAAGCAGTGACCCGCCATGGGTCTATCTGTCATTGTCCAAAAAATAATAATTGTAATAATAATAAATAGGATCAGGGAAGAGACGTGATCGAAATTAATTGTTGTGTCTGCTACTCCTAACAAAGTTTCACAATAATTTGAATCAAATCCTAAAACCATCATATCCAATTAAACAGCAGCTCTCAGCACAAAGAGAAATTTAACGAACTGGTATACTCAAGAAGAAAACACGAACTTACCAGATTCTGAGTTCAATCTTTGGTCTGCTTGTGCAGAAACTGTATCTGGTTCTGATCTGGGACGAAATAGTAAAAGCTGGAGAAACAGAACGAGGAGATGAATGAGTTGAGCAACGATTTGAGTAATGGAATCAAAGAGTCATCTCGCAACTTCACTATTTTTATATTTTAATAATTTTTTTTAAATTGTTTCTTGTCTCATCTGCGAGTAATAGTTGGCTGGGTTTTCGCGACATGTCTCCGTCTTACGCATGAAACATCTTAGGATCGGATTTGGATTTTCTTTATTATTATATGTAAATGTAAATAAATAATAGGAATTGGGAAAAGGGGCCAAAGAAGAAAAACTCAGGTTATTCAATGAATTTTACAAATAAAAAAGTATAGGAATGATGATATTTAGAGTAGTTATATTAGATTAAGTATTTCATACATATTAATTGATATGTTACAAAATATTAAAGGATATATTAAATAATTAATCATTAGTAAATAGTAGTACTGAATTATTAATTATTTAATTTAATAAATAAAATGTTTAATAAATGTATTTGTGTTTCTAGACATTAGGTTCGAGTTTCCGAAGGTGAGGTTTGGGGTGCTGACAAATTCCGAAGCTAAAGCTGGGATGGATAATTGATTGTGTTGACCTGAGAGGGTGAGCGCGGCAAATACGAATTTTAGGGTTTTGAAACGCGTGGATGTGTGTGAGCTTTATTGTACATAGATTTTACTTGTACGGGAATGCACGCTAAACTATGAAACTGCATTTAAAGGTTTTGAATTTTCAAATTCAAACTCGTATTTTTAGCAGTGTGTGACAGGTTGATGAGTTCAAGAATTTAATATTGTAGGTGATTTTGTTGGGAATGTATAGTGAAATTTAAGATTTTTGTTTTTCAATAAAACTTTGAATAAAAACAAAAATCATTTTTAAAATTTTGAAAAATTGAGATGTAATTACAAAATTTTAAAATGCTAAGATTTTCATTAAGATCAATTAGTGTAATAGAACCACATAAAATGAAATAAGATACAGTAGCATTGATAAGAATTTCATCAAAAAGATATACATGATATCTTATTTTAAATAACTATAAAAAGACATTATTTTTAAGTCACTACTTTCATAAATTTTATTCTGCCATTAAGTGAAAAAATTATACTTTTCTATAATCTTTTACTTATTTCTTAATTCTCATTACTTAAATTTTAATTTAATTTTTAGCTTTTCTTTTGTGAAAATCAATTTTTAATTTTGATATCTCTATTATATTTTATTATTTTGTTGTGAATATAAATTTTCTTTAATATAATTTGAATCTTAAATTTAAGAATTTTGTTAATATAAAAATATAGATGATGAAAAGTGGTTAAGTCTTGAATTTTTTTTTTCTTTTTTCTCTCTTTTTGCTTCTATTTTTACTTTTTTTCTTTTCTTTTTTTATTTTCCTCATCTTCTTTTTTTAGATATAATTTTTTTCAAAAGAAAAAAAATCTATCATACAATGCTTAATTATATGTTTTAAAATTTTACTTAATTAAGTTTCAGAATTAATTTATCTTTTTACTTTACTTGTGTTTACACAAAGAAATTTATTAGTTATTTAGTTATTGTATAAATTGTAAATTGTGTTACAATGTGCTTATTTGAGAGAGGGTGAAAATGAATTTGCGAGATTTACTCTAAATTTGTGAAAATAAACCATCATTTTATCATTATAATTATGTGTCATCAACTTTGTTTATGTTTTATATCTTTGTGAGTGTTTTTTAGGGTTTATGGAAGGGGAGGAAGTAATTCATTCCTAGAGTTTATATAACATTATATATATATATATATATATATATATATATATATATATATATATATATATATATACTTACAAATAATGTATGATAAAAATATTGTTTGTTTAAAAAAGATAGAAAATATAGATAAATATAGACCATCTTTATTAAAATGTGAATAGTTTAAATCACAATTTTTTTAATTTGTGGATAGTTTAAACAAGTGTTTAAAAATATAAATGGTTTATAACCTATATTTAAAATTATGGGTAATTTAACTTTAAATATTTTAGATTATAATTATGTGATCTAATAATTATTAAATTGTTGTAAGATGTATCCATTATTCTCTAATAAATAGGTTTAATCATTTAGAATATCTCTATTTATGTAGTTTTCTCAATCAGGTCTTCGTTTTGTAAAATATCCTGATTAAGTCCTTAAATATGAAAAATTGGATCAATTAAGGGCTTACCGTTAAATTAGGTGGACGGCGTTAAAATTGAGTGTGCATGACTGGGTGAGATTATCAACTTTTACTGAGGTAACGTGCTCAGTTGGATTTGTTTTATTTATGTATTTTAAAAAAAAAATTAATGAAATCAAAACACCTAATTTCTTCTCCAAGCTTTAGTTAATTCCCATGGAAGATTCAGAGAACCCTAATCACAATCTTTCTCCTTCTTTGTTCCAATTTTGGGTTCTCTTCCTTCACAGCTGATAACGATTGATTTAACATGTTTGTGTATGTATGTTTTGAGAACAAATCAACTCCTTCATAGTTTTTACCTTGTTTTATCCTCACGTTTAGTGTGTTTTATAGTTTTCTTGTGTTTTATTTAGTATATGTTTGTTTTTACCTCTAATCTCTATGTTTGAGTGTGTGAAATAAATGAATAGGAAGTCATTCTAGTGGAGGAAAACAAGCAAAAACTCAAGGGAAC